>NC_092873.1:489204481-489541481 GCF_028372415.1 Notamacropus eugenii
TATACATTCACAGTTTCACAATACATTCAAAACTAAAAATAATACCCCATTCAGGCATTTAGTTTGTATCCATTAAGTACCTACAATGCACATTGAGGAATTCAAGGTACTAGGGATGTGAAACCAAAAATGAAAAATGGTAACTACCTTCTAGGAACTTCCAACTAAATGGATACGGTATTGGTTGCCTTCTCAATGAGGGGAGGAGGGGAGAGAGGGAGAGAGTCCGGAATTCAAAATACAGTATAAAACCTTTCCTGTTACCTGAGGGTTTCAAGGAGGAATACATACACATACATACATACACATACATATATACATGCAAAGAGCATGTACACATACACAGAGTATGCACACATGCATATATACACATCAACATATATAAATATATGTAACATGATGTGTAAATATATGTATATTAAGAATGAATGTTAAAATATTTTGCATGTAATCAGGAAGTGTTTAATGAAATAAAAAATATTTTTTAAAAGATTACCTCTATTGTCACAGAATTGTCAGTTAGTGCTTTACAGCTTGAAAATAAATTCATATACATATGTATATACTACATATACATATATATTTTTTCCTTTGGTCACATCCACCTTATCATTTAGGTACAAAAATAAAGTTACACAGCAATAAATTTAACCCTGAAAAAAACAAAAAGCATTGAGAAGATATGTTATCGATGGATGTCAGATATATTGTAAATGCATATTTCCTGTAAATGAAACAGTGATATTTTTAACTTGGAACCTAAATCAGAAATTGAATAGAATTCAAAAGGCAAAGCCAAATGGTTCATATTGTTAGCCAAAATGGAGACGCAGTCCTTGGCTCGTGTCTGTATTAAGTAAGAGTTTTCTAACTGACCCTCAAAACTTAGTCCAAAATTTTTTCTCCCTTCCCTTTTGTGTGGAAAGCACAGAAATGGAGCAGGATACATTTGGGACCAAGTGTTATGGTGGATGACCCCAAAAGAGGCTCTCTGAAAAAAAAAGAACACAGACATTGGCTAAATATGAAAGGGGGAAAGTGAATTCAAAAGGCAAGACAAACCACATCTTTGGCAATCCATTTCTGACATTCTGTATTACAATACCAGTCACAACCATAAGTGCCAAAGTTTCATAACATGTATTTAATCTATATGAGTTCATCTTTTTCAATACATTGAAGAAATTGACTAGTTTGTCACCAAATAACTTTTTTTAAATTATTGTATTAAAAAAAGTATCTTATGGACCTGATTGTTCTAATTTTTTATAAATGTTTGCATTTATAAAATATTAAGATTTTATTGAGGGTCTCTAATGGTAAAATTGTTTTTATTTATGCTCTTAGTAGTGAAAAAACTTTTCCTCTTGCAAATATTTTATACACATTTAGCTGTGTGCTATAAAATGTAGAAAAATATGTCTTTTATTGATTTTGTCATCTACACATCAAAGAAAATATTAAGTATCACATAAGTATCTATTCCAACCCACACCTGGATAAGATTTACCTTTATAAAATGTCCAGCATGGTTAAAGACCTCACTTGACAATGAGTCCATGACTTTGCAAGGCAGATGATTCAGCTTTCAGATAGCTCTAACCATTCGGAAGTGTTCTTTCATTTTAAGCCTATATTTCCCTTTCTGTAACTTGTAGCCATTTTTTTTCTGGGGACAGAAAGAACAAGTCTAATCTCTCTGTAGCACTCACTTTGGACTATTACACTTCCAATTTGATTTCACCAGTTTAGTCCCCAGAGGGGAGACTACCCATGGTTCAAGGTACTCTGTGGCTTCATGCTCCTAAAACTATAACTCATGAGATCCCAGCAGTGCATTCACCTTTAATCATCAGCAGGTTAATACAATTATCTCATAGAAAAGGCATTATTGAAAGGGCATAACATACACCTGACACTAGCAGTGTGACCCTGGACAAGCCACTTAACCCCAATTGTCTCACATGCAAAAAAAAAAAAAAACAACTCAGAAAGGGCATAGTATAACAGTGTAACAAAATATTCTCTAGGAAGGAGGGAAGGAAAGAAGGAAGGAAGGAAGAAAGGAGGGAGGGAGGGAAGGAGAAAGAAGAAAGAGAGAGAGAAAGAAAGAAAGAAGGAAAGAAAGAAGGAAGGAAAGAAGGAAGGAAAGGAAGGAAGGAAGAAAGGGAAAGGGAAAGGGAAAGGAAAAGGGAAAGGAAGAAAAAATTGTATTTTCTTATAAATACCCACTAGGACAGTGGGGTAAGAGTAGGCAAACACACAGAGTACACTAGTGTAGAAGCACACACTTAGGGAATAGATATAGCTAAAACAAGTCCCATCTCTGCTGCTGTGCCCTTTCTCCTCTCGTGCCTTTGTCCTCTTGGGAGAAGAGATCCACAGGGCTGCTCCCTGGGGAGACAGTCTCTGTTAGGCAAGTGACTCAGCTGAGTTCCCGAGGTCTGCTCTCCACAAATTAACCCTCAACATATTTGAAAGGCGAAAATAATTCTTAACTCTTCTTGCTACCTTATCGAACTCATAGTTGGACTCTGCCACACTGGACATAGCCACAGAGACAAGGGTGGGGGAATTAGAAATAAGTCCCCTGTCTTGTCAAAGTCAGCTAAAAGTACTGCGAAGAGCCAGCTACCTCAGCAAACTCTTTGAGGAATGTCTCTCCCTCTGTGGTGCTCAGTAGTTTTTGAAGCACCCTGATTGCTGTGACTGAAGCCAAACCACCCAAGGGATCTATAACTGTAGTCTACATAATTGATGCAGATTCTTATTCACACCCGCTAAAGGAGAAATGGAATATAAACACATCTGTATCTTTCCTTTAAGACCTTAACTCCTTATCATGTCTGTTATCTGTTCCTCATACACCGTGATTTCATCAGATGAGCTTCATTGATCAGAGGCTTTCTAGACAAAATCCATGAATGCAACATTTGCCTTCATAAATTTTCACATTCCTCTCATGTTTTCTTACACTTTTGGTACTTTGTCCGCAGGGAAAGTGGTCAGTGGCGGATAATCCTATCTTTTTATTTATCTATTACTCCTCTACCTCTATTTCCACAGTTACTCTCATTGAGGCACCCAAGTAGAAAGATCAGTGCTTTACCAGGAGCTTCACAGAAGTACATTTTGAAGAGGAACTAGAAAAAGAACTTGATGAGACAGAACTAGAGGGAAAGAATTTATAGGCCAAAAGGATAATGGTTGAGGAGTGAGATAATGGCACAAAGAAATCTTGTAGATGATGAGCCAAGAAGTCCTGTAGAATAAGAGAAAAAGAGAAGCTATTCTATATGTGAAGTTGCCAACTTTCTCAGAAAAGAAGGGGAAAAAAAAGGATGTAATTTCTAGCAAAGCCAGGAGTTTCCTGTGGAAGCTGCCTCTGTGTTAATAGGACTTGTATAGACTAAACATTTTTCTAGCACGGCATTCCCTTCCTGTTAGTGGAAGAATTTTTTTTCCAGCAATGTAAAGTCTACCTATTTGTTAAAGAGATGACATACAAATTAAAATAATCTGAAGTCTGAGGCATTTCATAGTTATGATGTGTTTTTGAAAAACTATAATTAAAGGTGATTTGAGTAATGGGGGAATAAACTCTCTTAAAATAAATGAAAATATGTTGAAAAAGCAATAAAATAGCTACTCTACCTATCTACCAAAAGTTTTGTGGAATGGGTTATATGTGTGTGTGGGGGGGGGGGGATATTCAGTTAAAGTCAGTGTGCTAAGCATCATTTGGGTCAAAACAGTAAAGGAATCTGGCAAATGTCCCTCTTTATCAAATATCCTACCATCCTATGAATCAAAAACTTGTGAACTATTTAAAAATATATACATGCTCTATTAACGGTAAAAAGAATGTGGATAGAGTCACTATTTTCCCTCATATTATTACAGGGGAAATTGAGGGATATTTAGTTTTAGAACTTATCCTTCAACTATTGCATTACTCTTTTTTCAAAAAAAATAACTTTACATGAAATTGTTCTCCATAACATTTTATTCCTTCTAAAGCATATTTACCTCTTATTTTACAAACTACCATAAGGTTTGGGGCAGCTAGATGGTTCAGTGGAGAGAGCATATGTGACCATGGGAAAATCATTTAACTCCTGTTTGCCTATGAGCCACCTAGCTGGTTCAATGGATAGAATGTTGTATCTAGAGTTGGGAAGACCTTAGTTTAAATCCAGTTGTAGACACTTACTAGCTGTGTAACCCTAGTCATGTCACTTAACCTCTGTTTATCTTGATTCACTGGAGAATAAAGTGGCAAACCACACCAATACCCATGTCAAGAAAAGCCCAGGGTTCACAGGGTCACAAAAACTCAAATACAACTGATGGATTGAATAACAATAACAAACCATAAGACGTAGTTTTCTAACATGCTTGAAGATCCTTTAGATGAAGATGCGATACAGCTTTGAAAAGAAGAATTGCTTTTATTTGAAGGCTGGTGAATGATCCCAATCTCTTGACCATTACCATAGAGAAAATCAAGGAAGAAAGATAATTTTCAGGTTTTCCATTCCCAACATCTTCCCCAAGATTAGAATAAGGATTGGATATTTGTTATATTTTCTAGTTTTGTTGATTCTTTTTCAGAATCACAGAATTATGAAATCACAAATAGACCTAGAAAGGAGCAGGAAATATATTCCAATTCTTTAATATCTCAGGCATGAATCCATTCTGAAACATCTCTAATTACTTCCAATCAACCACCTTTAGTGATAGGAAACTCATTATTTCCCAGTAGAACATTCTGCTTGTATTCCTTGAGGACAACAACTGTTTCATTTTTATGTTTGCTTCTTCAGTGTTTAGCACAGTGCTTTGCACATGATAGGTGCTTAATAACTGCTTATTGCTTGAACTTGATCTTAATTCAAGTCATAGTTACATGTTTTGAACAGAAATGGGACAAATGTAGAATTCTTCAGTGGGCTAGTCAAAAATAACCATTTCTTGGGAAGTAGTGGCTTAATGTTAGTAGTATGTAGTTGTTTGAACTTGACAGTTATCTAGATCTTCAACATAAACAATAAAAATATAGTTGAATTATTAGAAGGGCAAGATATGACACATCTTTTCCTTATTTCCCTGGAAATACATTTTTTAAAAACTTTTTTCCTATCATTCATCTTTTTCATAAACCTTGGCAAATATTGACCTTCACTTTTCTGATATTGTCCTTATTAATCTTGTATCATCTTTATTGATGCCAAATTCAGAATACCAAGGGGAAAGGGGAGATAAAACTCTAGGCAAGTAAAATAGAAAGGCCAAGATGAGTTTTTTTATGGGATTTAGGAGAGCTGAAAATAATTCAGATTAACTAGGAAGAAATCAATGGAGAGAAAGAAGTTGAAAAAAAATGAGAAGAGGGAGCTGCTTGATCAAGGTATTAAAGTTCCTAGACATTTTGGTTTAGGTCTACTGCTTCCATTTTCTGAAAAAGTATTTTCTTAAGACCTAGGGTATGTCTATATCTATATTAATATAAAGATATTGGCAGATTTAGCATATGTTCTTATTAGAAGAATGAGTTTCCCAGAAGAGAATTTTGAGGAGAAATCAACATTCAGTTTTAGAGTTTGGAATACATAATGAATAAAAGCCTGGCTGCAGCCTGAGGCACACCCTAGATTTTGGAAAGTAGACTATAAAAGGTTCAGAAAATGAACAGATAGGATCCTATAACCTGAAGTTTCACAGGGCAAGTCAAAGAGATGAGACATTCTGAAGGGATTCCAAAAAGCACAGAAAGAAGACTGACTAAAAATGCTAATGGAAATGCAAAGTAAATTCATTGACAAACTTGAATTTTTTAAAAGCATATACATAAGATGAAAGAAACAATATAGCTAAGAATAAATATAAAAGCTTGGCGATATCATGTAAAAATAGAGTCTAAGACTCATCACTAAAGTTGAGGAAAAACATAATTAAGACTAGGATTTTTTTTTTAATTTTATTTTAGGGGTGAGAAGAGGATCAAAGAAGGCATAGTGCTACATATTGCTCAGAGTAGATGCAGAAAGAGGGAAGGAAGCAGGCTTTTAAGCTTTTACTATTTGCCAAACACTGTGAAAAGTGCTTTACAATATCTCATTTGATCTTCATAATAACTCTAGAAGGCAGATCTTACTGTTATCCCCATTTAACAGTCAAGGAAGCTGAGGCAAACAGAGGTTGTGATTTGCCAAGGGTCACACAGCTTAAGTGTCTGAAGCCATATTTGAACTCAGGTTTTCCTGATGCCAGGCCCGGTACCTATCCACTGTGCCATCTAGATGCCTCAGATCTTGCTTTTCTTTTTTCTACCAAGGATTGTGACCTTTAAACAAGGCAGAGGAGAACAAAATGGTTAATAGGAAGTTAAAGCCAATGGGATATAACTGGACACCTATCATCAGCAACCTTTGAAAATTCATGGGAAACATTTGATATAAACACTACTCATTTGATATAAACACTACAAACATCTAGAATATTGTTATTCAGTTTTACATGATACCCTGTTGGAAACAAGGAGATTAACAAGCTAGAGTAGGTCCAGAAAAGTGTCAAAATAGTTGCAAATCCTTGCAACCAAACAACTTTGTTCAATGAGCATTTATTGAGTGCTTATATCCAGGGCACTGTCGTAAGTACTGGCAATACAATGATCAGTAATATACAGTGCCTGATTTCAAGAAGCTTCACAATAGAATCAGGCTGAAGACAAATGCAATTTTAAAAAAAAAAAGAAGAGTTGCAGTAGAAAGAAAGGTGAGGACATTACAGAGGAGAAGATCTGGCAAAATGTTATGAGAGTTGAGGGAGAGATTACTTTCAGCTGGGTTAAGTATTATCAGAATAAGCTTTATGGAATTTGAATCTGGTCATGCAGGAAAGAAGGAGCTTCACCATATAGAGAAGGGAGTAAAGAGATGGTCATTCCAAGCAGGGAGATTGATTGAAATAAAGGCAAAGAGAGAAAAAAAAAAAAAACAGGTTGAAAATGAGGAACACAGATTAATCCAATTTAGTTTAATATCATTTGTATAAGGATCCTGTAAAGGAACTAGTAATATTTAGCCTGGAGAAAATAAAATTTTGAGCCAGGGGAGGAGAACATAGTGGTTGTTTTCAAGCATTCCAAGGTTTATTATGCACAGGAGAGATTAATTAGTGTTTTCTACTTGACCCTTTAGGTAAGAATTAGAGGTAATGGGTGGAAGTTTGATGAGACACAAATTTTAATTAAATAAAAGGAAAATCTTATCACCAATTAGAGCTACTCCAAAATAGAATGGACTACATTTGGAGGAGATAAGTTCTTTTCCACTGCAGGTCTTCAAGTGCAAGTTGGTATGTTATACAGAGGATTCATTTTACAAGGATTGGGTGAAGTAGTTGAAGGCTGGTCTTTTGCATCTTTGAGTTTCTGTGATTCTAGTGTGTGATTGTGAGATGGCTAGTAAAAGTTCTCCATCATTATTCTATGCTAGGCTTGTCATTTGCTTCAAAGAACCCATTTAATTTTTTAGAAAAGAAAACAAGCTTTGTTTCCAAGCCATTGACTATGTTTCATTTCATAACATTGTCTAAATCCCCAATGACTCCTTATTGCCTCTAGGAAAAACCACAAATTCCTCAGTCTTGCTTCTGAAAGCCTTCCTCAATCTGCATCCCACCTTCAGCATCATTTTATGCCAGTCCTTATCAAAATTCTCTATTACGGTGAAATTGTCCTGCTGGCTGACCACCTTACAAGACATTGCAATTAGTCACCCATTTTTGGAACATTTCCTCCCCTCCTCTACCTTGTAGAATCCCCAGCTTTCTTCAAGGCGCAGTTTGGGTGGTACTTCCTATTCAAGGCATTTCCTGATCCCCCTTTCTCTAAACCTTAGCACTCTTTCCCTCTTCAAAGTATATTGTAATATCTTATATGAGTTGATTCACATATTAAATCCCTTAGTAGAATATAAGCTCTTTGAGAGACTTTTATTTTAACTTTTATCCCCAATAACTTTCACATAGTAGGTGCTTGTTGAAGCAAATCTAATTAATTTAAAAACATATGTATTTTGAAAACTTCCTATGTTTGGCCAATCTGCCTAAAAGAAGCAGGGTCTTCTTTGTCCTCCTCTGTGAGTGCATGGGGCTAGTTAATTCTAAAAAAACATGCTCAGCACAAAGATAGGATAATTGAGCTCAGAAAGTTGTGCTTGTATTGAATAGTACTTATACAGCAAGTCAATAAGTAAGTTTTAGAACTCAAAATATAAATATATATATGCATATATATGCACACACACGTATATATGTATATATATATATATATATATATATATATATATATATATATATATATATATATATACATATAAACATTGGCACAGTTGCTTAAGTAGCCATAAATAATGAAGAGAAAAATAGAAAAACATCAAGAATCAATCAATAACGCATTTATTAAGTGCTTGTTGTGTTCCAGTCACAGCTGGGATCCAGAGACAGAAAGAGAAAGCCCTTATCTTCAAGGAACTTATATACTGGTATACATGTTCGTTAAACTATTGATGTGGTATAATATATTTTGTTTAAAATCTAGTATTCTGTTAAATCACACTTTTGATGTAGGCAGCTGGTGGCACAAAGAATAAAGTATTGGACCTGGAATCAAGAAACCCTAAGTTAAAATCTGTCTTCATATTTACGAGCTGTGTGACACTGGGCAAATCACTTAACCTCTGACTTCATCAGTTGCCTCAACTGAAAAATGAGGAGAGTTATTGTACCTATCCTAGAGGATTGTTGAGTTATTGTACCTATCTTAGAGGGTTGTTGAGTTATTGTATCTATCTTAGAGGGTTGTTGTGTTATTGTACCTATCTTAGAGGGTTGTTGAGTTATTGTACCTATCTTAGAGGATTGTTGAGTTATTGTACCTATCTTAGAGGGTTGTTGAGTTATTGTACCAATCTTACAGGGTTGTTGAGTTATTGTACCTATCTTAGAGGATTGTTGAGTTATTGTATCTATCTTAGAGGGTTGTTGAGTTATTGTACCTATCTTAGAGGGTTGTTGAGTTATTGTACCTATCTTAGAGGGTTGTTGTGTTATTGTACCCATCTTAGAGGGTTGTTGAGTTATTGTATCTATCTTAGAGGATTGTTGAGTTATTGTATCTATCTTAGAGGGTTGTTGAGTTATTGTATCTATCTTAGAGGGTTGTTGTGTTATTGTACCTATCTTAGAGGATTGTTGAGTTATTGTACCTATCTTAGAGGGTTGTTGTAAGGCTCAAACGAGATGTTTGTAAAAAGCATTTAACAGTGATTAGCACTTGGTAGGCATCTTATAAATGTTTATTCTCTTTGCCTCCCCTTGTTTTGGAGGGTTTTGTTTTGTTTTGTTTTTGGTGAGAAAACATTAGCAAATCGGGAAGGCTGAAACACTTTGTGTAGAAGGTGATACTTCAGCTGAGTTTTAAAAAGTTAGGGATGCTGGGAGGGTTACGGGAGGTGAGAGTATGCCCCAGGCATGTGCTCAGTTAGAAGTAGAGTGAAGCCATATATCATGATGAGGATGATAATACTACATCCCATTCATAGAACCCTTTAAAGTCTGCAAAATGCTTTACATACAGTATGCAAGAAAAAGAGTCAGGAACAAGACGGGAGGGAGACACTAATAATTAAACATGTAGGGGTGAAAATCAGGTGATGAACTTTTCAACCTCACCAGTGTACAAACCATAGAATAATGTGTATCTCATTAAAAAGATAATACAATCAAGGTTCCAAGAGTAAATAATTCCTAATCCCACCAATGTATGTTCAGTACAAAAACTTTGTTTTATTAGCTTTACTGTAGTGCTTTTATGTCTTGTATATGTCTACACCATCAATGTGGGTCTTAGATACGATGCTTTTATAAAGGAGAGACCCGTCTGTGAAATTAAATTGTGAAGCACCGATCACCAATGAAAGCAAATATCGGTACCTAATCCACGCCTTTTAACGACGATGGCATTTGCTACTTCTGCTTTCTCACTTGTAAAATCAAAGCAATCAGAGTAACAAAGAAGCTAGCTTGTTAAAACTGATTGTTTTTCATGATCTTAAAATAGTTTTCTTCTTTTCACATCTAAGAAAGTGACAGCTAAAGTACAGAAGGGAAAAGAGTCTCTCATTTAGGACAATTGGCTGATTTATTTTCCTCCTGCACATCTTTTTAAAGCATCAGTAGTAACCGAACATATAAACTGAGATCAACAGTGTCATCATGTTCACAGGAACGATGTAGTCTAATGGAAATATGAGTGCAGATCCTTCTTCACCAGGGCAGAAAGCATTTGGGAAAATCTAGACGTGAAATACTTTGTTTGCACTGTTTGGTTAGAGGCAAAACAATCTAATGTCTTACTTGGATTTCAAGACTCTGACCTTACTCTTCCAACACACACATATCTAGCATGGAGGGTCCCCATATTCCATCTGGCTACACATTTTCCCTTCAGGATTGATTCTAATGCTATCGACTCAAGGCCCCTTCTGGCATGCTCCTTGCAATATTATTTGAAGATAATTTCTCCACTGTCATTTAATCACTGATAATTCCCTTGATATCATTAATAACTAACATCAATTAGCTTTTATAAAGGAATGTTTAATGAAAACCTATATCAAAAATCCATATACAATAATCTCTGAAACAAGGGACAGCCTCCAAGGCCAGAAGATGACTCAAATTGTACATCCATCACCATGTTCACTTGCAGGTATAGCATAGTCAGTGGGTTGTTTTTTTATTTATATATCAAAAGCTGTCTTCTACTGTGCTGGGTCCTCCTTGGTCTTGACCACTGAATCTCAGATGTTTCTTTGCACATTTCCATACTCACAGGGTCATGTCCCGGTCCATTCTATTGCAAATGCTCATTCTCCTAAGAACAGGAGAGAAGAAACATAAAAGAAAAAGAAGTGTCAATGACATGCATTTAAGACCCTGAGTTGTTCTGTGGCTCTACCTCTCTCCTTTCTCAGAGACTTAAAGTAGACTTTGCCTTGTTGGTAACCAGGGAAGGGAGATCTAGTTTCTCCATCAGAGCCTTTTGTATTCATTCTCAGTTGTAGTTCAGAAACCAGTTAAAAGGCTTTCCCTCACTGTGGACAAGAAACAGTCACAGAACACACATATATCCTCTGAACCTAGTGCAAGATTCCCTCCCCCTCCAATAGCCATCATTGTGCCTTTACAGACACATGCTCACCAAACTGGAGCCATGGGAGTGGAATGGGGAGCCCCAGCCTCCCAGGCATGCTTGGAGACTTAATCCCTGTTTGCCAGTTTCACCACTGCACCTGAAAAGCCTAAGATGAATGTAAATCCTTATTAATGGTAAAGGAAGAATTATGTTTCATGTTCATTCCACATAATTTCTTTTAAACATCATAGTTCTCATTTAGTATACAGGAAGTGAAAGATGGTCCAAGAGATAGAGAACTGGACCTGGAGTCAGGAAGATTTCAATTCAAACTCTGTCCCAGACACTTGCGGTGTAACCTTGGGCAAAGCACTTAAACTCTGATTGCCTTAGTTTCCTCATCTATAAAATGGGGACATTAATGCACATGTTGCTTATGGTTGTTGTAAGGATCAAATGAGATAACATTTGTAAAATATTCATCAAACTTAAAATACCCCATAAAGGCTAAAGTATATTTTATGAAGATATAATATAGTGAGTATTAACATTGATATTAATAATCAATAAGAGCAAAAATTATTTAACTGTTACAAATCAGATTAATTTTATTTCAAATGATATATAGACATTAAAACATGGCTCCATTCCCTTAAGATCGAATATATGCATGTAAGATTCAACTGGCAGTTCCAGTGCTCAGACCAGGAAAGAAACTTCATCATTCATGGGACAAAAATAGTATAATACTCAATTAAAACAAATGAGTTATTATGGCTCACAGATGAGGGTTATTAACAAAGCTTTTAGTCTTAATTAATTATTCTTTTCTAACTTGGAGTACAGCTCAGTCATTTCTATCTACTGAAGAATTACATGTTACATCTTTTATATCCCTCCATTGTAAAACATGGACAGTCTCCCAGCGCCATGCCAGGAAACTGAATCGCTTCCATTTGAATTGTCTTAGGAAGATTCTGAGGATCACCTGGCAGGATAGCGTACCAGACACTGAAGTCCTTGCTTGAGCTGAACTGCCAAGTATTCAAACTATGCTTCAGAGAGCTCAGCTCTGATGGGCGGGTCACGTTGTTCAAATGCAAAACGAACGCTTGCCAAAAAGACTATTTTATGGAGAATTTGCATGGGGCAGGGGATCGCATGGTGGACAGAAGAAACAATACAAGGGCACTCTCAAGGTCCCTCTCAATAACTTCAGATTTGACTGTGTAACATGGGAGACACTGGCACAGGACCACTCAGCATAGCCTGCCCACATAAGAAAAGATGGTGTGCTCTTTGAGCAAAGCAGAATTGAAGCACAAAATAAACGCAAAATGCGCACATTTGAGAAATCCACCCCAAACATTCACATGGGCTATCTGTGCCCAACCCATGGTAGAGCATTCTGAGCTCATATTGGTCTGCTCAGCCACAGTCAGACGCACTGAAATTTCACTTTACAATGGTGATGTCATTTTTGGTCCTCTTAGAAGACTAAGGACAACAACCACCAACCAACCTCAGTTTCAGGGTTGTAGGACAACTCCCTTGTTGCCTTGGTGTCTTTGGTTGGATTAAATTAAAAGTAGAATATCATATATGGAGCTTATGTTTTCACTATTTAAATTTTATTAATAATTTGGGGAAGAGAGAGCATCTTATAATGTGCTCAGTACTTGAAATGAGGAGATTGAGATCCATTCAGACTGGGGAAATTACTAGGTATGTGACTACAAGCTTCTCTAGGTATTTCACTACCCCATCTGATGAGAATCTACATCAGAGGGTCATTGTGAGGAAAGTGCTTTCACGCCCTTGCCAATAGAATGCAAATTTCGCTGAAAGCTGTAACCATTTTCAATTTTGGCTTTTATTGTCATCACCTAGGAACAGTACCTAATAAAAAATAGATTTTAAATAAAAATTTGCTGAATTGAATTGAGCTGCACTGTTACACAGGTGCTTGTTGTTGTAATCAGGATGGGTAATGTGCTATTTGAGCTCTGATAATTAAGAATAATTGTATCACTATTCATGTTTTTAATTAGATTTTTTTTTGCTTGGACCCTTCCTCTGATTTATTGGCATAGGGACCTATTTGTGAGACTATGTTCTCACTTGGTGCAGATTAACACTTATTTTGCAATTTAGAATCTTAGAAGGGTGCCTGGGACATTAAGAGATTACATGACTTGCCCAGAGTCATCTTGCCAATATATGTTAAAATTGTGACTTGGAACTAGGTCCTCTTGACTCCAAGGCTGCCATTCTGCCTATAAATAATATTAATAATAGCTCACATTTCTGCAAAATAGTGTTCTCATAACTGTCTTTTGAGTAGTATATTCCCCCCATTTACAGATAAGAATATTAAGACTCACAGAGGTTCACATGCAGACTTGCAAATACATTACTATTGCACGTGTTACAATTCATAGCCTGAACGCATGTTTGGAGAAGAACCAAAGCCATATGTCACTATATTTTTATTCCTTCTATTATATTCTGAAAGACATACTAATCATAATCAGTAATAGCATTTACATAGCATCTATTACATACCAAATATTGCTCTAAGTGCTTTATAAACATCAGCTCATTTTATTCTCATAACAATCATAGGAGGTAGGTGGTATTCTTAGCCACATTTTTCAGTTGAGGAGACTGAGATCAAGTCAACAGAGATCATGTCTCCCAAAGTTACATAGCTATTAAACGTTTGAGGTTGGTTATGATCTCAGATTTCCCTCCTCCAGCCTGACGTTCTATCTGCTATGTCACCTAGCTGCCTATAGTGGATAAAGAACTGGCCCTGGAATCAGGAAGACCTGGGTTCAAGTCCTTCCTCTGATTCATACCACCTGTGTGACTATAGGCAAATCAGTTAATACCATACTGGCCCCAGCAATTCTCTAAGACTGTAAATGACAAACAAGTTGCCAAATAAAATCAGTGACAGAAATTTCCATACAAAGAATCATAGATCTGAACCAAAACAAACAAAAGTGACTTTTGACTTTATTATAAAATCCAACACGAGTGACAGTTTGCAAAACAATGATCATTAGTCACTGATGCCAACTGCTTCTTTAGCAGAATAAGTAAGGAATTAGGTGCATGTAGGGACAAAATAACCTCATCCCCTAGCCACAGTGCTCATAACACTCAAGGAAAAAGGGAATGTGAAAAGGAGATGTTGTTGTCATGGATGGAAGGAAGTATACCATGTCATTGGTACAGAATTGCCAGGATGCCATTCCTGACACCATCACAGATGCCAAATAAGCCAGTTATTTAGGCATGGTTTTTAAGTTACAGATGTTTATTTCAATGAAAAATATGTTATGCAATCTTGTGCAGGGTGTGTCCTCTACCTAAGGACAGAGGCAGCTAATGGTCTAGTAGGTAGCATGCTGGACCTAGGTCAGGAAGACCTACATTCAGATTCCACCTCTGATATTTATTGCTGCACTGCTGCTGCTGTGGCTGATAATGATACAGGTACTTATAAAGCATCTGCCATGATGCCAAGCACTATACTAAACGCTTTTCAAATATCATCTCATTTTATTCTCACAACTACCCAGGGAGGTAGGTGCTATTATTTTCCCATTTCATAGTTAAGGAAACTGAGGCAAAAAGGAGTTAAGTGACTTGCCCAGAGTCACACACTTAGGAAGTTTCTGAGGCCAAATTTGAACTCAGATCTTCCTGATTCCTGAGTCAAAGCTCTATTCATTGTGCAAGTTCACTTAGCCTCTGCCTGCCTCAGTTTCCTAAACTGTAAAATGGGGGAAAATAGTAGTGCCCACTTCCCATGGTGGTTGTGAGAATTAAATGAGATAATATTTATAAAGCATTTTTCAAATCTTAATATATTAACATATATATAATTAACTACATAAATGAGTTCAATCATTTTTCAGTCATTTCTTACTCTTCATGACCCTATCTTGGCTTCGCTTGTCAGAGATACTATGATTTGCTATTCCTTCTCCAGATCATTTTATAGATGTGGAAACTGAGGCAAACAGAGTTCAGTGACTCGCCCGGTGTCACACAGTTAGTAAGTATCTGAGGCCAGATTTGAACTCGGGAAGATGACTCAGGATGACAGTTAAATAGTATTACTAAGGATTACTACTAGGGATAGTACAGTGGGTCAATTTGTGTATTTCTTTTCTGTTAACATACATCATCAGTGTTTGACTATGAACATACCTAATGTACTGAAACACTAGTTTATTTGTTTGCTTTAGGGCAAAACAAATCCCAGGTGACTTCTTTCTCCCACTCCCCAATACAAGAATGCAATAGCTAAGGGTACAGAAAGAAAAAGAGTCTCCAATCTAGGACAATTTCCAGATACATTTTATTTCCCTCATGTACCTCTTTGTAAACTACAATTACTACTCAGACATAACTCTTGCATTAGCACAATCATTATTTTCAAGGAAACAGAGTAGTTCAAGGGAACTCACTGTATGAGGACAGCACTACCCAAAATAGAAGACAGTTGGGAATTTTATTTGGTTTCTTCCCAGAAAAATACATCATCTTGAAATTTCCATAGGAGGCAAAACAACCATCCCCATCCCTCATTCAAGAGATCTGTCTACTTCTACTGGGAAAGGGGAAAGGAAAGAGAAGATACTACTCTATGGGCTACAGATTTAATTTTGAAATGATGGAATTATGTTTTTTCTTTAGCACACAGAGTTCACTTTGATTTGTTCATCTAATTAGACACTATCCTAATGTGTAAACCAATTTAGCAAACCTACTGAATTTAGTGATCCTCTCCATCTGTAAAACCCAAAGTTTTGAATTTAAAACATGGGAATTTAAGAAAAGAATAGTACTACCGAGGAATCCATGCATTTTTATAGATAACAAAGCGCAGAAATGAGTTTAGAGAGAGAGACTGCTAATTGATGTACTAGATAGAGCACTCATCTGAAGTCAGGAAGACCTGAATTCAAATGTAACCTCAGACCCTTACTAGCTGTGTGACACTAGGCAAGTCACTAAGCCTCTACCTCAGTTTCCTCATCTGTTAAAAGGGAATAATCATAGCCCCTACCTCCAGGGTTTTGAAGATTAATTTGTTTTTAAAAATTGAAAAGTGCTTTGCAATCTTAGAGTGCTAACTATTAAGAAACAAAAGAATTTAAATTCTAAAAGAATTTAAAGACTATGTCCTACAACTTTCCCCAAATACTAAACAAAGTTGGAGACAACTGAGTATATATTGTTATCAGAAAGCTGATTTCACAAAGTGTTTGGGACACAAGGATACAGCAGAAATGCTCTTATTCTTTCTCTTTCATGTGATCCAGTCAGTGCTAGATAAGATTTATATTATCGAGTTAAAATTCTGGGGGTAAAGTGGACAAAATATGTTGTTTCCATTAAGGTTCTCTGTATAGTAAGGAAAGAAAGGAGGAAAGGGGGAAGGAAGGAAGGAAGGAAGGAAGGAAGGAAGGAAGGAAGGAAGGAAGGAAGGAAGGAAGGAAGGAAGGAAGGAAGGAAGGAAGGGAGGAAGGGAGGAAGGGAGGAAGGGAGGAAGGGAGGAAGGGAGGAAGGGAGGAAGGAAGGAAGGAAGGAAGGAAGGAAGGAAGGAAGGAAGGAAGGAAGGAAGGAAGGAAGGAAGGAAGGAAGGAAGGAAGGAAAGAAAAAAGACATTTTCCTAGGAGTTAATAAATCAGTATTTCAAGATAGTTGACTTCTGTAGCCTAAATTTCAATGGAATTACATGTCAAGAAAAACCTCTAACTCAAGCAAACAATATGTTCCTGTAGACTAGACTTCTCCACCATTGTTACCCCCCTTCTGATTTCAGGACTTCAACTATTTTTATTGACTAAATCTGCATTTTTTTTACTACTTCTGCATGTATTTTAATTTTTTTTAAAGTTTGTTATGAATACTTTTAGAATTAAGTAGTACTAATTTCTACATCTACCTCAACCCCCCTCCCTGACTATATCTGTCAGTTTTATAGATGTGATTGCTAAAGATCATATCAGGGCTGAACTCCTTTGCAAAGAAGACCAATTAGTATGCTCATTAATTAGGGTTCTGTTTACACTTATATTATCAGCTCTACTCCTTTATTTGTATTAACTAAAGTCTCCTGTCTTCATTAGAGTCATTAGTGACTGTCAGTAAATTATGTTTTCAATTTCACAAGTAGAATAACTTTAAATTTCACATCTTGTAATTTTGGATTGTCGTCATATCTACGTGCTGTCACTTTTAACCCAGGCATCACATCTTATCTAAGTGAACAAATTAGAATCCAACAAGGAGAACGGTAATAATCAATGTGTTAATTGTCCTTCCCTGCTGCAGTTAGCGCTGATTTTTCTTTGCCTTTTTCTCCTCTTCCTCTAATACCATTGCTTAATAATAATAAAATTTTATGTTTCTTCCTCTGAGGTCCTATGATAATAAATCCCTACATTCATACAGCATTATTAACTTTTTCAAAGTGCTTTCAAATTTAACGTCTCATTGAGCTTTTAAATAAAAAAAGCCTTAAAATGTCTCCTAATTAGTGCTTTTGTAAGCCTACACAATTCAATCCAAGCTAAAAGTGATTATAATGTATAAAATCTTAAGTCTCCATGATCATAAAACTGTATGTTACACCATGCAGAAAAAGAAAGAAAATATTTTATTATGGTGGATATTGATAGATATTCTCAGCAATTTACTAAGAATTATAGAGCAAATTAGAATGGCATGCTGTACTTGACCTTTACAGAACACTATAATACATGTATGTTCAAAGGGAATAGCCAATCAACAAAGAGAAATAGCAATTCTCTTTAGAAGAGAAAAATCGATTAAGTAAGTCATTTATATTTGTCCCATTTCTCCCTGAAATTATCAAACCCTAATTAGCAGAAATGTCTCTGTTTCTACCTGCTCCATTGCTAGAGAGGACAATGCTCTTATTGAGGAAGACACGTGGCACATAGTAGGCATTTAATTAATGTTTTTAACTGACGTTAAATCCAGGAATGAGGAGTTAGTTTTCACATGAAATCCTTTCCCTAATTCATCAATTCAATTTCTTGGCTTCAATTTCCCCTTCTCATGAGTGAAAGTGGCAACACATCCATGGCTAGCTTTAGAGAGACTGTGTGATACAAGGCTATGGCACTGGGCTTGATGCCAAGAAGCCCTGAGTTCATCTCTTACCTGGATACCTCCTGAGTTCATTGTACATGATTGCAGGGTGATTCATCTCTAGGAACCTCATTTTCTAATCTTCAAAATGAGAATAAGACTAGTCCCTACTTCACAGGGCTGTTGTAAGACTCAAATATAAGTAAAATTCTTTGGAAACTAAAATGCTGCATCAGTGCAAAATTATGATCAGTTTGAATGTAAGTTCAAGTGGCTTATTTGTTTTGGTACTTCAATAGTGAGTATGGTTCTTGGGATAGAGTAAGTGCACAGCTCAAGTTTGTTGATTGACCAATCACTGTGTATAGGTATATTTTAGAAATCATTGAGAATAATCTACATAAGGAATTTTAATTAGAAAAAAAAAACACTGGCTATAAAATATTGTGGAGGAATAAATTTCACGTGAGGTGCCTGGGAATGGGGTGTGTTGTATATACTATGAGACTGGGTTTGATGATGCCAAAAGACTAGTTTTGCTGAACTGTTTTTTGTTGTAATTTTTCCTTTTCTTTTTTATTATTTGTTACAGAGTTAAATGAGTAGAGGAAAGGGAAGGAATATATTTGGAAATTAAAGTGATATAAAAATAATGATAAAATATTTTAAAGAATAGACCACATATAGACTATTTCGTTGAATACTTGAAAATTATTGATAATTTTTATACTTTGCGATCTAAACAAGACAACTAATACTATGCTATACTTTATATAACTTTATCTCAAAATATCACAAATGATTTCTAAGCATTACAATGAGTATTTTGAAATCAAAGCACTTGGAAATTATTTATAAGCGTTTATGACACAAGCAATAGGAAGCAGCATTAGATGAAGAGAGAATTTTTTTGTTCAGTTGTTTTCAGTTGTGTCCAACTCTTTTTAACCCTATTTGGATTTTTTTTGGCAAAGCTACTTAAGGGGTCTGTCATTTCCTTCTCCAGATAATTTTATAGATAAGGAAACTGAGGCAAAGAGAGTTCAGTGACATGCCCAAGATCACACAGCTAGTAGATGTCTGAGGCTCAATTTGAAGTCACTGAGTTGATCCAAAGAGAGATGTCATATGTTTGTACGTATCTATCTATATATGTATACACACATATATATGTGTATGTGTGTGTATTTATATACATATATGCTTTTAGTTGTCATCATTTTCTCAAAGATTTAGGTTCATTTTTTAATATTTTATTTTTTCCAAATTATGTGTAAAACAATTTTTAACACTCTTTTTTTAATTTTCAAATTTCAAATTCTCTCCTTCCCCCTCTTCATTGAAAAGGCAAGCAATTTGATATAGGTTACACATGTGCAGTTATGAAAAACATATTTCTAATACAATTTAGTTCTGAATACTGTAAGGATCTAAGATTTCTTGATTCTTGCTTACTACTGTTACAGACGCTGATAGCAGCCCTGGGTAAAGGGTGGCCATTAGCAAGTTCCCATGACTGGAAAGTCTATCAGACTGTGACTAACCTGGCAGCAAATTTCTCTGTGAAGGAAAGTTGATAAAAATAAGAGAAAGGTAGCAGAATCACAAATGGCAATAGAATAGAAAGGTCTAGAAGTGTTGTCTATAAACCAAAGTTGACCAGAATCCCTGAATTAATCAGTCGTCCCTGAATTAGTGTATTAACTGAACACATATTCTGCACGCCCCATATCATTGAAATTACAGATCAAGTTTAAAAAATAATAGCAAGAACAAAGCTAAATTCTAGGGATTTAAAAAAAAAGTGAAAAATGCCCTGCATTCAAGAAGCTTGGAAATCTAAAGAGTCTAAAAAGTGTAAAAAATTATAGGAATTATATAAATTCTCCTGGAGTGGTCTTGCTTTCTTTGCTATGATCAGTGACTTTAGGGCAGATCCTCTATGATTTTAGTCAAGTCAGAACATATTGAAAAATCTTTTGGTTGGACTATTTGTATGAACTAATTCTCCCTAGTCACCTTTTCCTCCTAGAATTCCAAGCTTACTTCAAGGCTCTCCACTCATATCACTTCCTATATAAGATGGGTTCTGAATTTCCAACTTCTAGTTTTTCCGCTTATCCCTTCCCCACCTTCCCCTCCCAAAAGAATGCTCTGCAAACCAAAAAAAAAAAAAATGTATATTTGGTTTTCATCTACTTTTTTCACATACTTTTTTTTCTCCCTCAGAAAATATAAGTAAGATTTGTGACAGAATGGTTTATTCTTATCTTTTCAATCCCCAAAGTCTGGTACAGCACCCATCCCCTAGTAGGTGCTTAACAAATGATTCCTCGCTAAATAATGAATAGCTACCTGATTCTGTTGGATGTAGCTTGTGACTACCATGTTGTTTCCTAGTCTAGAATCTTTGGGTCACAGATTTAGATGTGGAAGGCATCATGGAGTCTGTCTACTCCAACTTTATTATTTTACAGAGCTGAAAACTGAGGACTTGAGAGGTTGAGTGATTTGCTGATAGTCACAGAGATAAGAAACAAAATTTGTTTTTGAGACCAGTTTTAACTCCTTTAAAATTTTTATTTTAAATAAATAAATATAATATAATATAATGTAATATAATATAAAAAATAATAAAATATTAAAAATAAAAAATATAAATTAAATATATATAAAGAAAAGGAATTTTAAATTCCTTTTAACAATACAATGCCTGGCTAATTGAGTCCATTGCATTTTTATTTCATAGCCATAGAGATGTATTGCTATTCTTAACCAAATCTATTGCTTTCTTTCCACCAGTTAAGTAGTATAAAGAAAGAAAAAAAAAGTATGTGTTCTAAGACTTGAAATTTTGGATAGGTTTACTTGACAGTAGAATTAGAGAATGTCAGAGTTGGAAGGCACCTGTGGAATCTAACTCATACTGAATCCTCTTTACAAGCGTACCTGACAAGTGTCCATGCAGCCTTTGCTTGAAGACTCCAATAACTGACATTTAATGGACCCATTTGCAACATCTACCCTTTACTCCTATTTCAGTTCTCTGGTTCTAGGCAGAGCAAGCTTAATCCACTTCCAGGTGACAGATTTCAGAAAATGTATAGACATCTAGTGAACATTGCCCAAGTATCCTCTTTTCCTGGATCAGTTTTCCCAACTCCTTTAATTAAATTCCTATCGTGTGATCATTTCCCAATTATTGCAGACAACAACCCCATTCCCTCTTGGGTAAATTCATTGGATTAGACAGGTAAAGTAAGAAGACTTTAAAGTGGCAATGCTTTTGAGTGGCTGGTATCTCATATTGATACTAGTGGGAATCAAAGTCCTCTCACTCACTAAATTTGAAATTTTCCTCAAAAAGTAGCCATTCTTTTTGTTTCCATTCTCAGTTACAGGCAAGTTTATATCCCACCATGCACTGAGTTTTGTGGGTATCTTCACCAAACTGAATACCATGATAACATATGATCATCCTCAATATGATAGAAATTAAATTCAAGAATATATTTAAATAGGTGTAACATCCCACATTATTTTAAAGACTATAGAGCAAAACCAAAAATGCATGCGTCTTAATGTCTTGAATTCATTGATTAACTTATCTACTCAATAAAAGTCACCTTCACTACTTAAGACTGATAATTGGCACTCCAAAAGGCAGTAGGATTCATCACTGCTGACCTTCACCACAAATCCCTGTCAGGCTCCAAGTTATGGATTGGTAAGTAGTGGTGGTTATGATTAGCGTATAACCTTTCATGATAGTAATGATATGAGAAGAGTTATTTTAATGAGAGAAAAAAAAGATTCCAATGAAAGAATTCTTGTTCTTTCTTTCCCAAAGATAGAACTATCCAATTGGATTTGAAAGGTGGGTGGGTATGTTTTTTTTTTTCTTCTTCTTGTCTTACCCTTGGACGTGATCACCCTTTAAGGTAGACAGGCTTGTCAGCACTTCTTTCATTTAAGGCTGAGGAGTTATTCTTCACTTGCAGCAGGGAGTGAGAAGGAGAATTGAATTTGCTGACGGCTGGGGTTCTTGGAGCCAGTGAATGCACACGTTTCAATAAGGAGGCATGCTGAGTATGGCATGCATGTGGGGGGTGGCTTACCAGTATCCTTTTTTGTTGGTATGTTTTCATAGCCATTACAGTAATGAGATTAGCAATGCACAGGCTGATCATGCTTTCTTTAGATATTACATTTTGTATACGATGGACAAATATGAAGTGAGCAGCCAGAAAAAGAGACATTTGGTAAGAAAGCACAACATGAGGGTGGTGTATCTCAGCATACACTGTGTGCAGGAAGGAAGAGCTTTGTGAAATAGATGATTCCTGCTGGGGTCTTAACACTGGTGCCCTCCAGATGAAAAGAAACTTGCCTTTTGTGAAATTGGCTTCCAACTCCATTGCCTGTTCCATGCTTGTTAGATATGACATCTTGTAAATATACTCCACAAGGCATATCGCTGAACCTCTAAATGAGAAAAATGAAGCCTTTCATAGCAAATGTATCAGGCCAGTAACCAGCTAACTCACGAACAGAAATTGAACATATGTCCAGAAATGCAAAGTAGGGCTTCACAACGTGCCGTCAGTCTAGGTTATTCCTAATGCTGTTTGTGTTTCTGTAATTCAACCATACACCACAGTGGTAGGTGAATGTAAAGCACTTCTGCTTCCCTTCCTTTACATACATTCCTGTATTTACCATGCAAATGATACTTGAAGTTAATGAGCAATAGGAACCCATCTAATGGAACTCCAGAGTAGGGCTGAGAAATAGCCTTGGTCTACCCATAGAGCTATTAGAATGGTCACAGATTTGCATCACAGATGCTACATTAACCTTGCAAATGCATTGACTAATTCAGTAGAGCCTGGTGTGTTTATACTATATTCTATCAGTAGGTTTGCAAGCTGTCTGCAATAAAACTCAAGTCATGGCATGGGACCATTAGGGGTGCAACATATGTCTGCTATGTGTAACCAGCATGAGAGGTAGCAACAAGATTTTTTTTTTTGTTTGGTGGTAATAGTAGTTATTCTAAGAATTATATTTTCTGGAGTAGGGAGCTAATAGAGGGAAGGAACTGCATGAAGCTTCTAAAATAGAGGTCCTGTCATTGTCAAATGGAAGATTAAAGAAATTAAGAGGCAGACATTTGCCTCAACAATCCATAATCATGTAAGATATTCTCTGTAAATATAATCTTGATTCCATACTCAATTTGTGAATTCCTATGAAATTACACATGAGAAAAAAGAAATACACTCAACAATTCAAATCATTTAGAGATGGAAGTGATCTCACAGCTAAAATTAGTACAGTTGTCTCATTTTACAGCTGAGGAAACTGAGGCCAGTATGGTTCAGTGACTTGTCCAAGGTCACAGAGATAGTAAGTGACCAAATTGGGATTTGACCTTCAGGTCTATTGACTTTGAATCCATGGCTTTTTGCATTGTCACACTCTCTTCCAGTCATGACTGGCTGAATGAATGAAAATTCTTAGTGACTAAAGGGCGTCTGTTAATACTGTTACATTGGAAATAAAATTGGAAACACATTTAATCCAGAAAACAAAGACATTAAAGAATACATACATTTTGATAAAAGAATTCTATGTTAGAAGGTGAACAAGAAAGCTGCTTCTTTTTTGTCCTTGGTCTGACAATTGCTCTTAAATTGTTGGAAAATAACTTCTAACCAGTCAAGCTTGATGTCATTAATCATTCCTGCACAGTAAATGCAAACATAGCTTAATTTTTTTCAGACAAAAGTAGTTCCACATTCCTTTCCTTAATTCTACTATCTTATTGTAATGTTCATCACATTTGCAGTCTCTCTTAAAATAAGAAAAACCTAAGCTTTTATTATCTCAAACATGTATGCATTAATGGTATCTCTCACTATCTATAAGATCAATGGGTACTCTCTGAAGAAAAAAAATGTATAACTTTCAACGAAGCAAAATTAATGTGGCAGCTGGTCAGTTTCTCCACTTCCAAGAATGTCTGTGATCAGATTCTGATGACACATCCTGAAGCACTATTTACACTACTCTGTTCCTGCTAGTTCAGTTTTCATGTATGTATTTCTAATATCTGATACATTTTTCTCTTGGTAGTTTTCATGGTAACTGTGCTGGATTACTACTGGTTTTAGTCTTTAATATAAGTTTTACATAGCTGGCAAAATCTAACAGGACTTAACAGTGCTGCGTTCTGTTTTCAGAGAAGCAGGAACATTTGTATTGGTTCCAGCGAACATTTGTGAGCATTCCCTGACAGGACACAAATATTAACAAACTCTTCAGTCTTTGTTCATAAAGGAACACTTCCTGCTGTATGGTAGAGATACTGATGATTAATAATAAACATATCAAAGTCATTGTTTGGAAGGAAGTTCTCCTATGAGGTGACTGTGTCTTAGATATTGCCAACACTCCTCTGCTTCAAAGACCCCCAAACATAGTTTCTAAAATGCCTAAATGTACAATATTATATTTGCCACGTGGGACTTCCATTCCCCCAACAAATTTACTACTATTGTAACAAACAAAAGGAGGTGTGATGAATTTCAAAGCTAAAATGACATTCAAGCATTAACATGGCCATGCCCAAGTGTATTGGAAATCTCCCCAGCTGGGCTTCTTTATCAGGGAGCTATGAACTTTTAAAAAAAAAAAATGGTTTTATGTATTTTGATCATCGTATTTCAGCATAATTGGTTTCCTTTGTCATTTTATGTACTTTATTTTGTACATCCAAATACATAACTCTAAGAAGAGCTCTGTAGGTTTCACTGGACTGGTAAAAAGAATTCATGAAACAAAAACAGTTGAGAACTCCTGCTCTACACTGATACACTAAGCAATTTACCACACATCGTTACAAAAGACTGCAGGGAGGGTGCTTGAACTGTCGGCTACATGTCTGTCGGTTTGGAGTTGTATTATTTAATGCTTTTGAACAAAAATAAATAAAGAATGAATAAGTGCATCCAGGTCCAGGAGCAAATAGTTTTGAGACAGGAAGCAGAATAAGAAAGATATTTACAATTCTCAAAGGATTTTTTTTTCTAAAATATCGTTTGCATAATTTCAAATGAAGACAGTAACAGCAAAAAGAAAATCCAGGTTTATATTTGCGTGTTTTTTTTTTTTTAAACTCTGGTCACTATCAGCATTAGATCTAAAGAATTAAGAGCTCACAATCAGTCCCACAAAGTTAGAATCTCTCCCTACTGAAATGCATTTATCTTCTTGGACCAGCTTTCTTTCCTTCAGCTGATGAATTTAAATTTTTGATCCCAAAGAACATAAGCAGAGTAAAAGGTTTTACGGTTAAAGGTTTGAGGACCAAGAGGAAAACCTTAGTAGAGAAAGCTTTCTAAGGAGGAAAATAATCCATTACAGAACAACACAGAACATCAACCAGTCTGTTTTTTAAACCATCTTTTTCAAAGGCATAAATGGTTCTATATTTTTTTTTTAATGGGTTAGTTTTTGGGGTTTTTTTTTTTTTTTTTTGGTTTAGTAGGTTCAGGCTTGTTTTTGTTTTGTCTTACTTACCAGACTTCCCAGTTTAAGGACACAACTACCTAAGTGCTCATAAAATATTTCTAGTTTTTAAATTTCAAAATTCCTATAAGCTGCAATAGATTAAAGCCACTCCTCTTTTTTGTTAAGCCAATTGTTTTATGCTTTGTACATATACAACTTTTTAATCATTCTTAACCATAATATTCCACCCTTTAGCTAAAATACAAGGTTAAGAACATCAGACAGGTTTTCTTCAAAACATGGCCACTTAACATTCTAGCAGTGGCTTAAGGAATTCTTGGAAGAATTCATTTAAGTCACAACCACTCACCAAAACAAGGGAACAAGGAGAGACAATCTCATTATCTGGCATGATCATCTTCTATAATCACATTGGCAAGGGTGGGCAGGAGAGACACTGGAGAGCTTTTTGGACCGAACTACTTAGATGAGAAATGGATGACCCATGTCAAGTTGGCTTCAGTTTTAGGGTTTTTTTGTGAATTACTCTATGAAGCTAGCAAAATATTGTCCATGATTGGCTGCTATGTCTCTCTCCACTTCACCATGTAACTGTTAGGATCAATTTAAATCAAATTACATGCTTAAATCTAATTATCTCCTATTGTTTATAGAAGCAAGCCTTCTGGGAACAGAAAAATAGGAAAGCAAGGTGGGGAGCAAACCTTTGAAGTGTGTGGATTAGTTCCTAATTCTATAGTTTGCAAATTTATTAATAACATTAATAATTAATAACATTATGTTACCATAGACTTGGTTCTGTTTTCTTGACACTCTAGAATCCCCTTGAAAGCCCTCCCCCATTTAAGATAAACCTGCCTAAGCTTTTGCTTGTTTTCCTGGAGTGCCCAATGAACATGCCCTAAAGTGTATGGGGAGTGCCCAGGAGAATATGGAAAGCGAAGATGGAGCCTTTCACACTCTAGCAACCAATATTTCACTGTAGAAATTTCCAAAATTTATCCTTTTGCATAGTCCAGACACAAATTATTTCTTTTGATAACCTCTAGAAAATGTTGCTGCACTTATACCGTACCAAATCTGAAAGGGAAAAATGTTAGCAAGCACCCAGATTTTGCAGATGTTTAGAAATGTCTGTTTAATTGAGAAACATGTTCCATTGGATAATACAGATATCTGGGGTTGTGCACAGTTGCAAAACATGATGTTTTTCTTCATTTTGTATCAAACAGAAAATTCAGCACTAACCCATCATGAGTCAAATCAAAATAAGTGAAAGCAATTTGGATTTTATTCTTTTGATTTCAGTGTTTAAAAAAAGATAGTAATCTGTGTCTCCTCACCACCCCTCCCTCACCCCCACCCATTATTTACATCTACAATCTGGTATTTTCTCACTCTTAGCTGAGGTTCTTTGTTGAATAAACAGAATCTCTATCATAATTGGAGCATATGTCTACTGTATTTTAACTTTATGTTGTCACTTGTAGAAATTGTTTTGTGTTCTGTTTATGTTGTGTTTATATTCTGTTCAATTACTTTTCTTGTGTGCACATGTCTCAAAATTCTGTAGCAGGCCAAAAAGGAATTGTCATCTGTAACAATAACCACCATTGTTGACGTTCTTGTTACCAGAGAGTAGAGAGAATGGCCAGGACAAATTTCTTCAGCTGTCTCCTGAAGGCATAGGGAATGATATTGGATATGCTGAAATGGTTTAAACAGCTAAGTAAAATATGCAAGTGTTAACATTGGGATTAGAGCATTGAAAACCCTTTAGTATTACACCAATGCCTGTCCTATTTCTTAAGATTTGTTTATCCTGGATCACCACTTGGTGTTTTCATGAATTTTACTGTAAATTATGCTGATTATGTTTCTTCAATGACTTTATTTGTGAAAAATTTTCAAGCTGTTTTCCCAGAGGACTGCTGGATTTACCTATATAAATTACCATGCCTAAAAGTTATGCTAATTTACCCTTCCTGGAAATAATTTGCTACCTATATCCAACCAAGGTATCTAAAAATTAAAAGGAAGATTTTATTTGCATTTTTTATTGTTCTTTGGGTTCAGGGCACAGATTGCAAATTAATTTTTAAGTAAGACAGTGACAAAACTCAAAAAGAAGTAGCTCTTTTTCCACGCTTTGTGGCCCTTAACATGACCTATCTACAACCTGATTTTATCTATGATGGTAGGATTTATTATTTATTATTTCTTTTAATAATTATGTGGATATTAGCCTAGAAACAAAATGTATATGTAGATTTCTATATGTGTGTATGCATATATGTGTGTATGCATACGAGTATATATATACATGGAAAGATTATATATATTTATATTCATATATACATGTGGAGAGATTTTTATATATATGCACACACATATATTATATATAATATATATACACATATTTCCACTACTCTGTAATGCTTCTAGCAAGGCTTTATCTTTATGACATTAATGATAATCCCTTGTGTAATTAAGTGTAGAGTGGTTATGCATGCAGTATGTAGCCCATGACAAGCCTCATAGAAAATACATCAGTATTAGCCACAGGTGAATTCGTTTAGAAAGATTAATGACTGCACCTGAATTTTAATGTCTGAAAAGGGATGGAACACTGAATCCTTAATTAAAAAGTTGAATGACTGGTATGGTTTGTTTAACATCACAAATTTCAACGGGAGATTTTTATATTCAAATGAAGTATGCAAAAGGAAACTTTTCCTTAGAAAGCAAGGGAAGTCAGGGTGAAAAGCAGAGATGTTTTATGTGCTTTTACTTTATGTAAATCGATACATGGATCACTTGCTTTGATATGGATCAAACAGGGCGTAATTATGAGCTCTCTTCTGTTTACAGGGAAAGGGAGGCACAGAATTCTAAGAATACAAGGCATGTCAGTTTCCCCGGCACCAAAAGGAAGCCAGATTGGGAAGCAGTAAAATTGACTAGTGATCTTATTCTTCCCTTAATGAGAAGCAGTTTCTTCTTCATTATTATTTTACAAAGTTTTTAATGAAGAGAAAGTAACCTTGAAAAACAACATGGCAACGCCATTCCCGGTAGAGACTTAACTCAGTTGCTTTTTTTCCCTTAACTCTTCTAGTGTGTTCGTTAAAGCTAGGCTCAGACTGCTGATTTTCAATGACAACAAAATCTTTAAAAAAAAAAAATCAAAATTCAAAATCAAATGAAAGACTTGTGTCTTTCAGTCTCCCCAGAGGTTAAGTTCTGAAGGAAAAGGACAATTCTTCTTGGATTTTAATACCTAGGGTGAAGAGCGTTCTTAATACCAGACTCTGTGGTCTACAAAGGGCACATCATCTCTTTTGACTCTCACAAGCAACACTGGGAAATACGTGCTGTTATTATCCCTGTTTTACAGATGAGGAAACCAAGGCTGAGCCAGGTCAAATTGATAAATCCTCAACTAGCCCCGTCTGTGATACTCCCCCCACCCTTCTGTTTCCTTAGGAATGTCACTCGCCATTCTGATGCCTCAGTATCACCATCCATGAAATGAGGGATTTAGACTCGAAGTCCTTTGGGAACCTTCTAGCTCTAGAGACATGATGCTTAGAAAGATGAATCTATGTTTGTTTCTTTTTTTAATTAAAAGGCATTTTTATCTTTAAAAAATTCCTTTTTTTCTTTCCCCCCTCCGCCATAGCAGTCACATAGCTGCCTTTTGTCACCTGGAACTTTGGAACACCTTACATAACAGAGCCAGACAGAGCATGAGCCCTGCCTTGATATCACTGAGCTTCATTTTCTATTCAGCTGAGATCGGTACTACAGTATACGTGGGAAGTGGATGCAAATAGTGCTGTTTTATTAGTAATATTTTAATCATCATCTTCATCATCATCAAGTAGCAGCATGTTATACTGGATAGAGTTCTAATCTCAGAGCCAGGAAACTCTGGATTTGAAAATTCTACCTCTAACAACTGCTGGCTATGAGACCCTGAGAAAGTCTGTAGATTCTAAATGGCCTCTAAGTTGCAAAGAAGATGAGCAGGGAATTCAGGGAATGAATAGGGAATTCCCTATTCAAGGTTGGTGAACCTGCAGCCTCAAGGCCACATGTGGTCTTCTTGGTCCCTGTGTGCAGCCTTTTGACTAAATCCAAATTTTACAGAACAAATTCTTTCATTCTATGAAGTGTGAATTCAGTCAAAGGGCCGCACTTGAGGACCTAGAGGGCCACATGTGGCCTTGAAACTGAAGGTTCCCCACCCCTGCAAATAAAATCTTTGATTCTATAAATTAATATCTAGCCCTGTTACTATGACAGACACCATGGTACTGTGGTTGGAGAACTCAAGCAAGAGCTCAAAGTTCTCTTCTAACACATAAGTCAGTCATATGCCTATGAGTTAGAGAGAAGGTGCCCAGATGCCTTGGTGGAGGGAATTTCCTAACAGGGAATGTCCAATCTGGATGAAATCACAGGTGCTACTCTTGTTACTCGTCTGGTTTGCATTATGCTGAGAAGTCTTCCTCCCTCTCCCATGCTGAGGAAATAGTTACTTCTTTTGGTTGCCCATAGTCCATGTGGATTTTTCCATTTCTCTGTCTCCTCTTCAGAAATGGAAATCCAGCTTGGGAAAAGAATTTTAAAGAGAAAGAATTAGAGCTCTTAGGAAAACACCCAGGCTGGAGCTGAACCTGCCTGAATGTTGCTCATATCCATGGCAAAGTCGATTTTCGATGTTCCTTGGCTTCCCATACTGCTGCTGCATCACTTTTTCCCCCTGCCAAGTGAAAGCAGGGCTTTTATTCTTGACCACTTTCCAAAGAAACGCACTTTTAATGAAATGTCATTTAGGAGTATTTGTAACTTCCTGTAAAAGCTTCTTTCGTATGTGTGTGTGTGTGTGTGTGTGTGTGTGTGTGTGTGTGTGTGTGTGTGTGTCTAAGGAAAAAAAAAAAAACCAACCTCTTAAAAACATTATTCCCAATACTGAGAGCACTAGAGGACCAGACAGCGCCTGCAGTTCTCCCAGATGTATCAGATGTTTTTAATAAGAACCTGACAAGGCATGTGTGTGCTCAGTGAATCAAGCATCTCATAGATACAGTAGGAAACAAGCTTATCACTGCTTATGGCTATTAGTGACAATTACCTGGGCTCTGGGGTGGCACACATTTATTGGCATGTGGATTGTAAATATTTTTCAGAGACTGCAGCTAGTTTTCTGAACAGTAAACATTGACATCTCAGCAGAATGCCAACATCTAAATGCAAAGAGAAACTAATGCTTTGGCAGCTCTCCTCTGCCTGCCCAATTCTGCTGATCCATTAAGAGAAAAGTCCATCAGGAACAGGTCTAAGTGGGCTTAAGAAACAGGATTGTTAAAGCCGGGGGAAATCATTTACAAAGGTGTCCATTAAATCTGTCAGACAAGGGTTCCTGGATAGAAATAGGGCAAAGTCTGGATCTGCTCAGAATTATCTCCACTCAGTGCCAGTTAATAATGGTCTTTGTCACCCAGATAGGGTGGTCTCTAAAAATCCATCACAACCGTTCATTTTCAAAGATGTTCCACCAGTCATTCAAACTTCACCACATCTTCAGGGATTAAAATAAATAAGTATATATGCAAATAAATGGATAAATAAATTGATGAATGAATGAATGAATAAAAACTTTAAAAAGCAAGTCTGCTTCCTAGAGCTCAGAAGGAAGGGTGCTTTTTACATCCTGAAACTCCATGTGTTTCCTTTGCCTCCTGCATGGATGAAACAGGAAGCATTTTCACTGTTGAAAAACAAATGTTTTAGGACCTGGCCTTAAGATATTGTTGTTAATCAATTTGGAGTAAACAGAATAGATAATTATTTATAAGTATATTTATAATAGTAATTATGTTATATATTATATTATTATATTATTATTATATTATTATATTATATTATATTATTATAATATTATATTATATATTATGTTACATAATATATAATATAATTATATTATAATTATAATTATTTAAAAGATGATTCATCTTTTTTATTATAGTTTCTTATGGAAATGCTTGTTTTTTTCCACAAGTTAAAAAGAAAATGAATTTTGAAGCAATAAATATAAGGCACCCTTTCGTGGATAATATGACATTAATTCTGGAGGAATACTCTAGGAATATAATGTACAATGATGGTATTATGCAGCAAAAGTAATGTTTATGAGTTATTTATATCAAGAAAGTAATTTTTCTTAATGAAGTGTATATATTTATGCACATATGGGTATATGTACATATTATTTATAGGCATACTAGGTTTGTACATATCTCTAAAAAGCAGACAAACTCTTCACATATCTTCGCTTATCTTAGCTTACATATATGGAAGCATGACACACACTCTGAATTCATAAAGAGAATTGGAACGTATTTCCTCACTCAGTGCAAAGATTTTTTTTGGTCAGAAACAAAACAAAGTAGTATATTTTGATATTTCATTGTAAGACAGATAAATGAATAGAGAGGGATAGACAAAGAAAGATAGGTAGATAGATAAATAGATAAGAGACAGAGATATCTAGGTATATGTGGATAGATAGGTGATGGATGGATATAGATTTTTGTACATATGTATATGTAGATATACATAGGTCTTTGCCTACATGTACATATGTGTGTATAAATGCATATATACATTTATGAAAAGACTTTTGAATATATTTTTGAGCTGTCCTCATAAGGAGATGTATTGACAGGATATTCAGAAATACATGTGTGTGTGTGTATACACACATATATACATATGTATATATATTTATAAAATCTCTGTGACATAATATTAAATAGATGCTCATATTTATGAAATACAATATTATAAGAAACACAAATAAAAAGCAAATAAAGGATTCACCCATTAAGTATTTGAAAAGGATGCCCTAAATAACTCTAAGTACATCAGTCTGCTGCTGCTCATTATCTGTTTTGATGGAAAGAGCCCTGGTTTTTGAACTAAGAGCCTGGGATCCAGGGTCCTGCTCCAACATTTGCTCATTTGGTATCTGTGAGGGGAATCATTTTCTTCCTTTCACAGGACCCCTTATTTCCCCATCTATAAAATGGTGGTGATATTTTAAGGGATTTCTCAGAGATGGGTTGAAGAGAAAGTGCTTTGCAAAAACTAAAGCAGTACGCAAGTGTAAGTTATTATTTGAGTTATTTGTGCTAGAGAAGCAGTTGAGGTATAAAGACCTGAGTTTAAGTTGTCCCTCTGGCCATAGGCAAGGGCAATACATTTCACTACAGTATACAACAATGGAATTTTTTAAAAATACAAATATATGAAATACCCAGTAAGTCATAAAGGAAATTATTTTTTATTAAAATAAGTGAAAATTCGCTAAACTTAATTTAATTAAATATATCTTAGAAATATATTTTTTTAAAAAAATTAGGCACACAATACCATTTTTATTTTGAACTTTTTAATTTTATTTTTAGTAGACAGAGCCAACACACCCTGTGGCTCAGACACATATCTGCTCTGTTACCCTCAGCAAGTGATTTGACATCTTAGTATCCTAAGTAACTTTCTAAGACTTGATCTCTAAGAATTGATTTAAGAATTCCTCCTTGTATACATGGAGGAATTTCCCCATATACCACTAAAATTGTAGGTTTGGTCAAAAACGAACAACTGAAAAGAGACAGATGCAAAAGGAAGGAAGGAAAGAAGGAAAAGAAAGAAGTGAAAGAGTGAATAAATATATTTCTAGGCCCCTTTGAAGTATTCTTCATTCATTAATGGTCTCTAAAAATTTGAGGAATTATTTTTCACAAGGATCTAAGCATATGGAATATAGCCTTCTATGGATTTTTTCTTCCCCTATTTGTAGGACTTCTTTTTGTTCCCCCCAAAATGGATGTAAAAATAGTTACAGGCTATTTGATTCTAAGCAAGTCTAAGCTCTCTGAGCCTCAGTTTTCTTGTCTGTAAAACTGAGTTATTTGATTTGAAGTATCTACCTGTGCATACACACACACACACACACACACACACACACACAGAGTAAGAGAGCTAGTGTAAGGAAAGTATACCTTTCACTTTAAAGCCCTATAGATGTATCAACTGTTAGTAGTAGTTAACTATATGACAAACTATCCTTATGTAGGTCACAAGATTATGGAATTAGGCAACACCAAAGAGATATCTTTCCTCATCCAATCTCTGCTGTGTATTACTTAAAACCATGTTCTTCTGACATTTGACTTTAAGTTTAGTCCATTTCCTCCTCTTCTCTTCCCTCCATCCTTCAGTTTCTCGGGGGTCAGAAGTTTATGTTTTAAATGACAACAATGAAAGTATTCTTGATTTTGATAGTCTTTGCTCCCTGTACCCCCCAACCCCGGGGGAAATCATTATCTGTGAAGTGAAATACTTATTTAGAGATCTGAGAACTTAGAGCATGTCCATTTTTGACATTTAAAAAAGCCATGAGGAAGTCATTTGCAAAGAAATCATTGAAAAGTGACAGCCTGGAAATATTTTTTTTTTTAAAAAAGCAATACTCAGTTATCAATGCATTTGTAATTGTTCCAAATGTATTGGTTCTAAATTTGGGAAAATGTATTTGTTCAATGTATTCTCTTAAGTCCTTTGTTTAGGAAAATTGAAAAACCAAAAGGAAAGGTAAAGAATTTAGTTAGAGCAGTAGAAATACATGGTGAAAAGAAAGTTAGACTAAGTCTCAAGTTCAGGCTTTGTCCATATCAATAATTACCAATTGTTAAGTTGTTTTCAGTAGCATCAGATCCTATCTAAGGTTTTCTTGGCAAAGATACTGGAGTGGTTTGTCATTTCCTTCTCCAGCTCATTTTATAGATGAGGAACTGAGGTAAACAGGGTTAAGTGACTTTCCCAGAGTTACCTAGCCAGTAAGTATCTGAGGCCAGATATGAGCTCAGGTCTTTCCTGAGGTCCAGAGCTCTATCTACTGCATCACCTACCTGCCCCTAGATAGATTAAAGTAATCCAGTTTTCTATTTATTACTTGAAGTGGCAGAAAGATCACAGATCTTTACATATAAACAGTGGGTCCAGATTCTGACACCCTCCCCCAACATTTACTTGCTTTGTGAGCATAGATGAATTAGTTCTTATCTCTGGCTCTCAGTTTCCTCTGTCTCATCAGTAAAAGGGTGGTAATGTTTGCAGGGCTATCTCACCGAGTGGAAGAAAATGTATCTTTCGCCTTTCTTTGTATCTCAGTATGTATAGCACAGCATATAAAATGCCTCATAAATGCTTGTTGATTGACTGACTGACTAATTTTGCTCTAGCAAGGAACAGACACAGGAGAAAAAAATGAAGTATTGATCTGCCCATGAGTATTCGGCAATGTTAACCTATGTGAAATGGTCATCAGATCATAGACATAGAACTAGAATGAGCCTCAGCAGCCAATTCATCTCACCATTTCCTTTTGAAGATGAAGAAACTGAGGCCCAGGAAAATGAAATGACTCACCCAAAGTCAAACAGGTAGTAATCAAAAATGGGAAACCAAGTCACACTGATCACAAATGAAATGAGGGACAGGGTTGAGTCTAGGCTGAAATTCTCATTGGATGCTTTACGCAGGAGGTTAGGACTTGAAACTTACCAAAAAAGGAAACTTACTAAACTTGAAAGTTACTAAACTTGAAACTTACTAAAAACTGAAGGGAAGGACTCCATTGCACCCTATCATAGTCCATATTCTTGGCACACATATTTCCACAGCCCATTCCTAGTAGAAGGCAAGCTTCTTGAAAGTGGGAAATATGTAATATATTTCAAGTTTGGAGCCTTCAGTGCCTCACAAAGAACAGGCACTTTAAACGATTGTTGAATTTAAATGAAATTAATCTAGCTTATTGATAATTTGGTCTGAGGCAAAGACAGCTATTTAAAAATACACATTCATACTGAGAAACTCAAAAGAAAGGGGTTGGATATGGCTGTTTCTTTCTAAGAAGTTAAAACAAGTGAATCAAGCAGTATCTATGTGCCCCCTTTAAGAAACCATGCTCTACAAAAACTGAACATACAAAACAGTTAAAACTGGGAATACCAAGATGCTTCACTTTATAAAAGGCATTCATCACAGGGTCCTTTAAATAGCAAGTCCCCTGGTGCATTTGAAATATAGTTCAATTTGCAAAAGTTCAATTTATGCACAACTTCTCTAAAACACCTCTCTCCATGATTAAATAGATACATAGCCTTGCACTGAGTTTTATTCATTATAATTTAGATACTTTTTTTATTTGTTTGCTGTAAGCTTAATGGCATTCAACAAAAATACCTCAACTACCTTCCTAAAGGAGCATAAAACTGATTTTTCTAAGGATAAACAGCATTGCTGACATAACAGAATGCTAGATTTTGAGTCAAGAATTCAAATCCTAAAACAGAGGCAAGTCACACTTTAGCTTGGCTCCAGTTGTATCACTTATCACTTATAATAAGGGAAATCACTTACGATATGGGGAAAGTAATAACACATAATTCCTAGGGTTGCTGTGCTGATCAAATGAGATATGGAAATCTAAAGACATTATATGAATGCTATTTCTGTTGTTAAATATAGAGACTACTTAGACATCCCTTTTGACTTGACAGGAGCTTCTTTAACTTTTTTGTGTCATGGATCTCTTTGGCAGTCTGATGAAACCTGTGACTCCTTTTTTCACAATGATGTTTTAAAATGCATGAAATAAAATATGAGACTGCAAAGCACACCAATTATATCGAAATATTGTTTTAAAAAGATTCTATGTACACATACCCATATACAAACACATATGGGTATATGTATATATATATATATATATATATATATATATATATATATATATATATATACACATATAAATATATATTTAAATGTGTGTATACTTATACATGTGTGTAGATATATGCATGTGTGTTCATGGACCCCAGGTTAAGAACGCCTGAATTAAGCTATTTGCATACAGCATATCAAAAACTTACATGGTGAGACCTTCTGGGGAAAAAAATTATTCTCATCCACCTTAAAGACAAAGTAGCCATTTCCAAGATGAAGTTAGAGTTTTGTAAGACAGAGTCTCATTCTCTCTAAGAGGAATTAAGAGATTCCACCTCTTTCCAAATGAAAGTGTGTGAAAAAAGTACAAACTTATTCCATCCTTTGGGAACCGTTGTCCCATGTTCTAGTTTTACTACATATGGTGTCTTCTATGTTGTATTAACTTTTGCTTTTAAAAGGGGTTTGGGGGAAAGAGATGTGTTGAAAAGGCAGCCATATTTTATTTAGGATCTTTCATTCTTCTGTTCTTTTCTTTTAAAAACCTGGATTAAAGCATTTAAAAAGTTCCTTGACCAGAGGAGAAGGTATGAATATTCATGCACTGTATGAATTCCAGAGCAGAGGGAACTGGATGGTTTTTCCATTTGTCAATTACTGGTTTAGGATTATCCAGCCGAAGAGTTGAACTGATTAACAGCGTTCCTTTTGTTTGCCTGGTGCTGTGGTGAAACAGGCCAGTGACAACTGTATTATTTCTTGCCTCTTCAGCTGTCCACACTTGTGCAATCAGCTTAACGTCCTGTCAGGTTTCATCATGTATCCTCTTTATAATCACATTGTGAGAATTTGTATAGTTGTAAATCAGAATGGCTTTTTTATTTATTTTTTTTATAGTTGAGGTTCCCATTGCAATGAAGATACCATGGTTACTGTGTCAATCGAGCATGGATAATCAAGCCCATCATAGGAGATCTCAGGTATGCTTGGTATCTGGCTGGAAAATTAAAGTTTTAGAAGTGAATGCTTCAGAGACAGCTGTGGCAGTGGTGAGCCTGATAAGTTTGGGAAAGCTTAGGAAGCCAGACTATTTCTGTTATTGAAATGTTACCACATTTTTTAAAGCTTTCCTCCTCTTTGTCTTCAGGAGTTGCCCAAATATGAAGATTTATTCTTTGATGTAGAGTGATTTCTTCCTGTGTCCACTTAGAAATGGTATTTAAAATAAGAAGAAACACAGAATGTATCCATCCGTCCAAAATCTCTTATTTTAAGACTCTCCCAATTCTAGGCACTCTTTGAGAAGTTGGACACACAGAGGAAGCCTCTGGTCTCTTCTCCCTGTTTACTTGCATTAGTATGCAATGATACATTTTAATAGGATGGTGTGCGCCCAGGGAAAGCTTAACAGGGGCTTTCTTGAGGATGCTTTCCCCTTTAAATGCTGAAGTAGCTATTTCCTTTTCAAAAGAACAATGAACCTGCTCATCCAGTGTTTAGCAGCTTGGATTTAGATCCAGACTTCTCCCTTTGCACTGCTATGCATTGAATCCCCTTTTATCCTTTTTTCTCCCCTTTCTTTCCCTGTTTCTTTGTTGTTTCACTCTCTATCTATGACTCCAGTAATCTATTTAGGCTGGTGTGTGTATAAACATGTCAGCTGTTATAAACATGCCTGTGTTTTGTTCTCTACTGTGATCAACAGCCAGTTCCCACTCACAAGAATTTTACTTTTTTTTTTCTTTAAAAATTTGGAGCCGACCTGTGATTTTCTTGATATAGGAAACTCTCATTGCAGTAATTCCTTCAACTAGTGTCGGTCAGTTTCTGCTCTGCAGCTAATGGTCTTAAAAAGTCGCCTACAGCAGTGGTGTCCAATTCAAATAGAAATTGGAGCCATTAAATCATACATAAGGATCCCTGAGGGCTGCGTATTGAATTTGTTTTAAAATGTTATATTGTCTATAGTTTATTGTATTTTTAAAAATTTATTTTGTTAAGTATTTAACAGTTACATTTTAATCTGGTTTGGGCTACATTCAAGATGTTGTGGGCCTTATATGGTGGTGTATTGGACATCTCTGGACTAAAGTTCTCATAAGTGAGAAGACCTACCCAGAGTTAGAAAGCCACTATATGTCAAAAATGGAACTTGGACCCAGATATTCCTAACTTGAAGACCAGTTCTCTCTTTGCTTTGCTATGAGCTCCAATGTTTGAGTATGTAATGTAAAAAGTCTGTCAAGGGAGTGCTTGAAATATTTGCTAAATAACTACTATTGCAATTAATCACTGAATTTTTTGTGCTTATGTATAGCAGACTCTAGAATTTAATTCTTTTTATATTGAATCAGGCATATTTACTGAAAGCCAAGTGATACCAGGAATAAAAAGGGTTGAGAACTTTTGCAATATCCCACAGTGCCTTTCATCACTTATTTTTAACTTTACTTGATGTTTTAAGTTGTTCCTAGCTCATGAATTTTATTTTTGGGTCCCTGGTTATTCTGTTGTACTAAGGATATCACTTTTTTTAATCATTGTAAATCATCATACCACGTTTCTTTAAAGAAACCTAAAAACTTTCCAAAGACTGACTGAAGTAGCTGGTGTTAGAGGAAGGTGATACAGTCTAGATCATGCTGAAAGGTATGTATGCCACCTGTTCACATCCAGGAAGAATCTCAGAAAGCATCCTTCCAGATCTGGAGAATGTGGATGACTCAGTCTTCTGAGGCTCTGCCTTAGTGTGCCTTGCAAAATTCTTTGCAGGGCAGTTAAGGAAACTGTGGAACAGATTCTAGAAATGATTGCTCACCAGCCCCACAAGCTAAAATCTTTACCAGGCAGAACTCTTAGCTTTTTATGCAAGAGGATTCATAGATGCCCATTACTTCCACCATTCCTGTTTACCCACAGTCTTCCATTGTGCAAATATTGCACTGAATTGGCATTCTTGAGCTAGATCCCAGAGAATCAGACTAATAGAAGAAAATGGAAGGGGGAGGATGCAGAGAAGGAAATGCTGGAATGGAAAATGTCCCAAAAGTCTTAATGTAGTTTTATGCTTTAATGCCTTACAACTGAGGTAAATCATGATTGAGACACTGTGTATTTAAGAAATATCTAGTATTTAACTTTCCAAAATAAACTTCCTAGACATATTTTAGAGTCAGAGAGCTGGTTCAAACCCAGGTGCTTCTGACTACTTACCTGAGTCACTTTCTTGGGAGAGCGCAATAAACCCTCTTTATAAAATGAGGAAAGTGGACTAAATGATACCCCAAGTTCCTTGCATCTCCAAATCCATAAGCCTCGGGTCCCTTCCATTTCTAAATCTATGAGCTTATAAGCTTAGATACATTTCATTTTTACTGAATATATATATAGATATATATATATATGTATGTGTGTATGTGTGTGTGTGTGTGTGTACACACACACACACACACATACACACATACAGAGAGAGAGAGAGATCATTAGTCCATTCATTCGCTCATCCCTTCTTTAATTCAGCAGCCATTTGAGACGTAATATGCTTCAGTAAAATGGTCAGAGAACTTACAGTCATGAGATAGTTGAATTTGAATCCCGTCTTGGACCCTGACCAGTCATGTGACCCAGGGGTTCCCATGTCTCTAGAATTCAGTAAATAGAGCAGAAATTTTGTGGGACTGAAGTGATGAATAAGTAAGATCATAAATTTGAAGCACTTTGCAAGTCAGAAATCAGTACATAAATACCAGTTATTATCATTATTTGTTCAGTGTCAAGCGCTGTCTTAAACACTGGCGTGAGAGGGTGGCAAAGAGAACTAGGAACAAAGATATGAAGACATTTCTGACACATTCACAGTTAATTTTCGCATAGTTAGTATAGGATACATCTTCATCATCGCCACCGTTTCTGTCCTTCTTTAAGGTTTGCAAAGCACTTTACAAAGCTCATTTGATCCTCACCACAACTAGAGGATATTGGTGTCATTCGTATCACTATTCTGAGCCTGAAAAAGACCACCCACAAGTAGCAAACATATGATACATTGTATCCAAAAGTGATACAATAAATACTAACTGCAGAGTAGAGCAGACCAAATCAATGGCACGCCAGAGTTATGTCTTATAATGACAAGTTAACGAAATGTTCAGGGTATTCTTTTATTTAATTTTCTAGCAGAGCCTGTGAATATGACCTGGTGACTTATTTTGGGTTAAATGAAAGACTTTGAGTTCCATAAAAGAGCATAACAGTCAAGAATAGTTTGCAAAATAGCCCATCGTTTAAAGAGCCAAATCACCCTTCTCTTGAGCAGATCTTTCATTCAGCACCAACTTCTGCATGTAGCACATTAGGCTGGGCCATGCTGGCCCTGCTGTTGAATTTCTTTTCTCAGATTCAGGCATATGATTTTGCTCATAATGTGAGCATAGCACTGTCTGGGAGTCTGAGAATTCTGTTTGTAAAGCACCACACAGTGTCAGGGTCTTTGTTCAAGATTGTAAGCACCATGTTGCCAATTGCAAATTCTGTTTTCCTAGTATCCAAATGCTGAGTGGCTGTGTGTGATATCCATGGGTAATAGAGGAGAGAAAGAGTTCTTTAGGTGTTTGCACTTATTTTTTCAAAAGTGGATGAAGATGCTTTTAAGTTCCTGAAACTTAAGGTAATACTCTAGTTTATGCATGCACCATTCCTCTGATGAGGAAATCTATATTTTATTTACATATTTATCAAATATATTTCCTGAGGTAGACACACATACACACAATAATAAACCCGCATCTCATTTCTGATGTAGGCTTTGTAGCTGTCACATCCTTATGTGGAAAATCTGCACGAAACAGAATATGTATTCATTACTGATTAAAAATAAAGGGAATAAAATATAAAGGCATATAAATGAACATAGAAGAAAGGAAAGGGGAAAGAAACTGGTATTCAGTTTCCTTGCTTGAACTTGGGTTGAAGCTCTCCTCTTGTGTGTGTGTGTGTGTGTGTGTGTGTGTGTGTGTCTGTCTGTCTGTCTATCTGTCTTTCTCTCTCTCTCTCTCTCTCTTTCTGTGTCTTCTCTTCTCTATCTCCCTGCCACACTTTCTGTATCACCAGGAAGAGTTCCAGATTTCTGCACTGTATACCTATAATTTCAATGTCTGATTTTTAATTTTGATTTTTGATTTTAATTGATTTAATTTCATTTTAATTAATTTGATTTTAATTTTGATATCTTTCGAAAAATTTTACACTATGGTCATTTTCCAATATTCTCTTTCCAATCAATCCTCCCCTGTAACAGAGTAAAAAACAATTAAGCAAAATTAACCATATGCAAGAGTAAATATAACTTTCCTCTACTTAGAGCAACAATTTTTAACCCTGAGTGTGTGTTTGTGTGTGTGTGTGTGTATGTACTTGGTGAAGCCTGTGGATCTCTTCTCAGCATAATGTTTTAAAATATATAAAGTAGAACCCATAAATTTGTATAGAAACCAATAATATCAAAATATAGTATATAAATAGATGTATATATGGATTGTATAAACATATAAAGTATTTTAGTATTATTCCAGTCTAATTCAATTATTCCAGTGAGATCACCTCCCTCTCTCCCTCCCCTCCTTCTCTTCTCTCCTCCTATCTCTCTCTCTCTCTCTCTCTTTCTCTCTCTCTCTCTCTCTCTCTCTCTCTCTCTCTCTCTCTCTCTCTCTCTCTCTCTCTCTCTCTTTCTCTCTCTCTCTCTCTCCCCCCCCCTCTCTCCCTCTCCCTCTCCCCCATACCTTGTACCCTTTCCCCTCTCTTTCTGGAAGGAAATGTTACCTCCCCTTCCCTGGGATCAAGGTTGGTCATTGTAATCAGTCTGGATCTAACAAACTTTGATGCTTCTTTTAATTTCATTAATATAGTCTCTTTATATAGAATGCTCTTAATTCTTCTATCCTCCTTCTACAGCAATCCATACAAGTCTTCCTATATATCTCTGAGTTTCTCATATTTTGCATTTTTTGCAGTTCAATAAAACAATATAATAACATGATCCATTATTCATGTGCCACAGATTATTCAGTCATTCCTCAATCGACTCTTGCTTTGCTATTTCTTACTTCCATTAAGTTAGGCTATGATGATTTTATTAGATGGAGGAACAATAAACAAATAAGCATTTATTAAGTGTCTACTGTGAACCAGATTCTGTTCTAGGTTTGGGACGTACAAGGATAAAGACAGTAACCCAGGATATCATTTTCTAACAGGAGAGACAAAAAAGTATAAATATTAGTATCTACAGAATAAACATCAGGAAGATAAATATAAAGTCATTTAATACAAGACTGGGAAGAAAGACAATGTCTTGTTAATGTTGGTTCATTAATTCCATTACTTCCTTGGTGAAAGAAAGGAAATCATAATTTCCATTTCCTCCATGGCTCCCTCTCCCTTTAGAGGGAGCTGAACTCAGTGAACCCTAGTCATAATGATCATAAGATCATAAACCTCACCAAGTATCATATGCACGATTTTTAGTGTCGCTGATAGCTATGTCAAGTATTCATTCAGCACAAAAATGACTCTCCTCTCAAGGGAATCAAGGTTTCGGTATACACACATATATGTATATATTATAGATGTATGTACATGTATATGTGTGTATAAATATATTGGTAATATAGTCATTTTATTTTTCCATAAAAGAGGCAATTATCAGTTGTCAAGTTCCTTATACCCTCTGAAATGATATCAACTCCATTTTTATTTTATTTCTGAAGCATGCTACATCAGCTAGGAAACCATCATTCCTAGAGACAAAGAGTTAATAGGAATGCAGCCCAGTAGATAAAAACTTAACCAATTACCACAGTACCTGTGGTGCAGGATGCAGTATATAAAAGTATTGCAAAAAGTAACAATTTTGAAAAGTCTATCCAAAGTAGGTGTTCAATGGTTTGTTGCTAAAGAAGGACAAATGCCCCCCAAGAGTCCAAGGCTGCTGGTGCTGTGTAACCTTAATTGAAACTGGATTCCGTGCTGCTTCTGGAAGTTGCCTCTGCCCACAGGAAGACCAAATTCCAGATGTTGTCATTCAAAACTCTAGCCCATCTTCTCTGGCCTTTTACCTAAATGGAAGCTCCCCTCTCCCCAAAAAACCCTCTTTAAAAAGACCAAAACAGACATTTCCATCTCTTATAAAAAACTAGGCACCTCTATTCAAATAAAATAAGCAATAAAGTAAATGGCAGTCGATAGCCCCCGATTAAAACATCTCTAAAAAAATAATTGCTGGTTCATGTAATGACAGGCAGTATGGTATACTCTAAGAGACACTAGATTTGCCCATCAAAGAACCTAAATTTGAATCCTGTCTCACTTAATAATCGCTCCAGGTCCTAGTTTTATCTTTTAAAAAGTGAGAGGGTTGTATTAAATGACTTTTAAAATGCCATCTTGAAATTTATGATCCTATATTCTATGATGCTATGCACAACCTCTAAGGTCCTTCCTAATCTTCAGTCTTAAACAAATAACAAGAATATGTATTTTAAACTCTCATTTCATTTCTGATAGCCCCAGTTATTTATACTCTCTCCCTCTCAAAATTACATTGTATTTACCTGCTTTCATGTTATGGACCCCCATAAGTTCCCTAAAGGCATGCTTTTTTCCACCTTTTTTACCTTGGCCTTCCCAGTATCAAACATAGTTCCTTGCCCGTAGTAGGCTTTTAATTAATGTTTATCAAACTGAATTCAATTATGCTACCATGAAGCAGTCCATGCCTGAGTAAAAGCAAACTTTGCTTCTATAGATAATGAACACTGCTTCCTAAATACAAAGGTATCAGGTTCCCCTAACTGAAGGTCTTCAACCCATAGCTGGAAAACTACATATTGGGCTGGTAAAAGAAAGTGGCTATTCAGTATTCAAGTACAGGATGGTACAAAGCCACTAATGTCCCTCCAACTCTGAGATTCTAGGATTCTGGGAATTCCAAAGACCAGCAAAGATGCTGAGTCGAAAGTCATGTGTGAATTGAAAGCAAAGTGCAAGCACAAGAGTCAGTAAAATATTAATCCTGCTAGGTGACCTGAACTTTGATAAATATCCAGGCAAGCCTCAAAAAAACAAAAAATGAGTTCCATGAGCTTTCACTATATGGGAAGCAGATACTTCTTTCTCCTTTGACAAAAGATGGAAACTTACCACAAAGTACCAATTTTGTGGGATCACTGACTTGAAAGGGGTCTTTGTGATATCAGGTCCTTGTCATCAGAGCCTCTCATCGGGTTTCTGCATACTATTCATGTAGGGTATGTATATTTTATAATACATTCGAGAGAAGAAAGAGAGGCTTTGACATTTCAGTCTTTAGTATGACTGACTGTTCCCCACCATTCTTCAGTCTTTGCAATTTTGTGACTCTTTTCTCAGTGGCTCTGGGCTTTTGCGGCCCCTTGGCCTTTCAGACCTAAAGCACTTCATCTGTCTTACTAGCTTGAACTGAATTTAACTACTCTTAGCATCCATGGCCTCTCTACTTCTCCTCCAATCCCAGCCACCACGACCCCCAACTCATTGAAAATGGCCTTTCTCTTTAAAAACAATTGGATGTTTTACAGGGCTCCTGGTTGGCGGCGGCTGTTTAAATTCAGGTTAGCAATGAAGTTTAAAAGCCAGCCAGTCGTCAATCATTGCAGCCCTTGTCTGAATAGTCTTCCATTTAAAACCTTGTTTAAGAAACAAATATAAGACTTTTAAAGCTTTCATTAATTGCTTACATTCTCATTATTCTTTCACATTTACTCACTTCCAGCCAATGTGTATAAGCAACATTTCCCTGGTCAGCCCACATTTGGAGTATGTGTATTCAATTCTGGGGACTGCATTTTAGGATGAACATTGATAAATTGGAGGATAAAAAAAAAAGAACAAAGGATGATGGTAAGGGGACTCAAACCCATGCCATCTGATTTTTTACTTGAAGGAAACAGCAAGGCTTAGTCAATTAATTAAGAAAACTTGTGAGCGAGAAAGAGACGATTCCAGTAGTAGTGATAATAATATTAATAATAACAAAAGCATTAATATAGCATTTTAAGGTTTGCGAATCACTTTACAAATATTGGATCATTTTTCTCCTCGCAACAACTTCAGGAGGTAAGCACTACGATTATCTCCATTTTACAGATAAGGAAACTGCTGCAGGCAGAGGTGAAGTAACGTGCCCAGCATCACACAAGTGTCTGAGTTCTTTCTAATTTCAGCTCCAGCCTTTTTTCCATTGTACCACCTAGCTGGCTCTGCTTTCACACATCTGAAAATTGATAGATGGTAGAGGAATTAGTTACTTGGGCTGAGAACTAGGATTTTTAACCTAAGGTCTGTGACTTTTTTTCATTGATAACTGTATTTGAAACATAATTGGTTTCCTTTGTAATTCTTTGAACTTAATTTTATGCCTTTAAAAATATGATCCTGAGAAAGATCTGTAGGTTTCGCCAGACTGTCAAAGAGATACATGACATGTACAAAAACAGTTAAGAAACCCAATGCAATGCCTGGTATACAGTAGGTACTTAATAGTTGTTTATTGACTGACTGACTGATTGAATAGAGGAGAAAACCAGGAGCAAATTCTACAATGTGGGAACTGAATCCATCAATAAGATTATACCTTGTCTGTAACTACAATTTTAGAAATTCTGTGGTGGGAAGTTAAGGAACTTGACCATGATCACATAGCTTATAAAGGTCACAGCTTGATTTGAACCAAAGCCATCCTAGATTCAAATCTCCATGTCATGTTTCCTCCCCTTTATCATTAACCTGTTCTAAATCATCTTACTTGAAAAAGCAATTGATACTGTCTTTTGTCTATATACCATAGTCATCTCTCAGTCTGGTCCCTCTTCCACTGAACCCTCTGTTGTAACAAAGAAAAATATTAGTTAAGCAAAGCTAAAGGACCCTGCAACCCTGTTCAATAGAACATGAAACATTCCTCACACAATAGTGCCCCACCTCCCTAACAAGAAGAACTGCTTTTCACTTCTGTTTTTCTAAATCAGACTGATCATTATAATTAGCCAGTGTGACTGCCTGTCAGGTATTGTTTCACTTGTGTTACTGTAACCATTGTGTCTATTTATCCCCTGGTTCTACTTTTTCTGATCCACCTCAGTTCATATCAGTTTTCTCACATTTCTCTGAATTTGTCACATTCCTCTTTCCTTAAGGCACAATATTATTTACTGCATTTATCAACCACAACAATCTGTTCCACTATTCAGTGATCTACGGACACCTGCTTTTTTGGTCCAGTTTTTTTTCTGCCACCAAAAAAATGTGCTACCTCTTATTTCTGAAAAAAAAAAAACAGTTTTAAAGATTTGGCAGGAGCAAGTCTGGGGGAGGAAGCATCTAGTGTAGGATTTTCTGTTCATAAATTAAGTATTTTCAGTAAATAAAAATTATGGACAAAGTTTATAAGAAGTAATATAAGTAAACACTGCATATATAGTGCATTATGCATTTGTGTATACAAATTGTTATTTCTTTAAGAAGAAGATTTATTTCCCCCATGTTTACAGCATCACAGAATGTCTTTTTTTTTCAATATAAAGTTGTCAAAAAGAGAATATTGGGATAGGGAAACACAGTCTTTTTTCAGAGGGATATATTGATAGAAAGTAGGCTTGGTGGTTTTCCATCAGTATTGGCTCAATTGAAGTCAGACAGTTACTCAGGTCTCATTACGTGTGGTTTGGTGGGCTAAGAATAGATGTGTTCAAAGCTTAGCCATCAATGTCTTAAAAGCCACTTCTGGGATAGACAACAGCTTCTTCCTTAAGCCACTTAATTTTTTGTCTTGAAATGAATATTTTATTATTCCTCCGAGCACTTGACATGGTCTTTATGGTTTTAAGCTGTACAACAGCCTCCCTACATACTAATATTAAATTGTCTCTTCAAAACCCATTGAGAGAAGGTGCTGGAACTAAATGCTCTCGTTCACTGCCAAAGTAATTAACTGTAGTGGACAGATTTAATGCTGTGATGGTTTATTTTAACCAACGATAGAGGAAGGTGGGCTGGGAGCAGGGCAAGAAAGCATCAAGACCTGCAGAGAGAGAGGTCTTTGTATTTTTTTTTATTTTTTAACTTAAATAAAACACCAATGTTGCCCCCATGTCAATAATAGTGGCTTCATGTTTCATTGGAAAGGTTCATGGTCAAAGCTGTTGATTTGGCCTTGTGCAGGTAAGCATGGATTTTTATGACCTCAATCCATCCATATCTCACACCAGGAACTTCATAAATGAGACATATTCATAATTTTCTATCACTGAATTCAAGATGACCAATTATTTTTTATTGAAAATTTTTTTCCACTTTTACCAAAATAGCTGTTCATAACTTTATAGACCTTTCCTTTTTCATCAGTCACTCAAATTAGATTTATGAAGTCAAAGATTTCTGTCTTGCGGCCTCTCAGAGAAAGTCTGCTTCAAATTTTCAGTGCTTCAATCAATATAATCATTTCCAGGAATGCATCAAGCTCTCTGGTCACTAAGATTTCTATGTTTTAATAATTCGGCATTGTTGCATTGTCTATGAGCACTGCACCAGTGGAGGGCTAGGTTTGTGGAGCATGGAATATGTGATAGAATTTCAAGATCCCTCTTTAGAGGAAATGGAAATATAGATTCTAAATCTGAGATTTTGTTTCTTGGTATATGATATAGAATTTAGTTTTAATCAAAACTAAGAATCATACTATAGTGGGAAGAGGAATAGAATTGGTGAGCCTAGTTTTTGATCATTTCTTTAACCTATATGACTATCAGCAAGTCATCTCTGAACCATCTGTAGAATGGGAAAATAATACCTGTCATATTTAGCTTCTGAAATTTACTAGATGTGTGAACTTAAGCAAATCTCTTAACTTGAAATACTCCTCAGACAACTAGTTGCCTCCTGTTTATCTATGAATATACCCTCAGGTTATAGTCATTGGTAGTAATAGGAATTTCCACAGAAGTAAAGAATTTATTGGGTACCTGGGTGAATCAATAGATAGAGTGTCGGGCTTGGAGACAAGAGGACCTGAATTCAAATCTGGCCTCAGACACTGACTAACTGTGTGACCCTGGGCAAGTCATTTAACCTAGCTTACCTCAGTTCCTCATTTCTAAAATAAGCTGGAGAATGAAATGGCAAAGCACTCCAGTGTTTTTGCCAAGAAAATCCTAAGTGGATTCACAGAGAGTCGGACATGACTGAAATGACTCAATAATAAAGAATTTATTAAACACTTGCCATGTACCAGGCACTGTGCTAACTCTTGGAAAGACAAAGTAAGGCAAAAGACAGTCCTTTCCCTCAGGAATATCAGAGACTAAAGGAGGAGACAACATGCAGGTATAGGATAAATGTGAGATAATCAACAGAGTGAAAGCATTAGCATTAAGAAAGATCAAAAAAAGCTTTTTTGTAGAAGATAAAATTTTAGTTGAGATGAAGGAAGCCAGAAAATTCAAGAGGGAGAGAAGAGGAGGAAGCTCATTTAAGGAATGGTGGACAGCCAGTGAAGAATCCCAGAGTTTGGGAGATGAAATGTGTTGTGACAGCAGCATCAAGAAAGTCAGTATCTCTTAATCCCAGAGGACATGGTTGGAAGAATAGAGGGGGTAGAAAAAGGGGTAAGAAGATGGAAAGATGAGAAAGGAACAGAATATAAAGGACTTTAAAAGCCAAAGAGGATATTTTATATTTGATCATAGAGGTAACAGGGAGCCAATGGAGTTCATTGAATGAGAGAGTGATATGGTCAGGCCTGTGATTTAGAAAGATCCCCTAAGAGTTGAAGGGAGAATGGAGAAACTTACTATCAATGTTGTTCACTGAGTTTGATCAGATTTCTTTTGTGTGCCTACGCGTATGTGCCTGTGATTTAATGCTGTCCACCTTGATTAAACAGTAGTGGAGAATGTTCATATTGTCCCTATGAGTCTGTTTCCTTCACACTGAATCACTTCATATAGATTTGTGTAAGTTCTCCTATTTTTATTTATGTATTTTTTGTTATGCCAGAATGTGATCTTAGACATGAAGAGAGTCATAGAGAAACACAAGAAGGAGCAATGAATGGCAGCTGCAAAGAGGTCAAGTTAGCCTTGCTCTCAGGGGGAAAATAAAAACAAATAGTGATGCAAAAAAATATCTAAATTATTTTTATCCCAAAGTGAAATGTGTTGCCTTGGTGCCCTCTCATTGGAAGTCTCCAAGAAAAAAGCTAGCTAGTAGTATTAAACTCAAATAGTAACTGATCTCTATGGGCCATAGGTTGGCTTAGAAAATCACAAATTAACATTATCCATGCTGTAATATATTCTTATTTATGTTGCTAAACATTTCCCACTTACATTATAATCTAGTAAAAGTACACTCAGGAGTTTTGCCCACTCTATAGAGGAGAGTTTGACACCTCTGGGTTAGACAATTACTGGTCAGGTATGTTGGAGTGGGGATTCCTGTTCTGGAATAAGCTAGACTCCATTACTTCTGAGGTCCTTTTCATTCTTGAGATTCTTTGATAGGATCCTAAAAATAGTGTAATCATAGTGTTATAAGATTTTATATTATATTAGATATGTTATATATTGTAGGGTGTTAGAAGCCACCTATGCCTACCCTTCCCTCTGTCATATAGATAAGGAAACTAAGAGTCATAGAGATTAAGAGATTCTTTTTGATGTCAAAGAAGTAGTAAGTAGCAGGGCCTGGATTTGTATCCAGGCCCTCTTGACTCCAAACCCTGTACTCCTTCTACTGTACTCTGTTCAAAATCCTCATTTTACAAAGAGGTAACTAAAGTCCAGCAAAGTTAAGAGAATTGACCAAAGTCACTTGCTAACATCCAATAGAACTGTGTTGCAAGCACAGGTTATCTGACTTAAAATCCAATGCTCTTATTATTATCCTACCTACGAATCAGGGAAACAGTCAAGGAGAAAGCTTAGAAATATGCAGGGCTTGAAGGATTAGGTTATGTCTAGGGATGGAGAGAAGATCTCCCATAATCAGAATTATTGCTCTGCATTTTTTGTTGTTTTTCTTTCTTTCAAAAATGAATTTCAAACATTTGTACTAAGTTGACCAAGTTTGTCGTTTGTCTGGATGTATTCATATAACAGCAGTGTTCCGGCTGAGTGAATTTTAATGAAATTTAGTACCCAAGGCAAGAATGATCTTAACATATTACAAAAAAATCCAAAATAGGGAGCAAAAAAAAAAAAAAAAAAGGAAAGGAAATAAAGGATCATTGGAATAGTAGTCCATATGAGGTGAATAAGGAAAACAGGCATTTATTAAGCACCAACTATGTGCTAAACACTGTTCTAAGCACATTACAAATATTATCTTGCTTGATCATATAACACAAGTTACACAAAGGAATAAAAAAATCAGAATCCTTTATAATGACACAACATTTTACTATATAGGAAGCATTTTCGCATGCATTTTCTGATTTGATTCTCATAACCCCCTTGTAAAGAAAATAGGACATAACTTATCCCCAATTCATAACTACAAGTGGCAAGATCATATTTTAAACCTAACTCTGAAGTCATGAAAATTAATGAGATGATCATAAAAAATGTTTTCATAGGAATATAGATTCAGAACTGAATGGAAACATAAGATTTATCTATTCTAATCTTTTCATTTTATAGCAACTACTAAATGCTGTAGTATATAATGCATCTCATCTGGAGTGGGGAAGACCTGGGTTCAAATCTAGCCTCAGATATGCACTGGCTACATATCCCTGAGCAAGTCATTTAATTTCTATCTCAATTTCCTCATCTGCAAAATAGGAAGAAATATATAGCTCCTAACTCCCAGAATTGCTGTGAAGTCAAAATGAAATACATTTTCTAAAGTTTTTTACAAACCTAATACCATATAAATTTTAGTTACTATTTTTATTACTTTTGTAATTAGGAATCTGAGTTGCAAGAAGGATAAGTGACCTGTCCAGAGTCACAGAATGGTAACTGGAAAGCAAAGAATTTGAATCTATGGTTCCCTGACTCCAAATTTATCATTTGCCTTCCCTGTCATGCCACCTCCAATTTCTTCTTTTTCTTGGAAAATGGAGTGATATATTGCCTATGCCAAACAGATTTGCGCATGCTCCTGATTATAGATTTGGGGAATCATTGCATTTCTTTTATTTAGCAGATACTACAGTTCTCCTTTACATCCTTGCTTTTTCTGGGTTTATATTTTTTCAAAAGAAAAAAACTCAATTCAAAAGTCTAAATCATATACATATTTTGTTAAAAAGTCAGAAATTGAAAAAGTTGAGGTTTTCAGAGCATCAGTGTACCTTGCAAATGAATACAAACATTTCATCTTGATAAGTAGGGAAAACTCAATACACAAATTGTAATGTGAACAAGTCAGCATGCGATGATATTCTCCATATTTTCATATCTTTCATTCTCTTTTAACTCTAAAATCATGCAACTTGAAGGTGTTTACCTTTCATACACAGAAATAAATTTTAAATCCTATAATAGTTTTTTTAAGGGTTCCTTTTCTGAGTAAAAATTGTGAGTAAAATATACCTGGTTTGTACAGTGGTTCAGTAGATATACAACCTGGGGAAAACAAAAAAGGAAAACTGCATGTGAGAGGGGAGATGGAGCAAAGTCAAATCCCTTGGCTTGGAAGCCGACAGTGGAAACAACAATGTGTTTTATGTAAAATAGTATGGCTTACAGTAGAAGGGCAGAGAAATCCACCAGACTGTAACATTTCCGAATTAGTGTTTATGAACAGTACTAAAGGGGAGATCTCAGCTTCACAAAGTCTGGCTCGGTCCATTTCCTTTTCATCAGGACTTCTGTCCTCCACTCTATCCACTAAATAATACATTGAGAAGAGGAGACATATAATCAGTACAGTTTTCAGAATTCATTTTGAGAGTGAAAAACCAAGGAAATTCTCTGGTGTTTTACATTGACAGAATCCTTCTCTGTTGCTGAACTGATCTTAAACCAGTGATTTTTAGCTCCTGTTTATCATTGATTCCAGGGGTGATAGGGAGCCCCTGAAGTTTATTGAATAAAGGAAGTGACACAGTCAGGAGTGTAATTTAGGGAAATCACTTTGACAGCTGAAAAAGAGGATGGACTGAAGTGGAGGGAGATTAGAAGCAGAGAAGCTACCCTCAAGGCTTTTGCAATAGTCCAGATATGAGATGATAAGAGGCAGCATCAGGGCGTTGGCAATGTCAGAGGAGAGAAGGGGCTGTATATGAAAGTTTGAAAGCAGAAATGACAGGAATTGACAGGTAATTGGATATTGGGTCTGAGTGAGGAATCAAGGATGATACTCAGATTTCAACCTCGGTTTCTAGAAGGATGGTAGTAATCTCCACAGCAACAGTGAAGTTATAAAGATGAGGAGGTTTTGGGGGTAAAACATAATGAGTTCAATTTAAGTTTTCTGTGGGACATCCTATACAAGATGTCTAATGAGCATTTGGAGATGTGAGACTAGTGGTTAGAAGAGAAAGGAGAGTTGGACAAGGTGAAGATGGTAATTGAAAACATGGTAGCTGATGAGATCACCAAATGAAAAATAGAGAGAAAGAAGAGAGGAGGACAGAGGACAGAGCATTGGGAGACACAGCACCTCCCTGCCTTCCCACGTGGGCTCACATGGTTAGTCTTTATTCTAACTTTCAAGTGTCTGATGATAAATAAAATGCATCTAAAATAAATTCATTAGTGATGCTCTTTTAAAAAACCACTGTCACTTTCCAATAGCTCCCTGCCTCCATAGAATTGTGCTAAAATATAGTCATGCAAAATGGACCAATATATTGACTATTGCTGGAATGTGTGCATCATCCTGCACCCATATCCCATCTTCTCACTGCATCTCTCTAAGGCAGGAGTGAGGGCTTCTTCATTTGTACTTCTTTGAAGTCATAATGTAGCCCTGCATTGATCCATTTCAATGTTTAGCAACAGTATTTTCCTTTACAACACTGTGGTCATTGTGTATCTCATTTTTAAAGCACTATTTTGTCTCAGTTATGGAAAAAAATAATAAAGCAGATGCTGTCATAGGAATTTATATTATCATTTATTGTTGGGACTGGAAGCTCAATTCCGTGTGGACAGTCTCGGGCAGGTAAAAGTGGGACTTCTAAATCTTAGAGTCTTACGAGGCCCTCCATGAACAGCGGGGGTTCGAGAAGGTCAGACCGAGCTAGCTCGGCTAGCTCGGGTATTTCCGCCTCTCCCCCGGAGATACCTGATGGGTGGAGTCTCCCTGCCCTCGAGGTCGTCCCGGATTGGAGCACACCTAGTTACCTAACAGCACGGTATTGAGATGCAAACTGTGTGGCTGAAGATTAAGTAGGATTGAGGAAGCCTAAAAGCTCTTAGCACGTGTGGAGCCAAAGAGAAAAGTAGGGCTCCGCTTCTTTTCTTTCCTCTCTCCCCTCCCCCTCTCTCCCCCGCTTGTACTTCTACTTCCATTCCCTTAAGCTTAGCCTTCTTAGGAAATCTCCCCCTCTTCGTCCTAAGAAAGAAGAGCCCCTGCACTTGTAACCGAAACCCTGTAATAAAGCTCAACCCCTGTTTGACTCTGGAACGTCCTTTCTCTCATATGTGCATCCGGCGTGGCCAGCCGAAGACCTGGACAGGTAAGAAAGACTCGGGTAGCCCAATACAGGCCTCTAGGCTTGGCAGTTGGCGCCCGAACAGGGACTGGGAGCGTAGATAATCCTGGGTGCTTTTGGGGTACACCCGGAAGGGGCTGTGAAAGAAGCGAGTCCCGAATCCTAGATTCGGAAGGAGAGAAAGGGGAGAGAAGCTTCCCAAACCCCTGGGAAAAGGGCAGGGATGAGGAATCAATTGCCAGTAATAAAGCCAGAGGAACAGGAGGTCTGGGCTGAGACACTTCACAGGGAAGGCAGGGAGGCGGGGGTCACAATAGAGTTAAACGACCTCCGAGAATTTTGTAAGGAAGGGCCGGAGAGGCCAGGGCAGGATTGGAAAGAGAGTGGAAGCGGAGAGAGGGGAGGGGAGGACCCAGGCAAGCAGAAAGTTAAGCGGAAAGTTAAGGAGCGTAAAGAAAAAATAGACCCGGAGCTCCATCTAGCGGATGGAAAAGGCGAGGCAGGGGATACGCCGTGCCTTCCCTCCGCGCCTCCTTATAACCTGCTCCATTGGTCAGACAGTTCAGGGCCACAGTCCAGTTTGGAAAAAGGAATAAGAAAGGCTATAGAGAATGGAGAAGATGTAGGGACATTTCCTGTGTTAGAAATAGCGGACCCCAGTGTCCCCGGTGGGGTTCGGAGGAGCCACATACCTATAGAGTGGAAGAGAGTGGCGACTCTTAAAGAGGCTTGTACCAAGCATGGCCCTAATTCACCCTTTGTTATAGCCATGCTTGAAACTCTCAGCGGTCAGTTCATTCTGACTCCTAATGACTGGAAGAGCTTAGCTAGAGCCTGCCTTACCCCTGGGCAGAAAGAAATAAGTACAGGGAGGGGCCAGGATCAGCTTCCCATAGCTATTGCCCTTCCCTTAAGGCACTGGAAGGTCAAAGAAAGCCAGAGACCAGTGTGGGGAATAGGAGGGTGCCAAAATACCTTAGAGACAATGCACCCAGTAAAGTGGGAGGCAGAGGATCACCAAGGGACCGTATGGCCGTTGGTGATTCCAGGACTTAGTTTTAACATCTGGGGCAGGGACATTATGAGCCGCCTCAGGATGAAGCTATCAAATTTTTAGTAAGGGCCATTGCAGTTGCACTGGAGTCCCCACCCTTGAATTGGAAGTCAGACACCCCGATTTGGGCCTTGACTCCAGAAAAACTCCAGGCACTACAACTATTGGTTAAGGAGCAATTAGCACCCTGGAATGCTCCTGTGTTTGTTAAAAAGAAAAAATCTGGGAAAGTCAGGTTCCTTACAGATGTTAATGAAGCATTTGTAAGCACCTGGCAGCAGCTATACCTAAGTAAAGAGCCACTATGCATTCTTATCATCTTTACCTTAAAGGCGATCCTCGCTAAACAAAGAAGGGGAAAAGGTCGCCTAATACAATCAGAGCTAAGATCAAGAGGCCTAATACAATCAGAGCTTGATACAGCTGTCTCAAAAAACTCACATAATACTCCAGCTATGAGACATTTTAAGATACTAATAGGGGGTCCAGGGTATGTTTGTGTCTCCACAGGAAAAGGTGATGCGTGGATTCCCATTAGAAGGATCCGTAGGTGGGAACCGAGGTCGGAGACGACGGAGACGCAGGAGGCGGAGACCCCGGAGAGCCCAGAGACCCCGGAGAAGGATCATACACCACCTGAGCCTGCTGCTGACAGCTTTAACCTTGCTGCCCAGAGAGGAAGCAGCCCTCATCACAACCGCAGACACTGCTGCTGACAGCTTCCCATCTAGGCATCCTTTTTTCGCCAGCTGAATGAGGACTTTGATATCACAAACCCAGGACACTTGGGTGGGGAGGAGGTGACCAATTTTCCACCTGTATAGATCCATTTGCAAGATTAAGGGAGTGGTGACGTGTAAGGCGCCTACACCAGCTGCTTCTCTTAAAATATGCTTTGGGATTTTAGTTGATTGCACTTCCCCTGTTGTAACTCAGCCATTTAGTTTCATCTTTGTTTTATTTGATGCCTCCCTTTGTCAGTTGTGCTAGCTGCAGATTTCTGTGTGAATGAAGTCTTGTTGTAAGGTACTCATATGCTAAAGGCCTTCCTAATCCACTCAGCCTCCAGCCACTGTTTGCTCTAGAGCCAGGTGCGCTCCGCGCATAACAAAGAAGGGGATATGTTGGGACTGGAAGCTCAATTCCGTGTGGACAGTCTCGGGCAGGTAAAAGTGGGACTTCTAAATCTTAGAGTCTTACGAGGCCCTCCATGAACAGCGGGGGTTCGAGAAGGTCAGACCGAGCTAGCTCGGCTAGCTCGGGTATTTCCGCCTCTCCCCCGGAGATACCTGATGGGTGGAGTCTCCCTGCCCTCGAGGTCGTCCCGGATTGGAGCACACCTAGTTACCTAACAGCACGGTATTGAGATGCAAACTGTGTGGCTGAAGATTAAGTAGGATTGAGGAAGCCTAAAAGCTCTTAGCACGTGTGGAGCCAAAGAGAAAAGTAGGGCTCCGCTTCTTTTCTTTCCTCTCTCCCCTCCCCCTCTCTCCCCCGCTTGTACTTCTACTTCCATTCCCTTAAGCTTAGCCTTCTTAGGAAATCTCCCCCTCTTCGTCCTAAGAAAGAAGAGCCCCTGCACTTGTAACCGAAACCCTGTAATAAAGCTCAACCCCTGTTTGACTCTGGAACGTCCTTTCTCTCATATGTGCATCCGGCGTGGCCAGCCGAAGACCTGGACAGGTAAGAAAGACTCGGGTAGCCCAATACAGGCCTCTAGGCTTGGCAATTTATCATTTGCTTTTGAAGATACAATAGCAACCATTATGGGAAAAGGAATAAAGAATTCCAGATTATAAGAGACTGAACTTTTTCAATAGATTAAGAATTTCTTCAACTGCTAGTCTTTATATCCAGATTTGCTTTTCAGGAGAAATCTTCTCTTACCCTATTTCTTTTCTATTTATCATGTGCCATAATAAATCCTCCCAAGATTCTGAAATCTCCTTTCGGGGGGACTTTCCATAATTATGACTGCAAGCTGTTATCTCAGGTGACGGGAAGCCTTTCACATTTTGTTTAGTACAAATCAATTGAGATAATCGTAGCCGTAATTCTACCAAACTTACCCTGAGCATAAGTATGTCAAATAAATATGCGTAGGATGGAGTGAACATGCAATTAAATATTCATATACCCCCTTCATTATTAAGACTGAGTACAATTATTTTGTGTAGCACATTATACAGTTATATAAAATGGGTTCCATTACCAATATTAGGTTACCACCATTACCCCAAAAATGAATACAATATATGCAGGCAACCCCAAGTAATGAAACATTTGTAGTAAATATCCATATGTTCTAGTTAACACAATTGCAAATTTGTTTACTGTAGCAAACAAATATGTGAATTCTTTAAATGGTTCTGAAAAGTCAAAACTGCCACTCTTTTTCCCTCCCTAGAAGAAAGGGGGAAAGCAAAGAATATGGACAAAGAATAAACTGAGTTCTTATATGGGGTTAAGCAAGCAGCAAAGATGTGAGTCCTGACAACTGTTCCCTAGGGAAAGGCTTGCTGTCACTGTAATGGAGTTGAATTGCCTTGTTTAGCCTCCCTCCCACCCCCCATCCTTTGACTTAGGAAAAGTTCTTTCTCATTTTTCTAAAGCCTTAAGATTAGTAGGTCAGGGGTAGGAAGGTGGTAACAGCGAAGTCAGTAAAAGATTCAAGGAAGGGGTCAACTGTTTCTCCCTTCTGATCAATAGGGATTGACCTTGATCTAGATTTAGTCTCTTAAATTGGGAATTTTCAAGACCTTCCTAACCTTAATCCATGCCAGAGGTAGGTGCCTTTCCCATTCCATTAACTCTGACATGCTCCTGTCTGCCACTGGTCCCTAAACCAAAAAGTGTAGCTGACATAAACACTGTTCACAGTAAATAGTGATGTCATGGAAAGAGTATCAGACTGGAAGTCACAGGATCGGAGGGTACATTCTGACTTCAATCAATAAACTAAATGCCTCTATATGTGGGAACTGCGGACCAGTAACTGACTGTGGGACTTTGGACGAGTCACTCAGTTTCTCTGGGCATCAGGTTCCTCGTTTATAAAATGAAGGGAAATGCATTAGATAACATCTAAGTTCCCTTCAAGTTCTAAATCTACAGTCCTTGGAATGAAGGTAGCAAGACTTGCCCTTCTTGCACCCAGCTATCCCTTTAGCAGATTACCCCCTCTGCTGCTCTGTACTGCCTCATACCTCTTCTGCTTACCCCATCCCCATACAGAGACATACTCTCTCTGTCTGTTTCTCTCCGTCTCTCTGTCTCTGTCTCTGTCTCTGTCTCTGTCTCTGTCTCTGTCTCTCTCTCTCTCTCTCTCTCTCTCTCTCTCTGTCTCTCTCTCTCTCTCTGTCTCTCTCTCTCTCTCTGTCTCTGTCTCTCTCTCTCTGTCTCTCTCTGTCTCTCTGTCTCTCTCTCTGTCTCTGTCTCTCTGTGTGTGTGTCCTAAGTTATTGCAAAATTTGGTAAAAATGAAACACAACCTCATTCACAAGTAGTTTGAATAAATAAAGCTGAAAAATTTAAATCATATTGGAGAGCCAGAGAGATTTTGCATTGCCTTACATTGACAGTGTGAGATTTGTAAGCATTAAAAGTATTTATGCTCCCATTCCAAGTAACAGATTCAGCTACCAACAGGTGACCACTTTTTTAGGTGATCATCTGCTTTGTATGCATATATTCAACATTTGCTTAAGAGCTGAAATATACAAGTCACCAATGATGCAAGAAGAAGAAAAGAAGGAAAGAAAAACAAAGGAAGGAAGGAAGAAAAGAGAGAAAGAAAGAAAGAAAGAAAGAAAGAAAGAAAGAAAGAAAGAAAGAAAGAAAGAAAGAAAGAAAGAAAGAAAGAAAGAAAGAAAGAAAAAGAAAGAAAGACAAACAGGGTCTCTGCTTCTAGGGAGCATACATTCTATTATATGTAACGGAGTTAATATAATCTATCCCTCAGTCTTTTTAATGGAAATATCTTTATTAATGGTAAAATCACATATTTAGAATTAGAAGGGAGTTTTGAGGGCTAAGAATAAGCTTCCATCAGTTCAATGGTTCTGTGATCTCATTGATGGATGTCCAACCATACAGATCACAACCTATCCAGACTTTATACCTCATGACTCTTTTCTATCTTTCCCTTTAAAAGCTCCAGGAGAGCTTTTAAACATACTGGAGACCCTCTGGTCATTCAATCAACACATATTTATTAAGCTGTGCTAAACACTGGTGATATAAAGAAAAACGGAAAACAATGCCTGCCCCATGGAACTGTCATTCTAATGAGAGCCAATGGGACATTAACAGGCATGCACATGATAAAGTAGATACAATAGATAAAGTAGATAAAGGAACGAAAACTAGGGTTAATGGAAAAGGTCGATACTCTATAAAGTACAATTTTAAGCAAGATTTGTTGCTGTTTGCCCTTTGTTCTTGAAGAGGATCATAACATCAGGAAGGTGACTTGCAAGTGAATTGGAGTCACCAGCCTCACTTTCTCCTCCAGAGCTATTTGAGTCCAATGGCAAGATATAGATCAGCCACTGGAGATGGCCCCTCAACAAGGATTAAAGTCCAACTGGCTGAGGCTGGGAGGGCACTAGAAGCCAGGAAATGGCATGAGCAAAGACTTGGTGGTAGGAAAACTTAAACCAGATGCTAAAGTTCAAGGTGGTGAAGAGTGTGGGATGTCCTAACTGTGGAAGTAGAAATACTCTGTGTGTGTTACTCATACAGGCCTCTGAATTGAAACAAAAATCCCCAAATGAAGAAAGTGACTATTGAAAAGCCAGGATTTCCCAGGGCCATTACAGTTCCTATCAGAGCTAATTTATACAGTTCCAAGCATGTACTCACTGTGTTTTCTAATTTTCTCCCTAATATGCATTTTACAAGTGACCGCCTAGTTCCCAGCCTCAGTGCCCAGCAGAATTTCTTCTTAAAAGGATCAGCATTGTTTTCTTTCTTCACTGTAGTGTTTAAACACATTAGAACTCTTCTGAAGGGAAAAAAAGAAGGGAGATTGAAAAAAGTTTACAAGACACAAGTTGAATACATGTATATATATATATATATATATATATATATATAGTAAATCATGTATATTAATTTTTAAATGAATGAATATTTTTCTTATTCTACCTCCTTTTCCCCTCTTTTTACCATGGCACACCGGATAGAGCACTGGGCCTGGACTCAGGAAAACCTGAGTTCAAACTGTCCTCAGACACTTAATTAACTGTGTCACCTTGAACAAGTCACTTAACTTCTGTTTGTCTATTCGCTTATCTGTAAAATGGGGATGATAACATCATCTACATCCCCATGATTGCTATGAGTATCAAATGATGCAATAATCAAAGTGATTAGCATAGTATCTGGCATCTAGTAAGAGTCATATAAAAGTTAGTTATTGCTATTAATACCAAGACAAACATTGGCGTGGAGTGAATAGAGGGGTACCCTTGGAATCAGGAAGACCTGGGGTCAAGTTTTGTCTTTGACATATATTAATTGTGGGAACCTGGACAAGGCACTTCATCCCTCATTGCACTAGATACAAATCTTGCAAAAGAATTTGAGATCTGCAACAAAGGAAGTAGAGGCAGGTTCTGCACAGGAAGCCCTGACCCGACCCCATCCTCCACCTGCCACCTGTCACAAGTCTAGAACAAAAAATATTTTCTTAACATATACACATGTGTATATGTATGCATATACATGTGTGTTATACATATGTATAATGTGTGTGTGCACGTACAGTTATCCCTTCCCCATTGTGATTTTCTCCATCATGGTTTCATTATATCACAGGTTAGCATAAGAAATTAAATGGGAATTTGGAGCGAGTTTTCTAGAAGCTGCAGATGACATACAAAGGCCAGCCGGTGATACAGAAAAAGTTTAAAAATTCAGAAATGCATAATATGTATAATATTGTCTAATATAGTCTATGATCAAGTAACTCATATTTCACAATAAGTTGTAAAAGAAAATGAAAAAAAAGTTAGGCTTCTTCTCTGATACAAAGGAATGGCCAAGTATTTTATGTGGATTTTCCAGATCACAGGGGGGACTGTGTTCCTAACCCCCATGATGGGGAAGGATAACCATATAACTGTATAACTGTATATATATATATATATATATATATATATATATATATATACACACACACACACACATATATGTGTGTATATATGTATATATGTGTGTGTGCACGTGTGTGTATGTATGTATGTATGTATGTTTATATGTATACATATATACTTATATAATATATACATATATTTTATATGCGTGTAGGTATATATGGATAGGTATACATATCACTATATAAAAATATACTGTAACTGTTCATTAAAGAAAAATGAAGACAAAATTATGTCTTTAAACCTGGACCTAAATTCCGGGGCCTTCTCCTTGGTCAAAGCACTGCTTAATGAGAACCTGAGTTATCCTGCTGCTGGCACTGAAACATTTCAGCCCCAAAGCTAAATTTAAGGACAAAAAGTCAAAAATAGACCCAAAAAAAAGTGAAAACAGAAGAATAAGTGAGAGATGATTTAGGGAATGAAACTAAAAGAAATTACACTGGGGAAAAACTGTGAGTGACATAAGAGTTCCAGTTCTTTACCAGAGGGTTGAATTTACTGGATTTGGAGGAAAGGAGGACTTGGGCAAAGACAGCAGTTGAACTGAGCTGTCCAGCAGCACTTGAACCTTTCAGATTGCTTTCCTTTTTACTACCTTCTTCTTGGCCCTATATTAAAATTCAATAGATTACTGCAAATAGCTACTAAAAGTGATTATCGATGCATTCATATGGGACTAACCACCATTCTTAAATCCTGAAGCCTTAAGGAAACCCTCTCCTGTACTGACTTGTCTCCCTGTCATTTGATGGGGATTATTTTCCTCCTGTACATATTTCCAGACCCCTCCACCATCAGATCATGCCTACAATTTCTTTGGTTTTGCCCTCTCTTCCTCCACTGACAGATGTTCTTTGGGCAAAATCTCACTCCCAGGTTATTATGCACAGTCCCCTTGGCCCTTTGTGTATAGCTGGTTTCAGACCAGTTTTCCATCTAATCAGCCCTTCTTACTACTCGGTTGTTTAAAAAAAATGAGCTGGCAGCTCCCAGATAATTGCCAGGTCTGTCAAAATTAATTTTAGTCTCTTTTTCTTAAATAAGGAGAAAATAACCCTTTGAGCCAATGTCTGCCAGTGATAGGCCAAGAGACTAATTTACTCTTAACCATTTATTTCTTTAAAAGAAAATGGATTCCCACTCCCAACCACCACCCTAACTTAAATAGCTAGGTTTCTTGATTTGAAATTTTCATCTTTGCATAGCCATCAAATGCATTAGCTCACAGGATAGGATTCATTGTAAAAGAAGTCTTTCACCATGAACCTAACTATTTACAGTGAGCTGATTATCCTTCTGCTTCTTGTTCCCAGAAGAGATGCAATAGATGGAGAAGGACAATCTGTCCGTTTTGATTCAAGGGTTTTTGTTTCACTGGAGTGGTCCTTTAAGCATTTGACTGGGGACTAAAACTCTTTTTTTTTCTAAAGATACTAAAACTGGGATGAGTCAAGTCCCCAGATTTTATATGTGTTCATACGTATATGCTAAAATGAAACGGATTTAACCAATATTTGGTGATCACTCAACCCTCTATACCAAAGGACTTTGTTTAGATCCAAACCTGTGATTTCATAGAGAAGAAGCCCCCTGGTGTGGAACATCCCTCCAACAGTGAAGATGGGCAACTTACCAAGAACTTGTCTTCAAGAGTTTCCTAGGGAACTGAGAGAGCAAGGTGTCTAGGTTCATACAGTCATAAAGTGTTAAAGGCAGGGCTAGTACGCAGCTCTTTCTGGGTCTGAATATGAATGGTTATCCACTCGACCACAATGCCTCTTACTGTACTTGTGCCTAAAAAAATATCAAAAGGGGTGGGAAAGGGAGGAACCTTCCACCAAAAGTCTATTAATAAATAAAAGGAAAAGAAGATTGTTCACGTACTATCCACAATAAAGAGGATCATATATTTAGAAGTAAAATCATCTAATAAATCTCTTCATTTAGCAATAAGGAACCTGAGGCCCACAGAGATAGACTAGCTTTCCCAAGATCACACAGAGAACAAGGCTGAGAAATTGTATTTGATCAAAGCTTCTCGGAAGGAAGGAAAGAAGAAATGAAGGAAGGGAGGGAGGGAAGATGAGAGAAGGTAAGGAAGAGAGGGAAAGAGAAAGGAAAGAAAGAAAGAAGAGAAAGAGAGGATGATAGAAAAAGAGAGAAAGTGAAAGAAAGAAAGAAAGAAAGAAAGAAGGAAAGAGAGAGAGAAAGAAAGAAAGAAAGAAAGAGAAAGAAAGAAAGAAAGAAAGAAAGAAAAAAGAAAGAAAAAAGAAAGAAAGAAAGAAAGAAAGAGAAAGAAAGGAAGGAAGGAAGGAAGGAAGGAAGGAAGGAAGGAAGGAAGGAAGGAAGGAAGAAAGGAAGGAAGGAAGGAAGGAAGGAAGGAAGGAAGGAAGGAAGGAAGGAAGAAAGGAAGAAAGGAAGAAAGAAAGAAAGAAAGAAAGAAAGAAAGAAAGAAAGAAAGAAAGAAAGAAAGAGAAAGAAAGGAAGGAAGGAAGGAAGGAAGGAAGGAAGGAAGGAAGGAAGAAAGAAAGAAAGAAAGAAAGAAAGAAAGAAAGAAAGAAAGAAAGAAAGAAAGAAAGAAAGAAAGAAAGAGAAAAAGAAAGAAAGAAAGGAAGGAAGGGAAGGAAGAAAGAAGGGAAGGAAGAAAGGAAGGAAGGAAGATCTGTGAATGACCTCTCCCTTCATTTCCATTGGCACTCTGACTGGCTAGCTAGACAGATGCTAAATTGAAGTTGAGTTCTGTGGTAGATTTGCTAAGAATATTCCAAATGAGGAAGCAAACTTCTTTCAAGGACATTTCGCAACTATAACACAAACCTCTAATCTCATCATCCTGGAAGAAAAAAATTGTTCAACTTTTCAGAGAGGAGAGGAGAAATAATCTTGAGAAGAGATAGTCACCAAGTATCAAATGCCAAGGAGAGCTGAAAATAAGAGGCTTGAGACAAGAATATGTGGTGGCAGTGAGGAAAATAATCAAGAAAATGGTAGGTGTATTAAATATATAAAAGAAATACCTTGATGGAAAAGAAACTGAAAAGAAACCCAGGCTTGACTCTATTTTCTAGCACATAAACACTGGGGGAATTTGTGCCCTGTGGCCAGAGACAGGATATGCCTCTATTAGCTGTGCTGATTCAAGAAAATGTCTAAGAGTTCAAGAAATGGGACTGTGGTGAGTTGTTGGGTACCCACCACCACCCCCACTATCACCTTGTCCAGGATTTTATTCACCACTGATACACATGGCCTCATCCTTTGGAATTGGATTAATTTGTTCCAACAGGCACAGAATTAAATATGGTGAGATTTGAAAAGGCGTCATTTCTTCTTTATGTTCAATCTGTGCCAGGGATGAACTTGAATACACTGAAGCAGGGAAAGGGAATCATCCCATCTAAGTGAAGGGTTTCTAAATATACTTGATGTGGCATTTGGGTAAAATTAGAGATTTAGCAGGGAGTTGCTCAGTACATACCCCAGAACTCAGCCTGAGTGACAAATCTTCCATGCTTGTCACAGATAGCTTGATTTTCTTCTTCTTTAAAGCAGATTCTAGATTTAAGTGCAACAGGTTTACAGTCACCAGCCAGAGTGACTTTGCACAACCCTGCCTCACTTAAATCTAATTCACTTGCAAGTCACAATGTCACCTTCCCGATGTCATGGTCCTCTTTAAGAACAAAGGGTTAAAAACAACAGGATTCCCCATACTCTATTATCATGGCAATCCTCAAAATCTGAACCTTCAAAGTGACCTCCCAAACTTCCCCGCAATACCCATTTCTATTCCATAACTGTTTTTTGGTTGAAATAAAACAACTATATTTTTATGCCTCCTGAAAGATTACAATGTCTAAGATAGAATATCAAAATAACTTCTTCCAAAAGTAGACTATCTAATTAACCTTGATTCCCCTCCAAAATACTGATAATGGGGTTAATAAACGTATAACAAAACCCACTTAAATAAATCTCAGTAGCTTAACACTGACCATGTAGGCAAGGTGCAGGTGGATGTAGCAAGTTCTGGGACAATAAGTAACCCACAAAGTAATAAATATTACTGCCTCATGACTGAAAATTGATTAAAGAGGTTAAATTGATCCTATAGTTTTAAAACTATCAGGTTTTATGGCCCATCAAAATAAAACGATGCCTTTAAAATTCTTGTTAAAGAAAAATGACAACTGGAAAACATCTCTTCTCCCTCCCTCTTTTTTGGGGTATCACAAGGTTATTTTATAAACAGGTTTCTCCCGCATCATCTCAAGCAAAATGAAATCTTTTAAGAAGCAGCCCTTGGTGAGGAGAAGGAGGGGGGTGGGAAATACCCCTTTCAGACATATAAAAATGGAAAGAATAAAAAACCTCCCAAGAAAGGCAAGCATCCCCTTGACAGATAAGCACAAGCTCTGCTTACACAGTAATTTATGGTAATATCAGAAAGCTTTTGATAAAATTTCACATATATTGCAGGGTAGGACATAGGAGAAGATAAAGGACTCAGAAGAGATAGGGCCAAATTAAACCATTTGGGGGGTGGGAGAAGTTGCAAAAAAATTGGCATCTATGTTTCCCATTCCCTGACAATTTCTGCAATTTGTGAGCCGTAGACAGTTGCTGTCAGTCACAGGAAAGCTTTATGTTGTCCCCATGAATTTATGAAATTATTCTTTAAAACAATCAAAATAGTTTTGTTGCTTTTTCTGCTTAAAGGGAGGGAAGTGGTTTGCTGCATATGGTTGATGTATGACTGCTAATTTCCTATTGCTTAACTTGTTTCAATCCTTTCATATAGGATTTCATTATTTTGTTTTATGCGATGGACCTTCAGTTTTTTAGGGAAAGTATTTTGTGCTTTGAGGATCTCAAAAACACATACCTTCCTTCACTAGGGCTCTTTCTGGCATATATTAATAGCTATTTCATACTAGTAGCTCAGCAAATTAATTAAGAAAATGTGCATCATTTTGTTTTTCTGCATTTTCTGAAAAATAATGAGCTTAGCTAATACTGTTCTTATCTCTCTTTAACCTCTGGCACTCATATTAATGTTGAGCTTGGAAGCTATATGCTATATTTAAAGTCCAATATTTTCTGTGAAGTTTCAGCTTTGGGGGTTTAAGGCCCTATTTGATGCAGGGTATTAGGAATGCAGTGGTTTCACCTACCTTCTTTTTCCTAAATAGAATGAAGATTATATAAATCGAGACTAAACATATTTATTCACAGTTAGACTCAATTACCATTTTCTGAACTCTATGCCTATTTTCTTCAGTTTCAGAATATCTGAATTCCATTTTGGATTATTCTTATTGAATTCCCCACTGAGATTATTTTAAAGTAAGTTTTATTAATGCTTTTTTATCCCAATACAGTCATTTACAGTTATATTGCCCACCATGAACCCTCTTCCACTGTGACAACAATAAAAGTGAAGCAAATGAGCTAATATTGTGACTACCCTTTGTCATCAGAAAAGGTGATCACCGTGTATATTCATTTTAAGAAACATGAAAAAGTTATAGTTTACAGTGAAGGGTAATTTCATTCAAAATCTATTTTCTCAAAGAATAAAAACCTAATTTTGTTCTCATGCCTGCCCAACTAGGGAATCAGTTCTCTGAACACTGTGTGGAGAACATTTGGAGGCCTTTCGGTGGCATGGTGAATAAAACACTAGGCATGAAGTCAGGGGAGGACCAGAATTCAAATCCAGCCTAGGACACTTACTAGTTATATGACCCTGGACAAATCACTTAAACTCTGTTTGTCTCAATTTATTCATCTGTAAAATGGGAATAATGCTTACTAGCCCCTATCTCCCAGGGTTGTTTTGAGGACCAAATAAGATAATATGAATTTATCCTATTTATTTTTATTTTTTATAATATTTATATTCAGAGTAATAAATAATATTTGTGAAGCACTTAGCACAGTGCCCAGCACATAGTAAGTTCCTATAAATGTTAGCTATTATTATTATTATCAGTTATCAGACTAAAATCTCTGACCTTGAAATGAAATCTTTGGTAAGATTTGACATTTCTTCTAAGGGAGGGTTACTCGCCATGATGGTCAATATTTGGAGTTGGGGTACCCCTAGCTGCCCCCTTCCTAAAGATGCTATCAGTTCATTCACCCTGGTTTGAGTTTCATGAGGTTTTTTAAGGAAATATTTTGCAAGGAGGAAAAGTCAGTTTTAATGTTGTTCACATGTTTCCCCAAAGAATGAAAGCTGATCTACAAGGGCCTCGAAAACATTACATGCTAATTTCATTAAATAGGAGGGGAGGGTGGTTAGAAAGAGCATCGAGGTGAACACTGTTGACCCCACTGGCAAATAACTGAGTGCTGAAACCAGCTCTCCCAGGCTAATGCTTTGTGATCCATGTGTCATAGCAGAACTGCCTTGAAAATTTACGCTATCATTTTATTTCTAGCAGATGTCCCTTAAAGCAAACATTTTTACTCTATGCAACACAAATCTTATGGATAATTGCAAAGGTAATGTGGAGTTTCAGTCATGCTATAGATTCCTACAGTGTTTTCTATAATGGATTATGAACAAGGGGAGAAAAAAGAGACTGATACTGATCTCAGACTGAAGGATAGTGGGTAATCAAAACAAGACTTCTGCAGATGCTCTGGAGAAACTTGTTGTTTTAAGGGGAAAGGTAAAAGTTGAAAGTGCCTATTGAGCCAACTAATTAAATCCTCGTTTATTCAAGATGAGTTCTGTGGGTCACGCTGAAATGACCAGATGAGAACAAAGTATGTATGTGTTAAGAAGAGTGTTCAATTCAGATCACAGACCCACCTTCTCAGTTACAGTGCACATAATTTTATTTTGATTTTTTTCCTGAAAAAAATCATCATGCTACTTGAATCTGTTGTGCACCCAAAGAAAAAAGAATATTCAAATACAAATTTCATTTTCTTAGCTGGATCTGAATTGTATTTTCCTTGTAACTCAATTTAAAGTGGAGAGATTTAAACATAGTATCCTGTGGCTGTATGGTAATTGCCAAGCGACATCGTACCAAAATTCCAGCATCTCAAATTTAGATTTTAATATGATGGCATAAAGAACAATTAAAGAGGAAAACGAATCCTATCTGCAAAGTTATACTCAGGAAATAGAATGGGTAAGGGAAAGAAGAGGAATCACAGTTTTACCCTGGCACGTGGCACCCACTTTAATTGTCCAAGAAGCATCCTGTACCAGCTGCAAATATTTATTTCTGCCCTTGCTTCCCTAATTATCCAAGTTCCAGATAGCGAAGCTGGATAGGAATTTGGGAAATTGAAATCCAAAAGATTCAAACATACACTTCTCTGCATTTGCCTGCTCATTATGCATGCTTGGTAACAATGCACATTTCAAAAGGAGTGTCGTTAAAGTAATATGCCTGTTATGTTCTCCCAGCCCTTGGTGACTAGAGCAGCACAATCTCCCTGGACTGGAGCAACAAGGACGAGAGAATGATAGAATTTGTAATCATATATACTTTTTTGAACTTATATTATAAATCTGTAATTCCAAGGACATGATTCAAAAATGACCCCCACTGAAAATTTAAAAAAAAAAAAAAAAAAGGTGGACTGATCATCCTGTGCTGATTTGCATTTATATCTGCAAGAGTTTTACACTCCTCCTCCGACTGTCCCTGGTGGAGCTTCAGACAGGTTCTCACTATTACAATTCTGGTCACAGATGAGGGTTAAAATATCGCTAACCTTTACAAATGTATTATGTGGCACTACTGACATAGCTTTTTTTTGCAGATAAAATCTATAACAAATTCTCTGTGTGACAGGAGAAGAACATGATTTCATATTAAATTCCAATGATAGAGACATATTTCTTCTCTTGTACTTCTGAAATGTTTTGGATATAGTAACAACAGGAAAAGCTTTCCATTCCATTACACCAAATAAAACTCCAAAATCCACTGCAGTTTTATAAGTTCAGAGTTTCAGTAAATATCTCTTAAGCAGAAATTAGAAATAGGGCTAGGGGAAGGAAGGAAGGAAGGAAGGAAGGAAGGAAGGAAGGAAGGAAGGAAGGAAGGAAGGAAGGAAGGAAGGAAGGAAGGAAGGAAGGAAGGAAGGAAAAGAAGGAAGGGAGGGAGGGAGGGAAGGAAGGAAGGAAGAAAGAGGCAAGACATTGAACTGATAAATAATATAGGGCATTATTTTTGCTGTATGGTTGTGTTGAGTAATTTTTTAGTCATGTCTAACTCTTCATGATCCCATTTGGGATTCGTTTTTTGTTTGTTTGTTTGGGTGTTTTGTTTTTTTTTTGGCAAAGATATCAGAGTGGCTTATCATTTCTTTCTCCAGCTCATTTTACAGAGGAAACTTAGGCAAAAGAGGTTAAGTGACTTGTCCAACTAGTAAGTTTCTGAGACCAAATATGAACTCAGAAAAATGAGTCTTCCTGCCTCCAAGCGCAGCACTCTAGCCAGCTGGCTGCCCTGTTAGTCAATACTAGCCATAACTCCACCTGAGGCAAATTCATAGTATTCAATGTAAATATTGAAGAAACCTTCATGGCCATCAATCCCCTTATATTACAGATAATCAAACCCATTATAGGGGTAGCTAGGTGTTACAGTGGATGGAATGCTGGACCTGCAGTCAGGAAAACTCATCTTCCTGACTTCAAATCTGGCTTCAGACACTTACTAGCTGTGTGACCCTGGGCAAGTCACTTAATCCTGTTTGCTTCAGTTTTGTCATCTGTAAAATGACCTGGAGAAGAAAATGGCAAACCTCTCTAGTATCTTTGTCAAGAAAATGGTAAACCTCTCCAGTATCTTTGTCAAGAAAATGGTAAACCTCTCCAGTATCTTTGTCAGCTCAAAGGTACAATTTCCACTGGGAAGATGCTGAACCTTAAAGTGCTATATCAATGCTTTAATAATGAATAATAACAACAATATATAATAATTCTGTTCTGTAATAAACATAATGTGATATGTTTTTATAGCATTTATATAGCACTTCAAGGTTTGTATACAAAGCAATATATATAATATATTAACATATATGTATATATGTATATGTGTGCATATACCTAAGAGCAGAATCTGTTTAATATTTGCATTTGTATCCCCAGTGCCTAGAACAATGCCCGGCACATAGAAGCTGGTGAATAAATAATAATGGCATTTCCATCCCTCTCTAAGATTTACAAAGTACTTTCCATATGTTACTTCATTTGATCCTCCACAACCCTGGGAGGCAGACACTATTATTAATCTCCATTTTACAAATGAGGAAACTAAGGCATACAGAGGTTAAGCAACTTGTCCATAGTTCCCCAGCAAGCAAGTATGTGAGGTTGAATTTATCCCCAGGGCTTCCTGACTCCAGGTCTGGTATTCTATCCACTGTGGCGCCACCCAGTTGCTGTATTAACCACAGATGGCTCTTTTATAAATGAAAGCATGTTCCTGAGTTTGTTGACCATTTATCAATGTCCAAACTCTTCATTGCTTATCCATCCTTTTTCCTAGGAAAAAAATACCTTCTTAATCAATATAGGGAGCATGCCTATGAACACAAAAAACCCCTGAATTAAGACTAGTGTTTCATAGACAATATATTCTTCAGGAACTTCAAATACCACAAAACATCACATGTGGCTTTAGTTTGATTTAACTTATTTATTCTTTCAATTTATAAAAAAATATACCCTTCCCTTAAGCCTTTGGGCACATATGCATAATAAAAACCACTACTGAGCATAAAAAATGCATATTAACTACATCCATTAGGAATCCCCAAAACATTGCATCAAAAAGATTTTCTAAGATGTTTTTGTTATAGGCTCTCTCCAGTTGAGATTCTGTTCCCTAAACAATTATTTTCAATTATAAGCTACTGCTTCCTCCTTCCATTCTTTCAAAGGCTCCTGATTGCATCTCTGGAGGTATTTTCTCCTCTGATTGAAATCTCAGTCTTTCTACTCCTTAATTCCTTAAGGTGTTGTACCTGCCACCTTCCCCCTCAAAAAAGATTGGATTCAGCCTATCTGACCTCAGCGAGGCTAGTCCATAGAGGTGAAGTCTGTCCCTTTTCCTATGATAAAACAAAAGACAGCAGGTTGATATGGCAACGACATGATACTTGAATCAAGAGAGAGCTAGGTTGAATCTTGATTTTGACCTTTTCCCAAAATGTGACCTTGGACAAGTCTTACCTCATCTGTAAATGAAGATTAAAAGATTTGTGCTCATTGCTTCATGGATTTGTTGGGAGTAAAGTGTTTCATAAATCTTAAGGCTCTATAGAAAGTTGACTTACTCTAATAATTGAAGACCTTTCAGATTGGAGAAGTGCGCTAGATCTCATTTTCTGCTGGCAAGTCTTTACTACCTGTGTCACCTCAGGTAAGTCATTTACCATCCCTGGGCCTCAGTTTGCTCATCCATAAAATGAGGATAATACTAATTAACCTACCTCATAGGATTGTTGTATCAATCAAATGAGATAACATATATTTAGCACTTCATAAAACTAAAAGTACAATGTAAATACTGTTTTTATTATTATCACCTGTACTATTCTTTACTCAGTACCTACTATGTACCAGATACTGTGCTTGGTACGGGAGCTACAAATGCAAAAATGTAACAGCCTCTGCCCTCAAGGACCTTGCATTCTACTGGGGGAAGCAACACGTAACATACATGTGATGTATATTACATATGTGTATATTTACACAAAATCAAAACAAGATGCTATTGTTTGAGTAAATGAAGGACAAACAGGAGAACAGCTAGGGAAACCAGGAAAGGTATCTTGCAAAAGGTAGTACCTCATTTGAGTCCTGAAAGAAAAACAAGCAAGGTTTCCTAGAAAGAAGAGATGTGGGAAAGGATCCCAAGAATATGGAACAGTCATTGCAAAGGCAAAAAGTGTCATGTGTAATGGAGAGTGAGGCCAGTTTGCCTCTACATTATAGCATGCAGAGGAGAATGATGCATAATAAAGGTTGAAAGATGGAATGAGGCCAAATCATGAAGAATTTTTTAAGGTAAACAGTGGAGTTTGTATTTTATCCTTGAAACAATGGAGTACTACTAGAATTTATTGAATAGAAAGAGGGGAAAGTGACATGATCAGGTTACATTTTAGGAGGTTGTGTAAAGGATAGATTGGGGTGGGGACACATTTGAGAAGAATTGGGCTATTTCAACAGTCTAGGCCAGAGGTGCTGAGGGCTTGAATTGTAATGGTAGTTAGGTGAGCCAAGAGATAGAGACAAATGGGAAAGATGTTGTAGAGATAGAAATGACAAGATTTAGCAAGTGATTGGATATGTGGGGGTTATAAGATTAGATATGAGAATGGATTGATATGAGAATGAAGACTGAGGATTTAAAGATGACATTGAAATTGAGAGGCCTTACAAAGATCAATGTTAAGTGCCTTCTATGTGCTATTACTATACTTGGAACTGGAAAACAAAAAGTGAATCAGTCTCTGCTTTCTGGAAAGAGATTTTCTGTTTCAGTGTAGCTGTGATTCCATCAATGTACATATAACTTCCAATTGTTTAATCCTCACCATACCTTCCTATCTTATGTGACTCCTGTTTGTGTCCTATAATAAATCCTTTTCAAGAGGATTCCCATCAGTGTGCTAGGACTTTCCTCAAAGTCTCTCAATGATAAATAGATATTACTATAGCACAAGAGCTGTTCTATTGTTATCTTTTGCTCTTGCCATGTTGGGTTACCTCCTAATCTAGTTCAGTCAAACATATCTTTGACCTTTATACAAATTTCTTGGCCCACTTCTTCAGTGGTAATGTGCTATGGCTTACTCATATCCCCAATATGCTTTTTTAATGACCATTGGTTACTTGTAATTTAGTAATATATTGTGCCTATATTTCATTAATCATCTCCTTATATCAGCTCTGTGGTATTGACAATTATTCATATGATATGGCAGGGGAGGGAGGTTTTATAAGGTCTCATCAATTTTTACTGTTTTAATTTTTTTTCTACTTGGCCTGTCTTGGTCTTCTCTAAATATGCAATTAGTGAATTCAATTAAGCAACATGCCACCCCCCCTAATTTCTTAATAAATTAATCAAAATCATTTGACCATTTATAAGTCATATAGAATGAAACCTCTTTGAAAGCTAACTATTTCATTTTTATTTTTTTTTCTCTGCAGCCTAGGCTGTCCTTGGCATGTGCTAGTCAATCGCTAAATAGCTGTTGGCTGAAGTAGTAGTCATAATCTTTAGATAGTAAGAACATATTATAGAGAATTTAGATAAAAATAATTGGGTTGGATAACATGCTACCAACAGCTACAAGGCAATATTTTGATGACAATATGTTGCTTGTGACAAAGCACTCCTCTCTTCACCAGTGGACATTCTGGGATTCCTTCTTGGTTCCCGCTCAAGTTCTGTCTCCTTAATGATGCCTTCTTCTAACATGAAACATGATGTCTTCTAACATGATATGTTCCTTCTCAAAGTTTCTAAAGCATATTTAGCCTGCATCCTCCCATTTTAGACTTAGAACCAGGTTATAGAATTGTGGCCTAGAAGGACTCTTAGAGATCGATGACTCACAGAGTCTCAGAGTAGTGAGATACCTCAAAGGCCATCTACTCAAGGCCATCCCTGAACTAGAACTCCATCTACCATTTATCTGGCAAGTAGTAATCTCCCCAATTCTTGAAGACTTTCAGTGAAGAGCAACCCATTGCCTCTTGCCACATCCCATTATACTCTGGGATAACTGCAAATATTTGCCAACCAAAGTTCTCCTGTCTGCAAAACTCTCTCATTTTCATTTCAATGCTATCCAATTCAACAAATAATTATTAAGCACCAACCATTGGGAGCCACTGTGCTCAGCAGGCATCAGAAATACAGAGGTAAAATGAAAAATAGATCTTTCCTCCAAGATATGCTCATTTTTTTCAGGAAGGGGCGGGATAACACTAGATCCTATCCCTTTCATGTTAGGTGGGCCTTTTAGAAACCTCTTTTATGTTTTTCCCTCTAGTTTTAGAGCTGTGGAAACCAGAATTCAGAAATGTCAAGTGAATCATCTAAAATTACACAGCTACACTGCAGAAACAGAACTAGAACCCAAATCTTCTTAGGACTTACCCAGTACTCTTCCCTTGACATCCAAATGCTTACTCTTACCATCAACTGTCTTGATGCTGCTTTTCAGCATACAGCCTCTTAGAGATGCTTGGCAGGACCCCTCATTCCTTCACAGCTTGAGACTTGTATATCCACTCCCAAGATCACTAATCAGAGTTATACCCATTGGACATGGTGCTTACACACTTGAATTCCCTTTGGCTACAGTGGGGGTGGGGAGAATTTATGTACTTAAGATGCGCACTATGGCTTCTGAATTCAGGCTAAATGCCACACAGTCAGAGGAGGTATTTGGATGGTTTATTGCAAGCCTAAAAGATGATATTTTGGTTTTGAATTTTGATATCGGATGAAGGAGTAAATAGTATTTTCAGGCCAAAATGAAATCTCCAAGAAATTGACTTTTTATTGCAGTTTCTAATTTCTTCCTTTGCTAAACCCATGGTCCTTATCTAGTTATGTTTTTTCTCATTCTTTTTTTTTCTCATTTTAAGTCAAATGACTTTAATTCTTCCACTTTGTCATAAAAGATTCAATAAATTCTGATTTGCATTTCAAATTCAGCTCCCTTCTTTTTGAAAAAGGACATCAGATTCAATGACAATTACATCGCTAATCTCTTTAGCACTGACAGTGGGGAGCCAAGCTAGAGCTCCTTCGTGCTGGGGTCCTAAATATGGATGATCACGTGATGCTTGCAGCTCCACTAACAGGGAATTGTAGTGTGAAAGACTGTTTTCTTCTCATTCTTGCATGCCTTCATAAACTCTGTGGCTGGCTTAGGTGTTCCTATACTATTTATTCCTGGGATAATTTTCTCCCATTTCTTCAAAAATACAAATGACTTTTTTTTCCCATTGAAAGTGGCTTTGTTTTGGGCCTATACTCAGTGATTGAAACAAAAATGTATGGGAGCGGGGTGAATTAGACCCTTTTACAATGAGGCTTATGCGTTCTTTTTAAAATATGGTTTTGCTTCTGCTTTCTGTTTTGACAGAATCGTTACTGAGGAAACCATTTCTTTGGCACTTGGCTATTCTTTTATTCTTTGATATTCATTCTAATGGAAGCCTGTCCAGCTTAGTAGAATTAGCCTGAGCTAATGCTAAGTTGGTATAGCCTTACAGAAAGAACCCAGGTCACCTCCACCCCACAAAAAAGCACTGAAGGAGTAGGTAGCAATGGGGTAGGACAGGTAAGCTGGGAGAGCTCGAAGTCAGAAGCCACTGCCTGTAGTTTTGATGGAGGACTGCAACTTCATTCCTATTCTTTAGCTTCCTGCAGGTAGACTATAAGGAGAGCTCAGGCTTCCAGGCTCATGTTCCTAATCTGACCCATATGATTTGACCATGGAGTCATGTGTAGGAAAAAAAGGCATGGGGACTGAAAAGCATGAAGACCTCTTGAGATTTCACTATGACTGAACCAGCCAACCCTAAAGAATCATGTTACCTGGCCTGTATTTCCTATTTGTCTGTACTTGTGTCTGTGTGTAATTGTAAAGAGGATCCCGGGGAAAGTCTTGCGGACCAAACTGTGTAATAAGTTCCCAGATGTCTTTTACAAAGAATAAAACAAAGGATTATTCAAGAAAAGCTGTGTTAAGAGGTCAGAAACAGCTATGTCCTTGAAAATACTTTCTGAGTCCTTCTCTATTCCATTGTGGGCCCTGACATTCAGCAGTCATAGGACCCTGACATGAGTAGGATGTTTGGAAATTATAAATCTGTCAGCAAACTTTATCGTCTGCAACCCTATTATCAGAAGGTTAGCCACTATTGATAAGGACAGGGACTGGACCTGGGATTTTTTTTTCTAATGTAAGGAATTTCTTGGTGTGGAAACTGTTTGTGTAAAAGCAGGTCAAAACATTTTCTGGAACTTAGAATCTAAATGAATTGCCCAGAGTATTGAGAGGTTAAGTGATTTGCCTAGTATGTGCCAGAGATATGATTTTCAAATGGAAGGAAGGAAAGAGGGAAAGAAGGAAAAAGAGAAGGAAAGAAGGAAAGAAGAGAGAAAGGAAAGGACAAAAGGAGGAAGAAAGGATAGAAGGAAGAAAGAAATGAAAGGAAGAAGGGAAAGTTTTGATTTGCCCATTAATTGAACTGGCAATAAGTTACAGAATCAGAATTCAAACTCAAGTCTTATTATGACTCCAAGTCAGATGCTTTTTTCCATTGTACCTACTAAGCAAAGAATACAAGTAACCCAATGGAAAATGGAAAGATTCATCAGGGTTATCTCATAGGTTGTAATGTAGAAGAAAGGGCTCATCCATGACCTCAACAGGTGAGTCAGGCCTATAAGGTGAATCAGAATATATTGATTGAAAGATTGCAATTCAATTCAGCAACTGCTAGGAACCCCCACTATAAACTCAGGAAAGTTCTAAGAACATTGAGATAGTTCAACTTTTTAAAAATTGGATAGGTGAATGCATTCAGGTATGGAAGACCCCTCCACTGCTGCAGGTTATCTTTCAGTGCTCTCAGGCAACTCTTAACTGAAATCAACTGCTTACTTCTGTCCAAATGGTTACATTGATTTTGGTGCACATGAACAACCTATTCTAGATAAAGGATTTTTTCCTGACAGCCTAACTAAAGTACTGATACTTCTGAGATATTAAAAGAACAAGAAAATATTCTTAATGGCATTGGGCAAATCTCCTATGGAGGATCTAAGGAAAGGGTGGAGCAAAAATTACAGTAAATGAGAAAATCTGAAAGTGTGAACTTTATCAGTGTAGAGAGCACCCGCAGTGACAAGCACGCAAATGGATTTAATTCATTTTGGATGGTCAGACAAATATATTGTTTAATACAGTTTATGTGCCCATATCCTTTGGAGGGGTGGTCTGAACCTATGATTTTCGTCATTATAAGTGAGCTCATAGTGAAGAAACTCCCTGCAACTTTTCTTTCACTTAAAGTCTTATAAAGTTTCCTAGAAATGATGAGGTTAACTTCTTAATGGTCACAGAACCAGTATGTGTCAGAAGTGGGATATGAACTAAAATCTTCCTGATTCCAATGCTAAATCTATTCACCAAATAATGCTGCCTCTTACTTGTGGACATATGGACACATTTTGTCCATATATTGTGTGCAACTGCATGGGAATGCCCAAAACAATGAGATCACAGATCCACTGTGGTGCTGAAGTAAACACACTTGTTTACGGATTTTAGACAAACATTATATCTAGTTTTCAAATGAATTTGTATCACCCCACTATCCCACTTTTACATTTAACATTTCCTTTGCTTCACAAGGAAAGACAGACTGCAGCAATAGAAAGCAGAAGGAACACTGGATTTGGGGCCAGAAGACCTGGATCCATTACTACTCAGATGATCTTGACTATTGTCAACTCTTCTCCCTTGGTCTTAATTTCCTCACTTCTCATTTGAAGAGAATGGGCTAGATCAGGGTTTCTTAAGCTTTTTTTCACTCCCAATCCCTTCATGGGATCTCCACCCACATGACTTCTAATTGGTCTCCTGTGTCTAAATATATCATCCTATAATCTTAGCCCTGGAGTTTTAGTCAATTGCCTTTGATTCGTTGTATTTCCAATTGTTAAAAGTCATTATAGACTCAACAAAAATATAAAAGATATCCATTCATATGTAAGTAATTACAGCTAGACTGTAGGAGTTTTGATAATATATACAGGCACATATCCTAATATGTGGATAATGTATAAAACAAACATCCACCAAATGTAATATTTCTACAAAAACATTTAATTAACAACAGCTTCCAAACTCAATTTAAATGACTGCATATTTTTTTTCTGATGGCTCTTAAAAATAGCTTCACTTACCTAGAAAATCTCCATTTCAGTGAAAAAGATCAATGAATAATCATCATGCCTATTTGAATACCCAAAGTCTTCATTTTTTTTTTCACCATCAGCAACAGCTGTCACTTTCACTAACCCTTCTAGTTCAAATATAGCACATTTTTTAAGTAACCCAGGAAGCCACCTCTTATCTATGGAAATTTCTTAATGTTTTTGTTTTGTTTTTTTTGTAAAACAAGACATGCCACTTGGGAAGCTTATTACCTAGCATGTCACAGAATCACAGAATTTTAGTGTTGGAAAGCACATCAGAGGTCATCTCGCCCAACATAAATTCCATATTTGACTAGCACTCATCAAGTTTTTGCTTAAAGATCACAAATGAAGGGGAGACTAGAGACTTCAGAAGTAATCTAGTCCAGAGGTGTCAAACACATAGCCCTCAGGCAAATGCAAACCAAAACCCTCCCAAGAGCCATATGTCAACAGAACCTTTACTGGGAAATACTCCTTTGAAGAAAAATAGTATCTCAGCAGTAAATTCTGGGTACATTGTCTGAGGATCAGCATAACTCAGTTGAGAGAAGCTTGTCATCAGAGTATTGTATCCCAGATAAGGCACACTTTTATATTTTTCTCACTAACAGCAATCCATGAACTACATAGGATTATAGAAGTCAAGCTAGAAGGGACCTTTAGAGTCCAACTATCTCATTTTACAGATGAGGAAACTGAGACTGAGACAGGTTCAGTGACTTACCCAAGGATACACTATTCTGTATCTGAGGTAGGATTTGAATTGTCTTTCCTGATTCCAGGTTCAATTCTCTACCTAAAGACCACCTGAAGATTGTCTACAAAGACATAGAAAGGATAGCCTATACCTTAAAATGGAGAAGGAAATGTCAAACCACTCCAGTATCATTGCCAACAAAACCCCAAATGCAGTCATGAAGAGTCAGACATGACTGAAATGACTGAACAACAAAATACCTTAAAGTGATGGCTCTATAACCACAAGGGTCCTTAGAGGCAATCCTCCCATTTTACAGATGAGAAAACTGATGCATCACACAGGTATTAAGTATCACAATTAAAATTTGCACTTAGATCTTGTAATTCCAAGTTTGGCCTTCCTTCTACTGCATAAAATTTCACCTCAGCTTCAGCCCCCATCACCAGGTGAGCTGTCTCAGGATGGAGTGATTACCCACAGTATTGAGGAGGACATTTTTCCGTATAAAGCTTGTACACACACTTCCATTTGGTAAGCCATCTCATATCTATTCCTGAAATACATTTGCAAGATAAAATGCTCCCTCTTCCTTAAAATACTTTGTTTTGAAATTTATTTCATAAAAGCATATATTTAACATTTCTGACATAAAATTTACATTAATAAATAAAATGAAAACTGTGCAGATTTTAACATACTTCATTCAGTTATAGGCATCTCTTCATGTGTCTATCTGTGGCATTAAATCATCATAATAAGAGCTGACATTTATATAGCTCTTAAAAGTTTACAAAGCACCTTCCAACCACATCTGAGCCTTGCAACAATGCAGCAAGACTACAGGCATTATTGTTATTACCATTTTACCAATGTGAACGCTGAGACTCAGAGAGATTAAATCACTGACCCACGACTTCACAGTCAGTTAAGTATTGTGAGACTTGAACTCAGATCTTCTGGACTTCAGGATTTATACTCTATTATCCCTTCTGCCATAGCTATTAGTGAAGCCCAAGTTTCCAATTTCACTGAAGAGGAAACCAAATCCCAGAGAGTTTCTAACTTGTCCAACATCACAGAAATGATAAATAACAGATAGGTAACTAGGAAGCTTTATGTCCCTCTGGCACCAAATCTACTACTCTTTCCACTAGATTGTCTCCCTAAAAAGAAAATTCTCCCAGAATGTGGATTTGAAATAAGATTCTGGTGAGCACAACTCAGTACAATGCACCCTTACTACTGCAGCATATCACCAATGACTCTTTGGAAGAATAACATTTTTAAAAGGGAGATATATAATTATCTGAAATAGATGGGAAGCGATGTCTGGATCTTGCAAACACAGGGGTATTGCATTGGTTTAGGCAGTACTTTCAGTGAAGAAGAAAAGCCTGTTACTGGGGAAACATTAAGACTTTGATATAGGTTAGGAAGATGTTTCAATTTCTCTCTAGGATACGGAATGCATTCAGGCATCCCTTATTCACTGGAGTCAAACTCAAATAGAAATGGGGGCATTAATCCATACCTAAGGATTCTGAAAGACTGAAAATTGACTTAGTCCTTAAAACACTGCATTATCTACATTTTATTTCATTTTTATTCATCTTTTAAAATACTTCCCAATTACATTTTAACCTGGTTTGGGATACAATTGACAGTGTGGGTCACATTTGACCCTTTCTATACTAGATCATCATTTAGGGTGCTGTTGTGCTGTTGGGGTAACTAAATGAATTTAGATATAGAACATCTTCTGGGATTTGGGAGAAGAAAATCTTGATAAAAACTATAAAGTGAGGGTGGGGTAACTGTGGCTCTACAGTGGTCTATAATGTTGGGCCAAATCTTGTAAAAGGAAATGTAATCTAGATGAATATAAAGTTTTATATTTGGGTTAAAAAAAAACCTCCACTAGTAGTAAGTGGTGATAGTATGGCTACATAGTAACTTGACTAAAAAAGATATAGGAAAATTAATAAATATAATTATAATGGTAAAAATGATGGTGGTGATGATAATAATGATGAAAGCTAATACTTATATTGTGTTTGAAGATTTGCAAAATTTTGTACATATTTCATGAGATCTTTACAAAAACCCCGGAAAGTAGATACTATTATTAACATAGTTTTACAGATGAGGAAACTGAGGCAAACAGAAGTTAAGTGATTTGCCCAAGGTCCCACAACTAGCAAATGTCTAAGCTGCATTTTGAACTCAGGTCATCCTGATTCTAGGTCCACCATCCTACCCCTCTATCTGTGGATGGTGTTGCCTGTCAAATAAAACAATGTGATTCAGCAACCAAGGCATCAAACATATTTTGAGAGTTAATTAAGAGAGTCATAACATATGGTACTAGAGAGGTAATAGTTCCAATGTATTCTGCCCTGGACAAACCATATCTGTAGTGCTGTATTTGGTCTGGGACACAATGTTCTTTCAAGACTTTGTTTAGCTGAAGGTCTATCAGAATGGTGATGAGTGTCCTTGAGTTCCTGCTGTATGCTGAAGAAAATGAAGTTCTTTAGCATGAAGAAAAAAGACTCAGGATTTTTGAATGGACATAATTTGGAAGAGGGATTGGTCTAGCTCCTAAAGAGCAAGAGCAGGAGAAATATGTGGAAGGCAGTAGGTGTACTACATTCCTTCTCACTCTAGGTCTTCAGATAAAGACGAACAGACCGCCTATCAGGATGCTATAACAGGGGTTCTTTTTCAGGGATGGATTGGACCAGAAGGTCACAGAGTTCCCTCCTAACCACTAATTTATAGATTCTCTGAGGGCCACCTATTTAGGGACCCTGTCCTAGATAATCTAATTGGTCTGGTAGAATTGTTCATCCATCTAGATTATAGACTAAAACAATGAAGAGGGAGCAAGTAGGTGTGTGGTTCTGAAAGCAGACAAACTCTCTTGATAACTTTTTGAAACATGCTTCTTTCCTTTGGAACAAGTTTTCTAGTGCATTATTTCAGAGACTGGCATACCTTTGTTTATGAGTTGCACTCATAATAAGGGAGGTTCATAGATTTAAAACTGGAAAGGTCTTTAGAGGTCATATAATCCAAGTAAATCATCTTTTTAATGAATATTTTAATTTTTGTTGATCAGTTAAAGATTCAAAATTAAGATCACAAACAAAAGAAGATACACAAAAAACAAAGAAATGAAAACAGCTACATTTTTAAAAGGAGATTATAAATGACTACATGGAGCAGCTTCTCACATCTTAGTAAAATTAAATAGAGGAAAATAAGCTATATGTAAAAAAATCTTAGCAAAATATTTAACCTGAATTTTATCATTATGTGATCTTAACTTTATTGACATAGTATCAATCATTGCATGCATTATTTGAGGAAGAAGGCTCTAGTCTCTTAGTGTATTATGTCCTTTGTCTTCATAATCTCATATTTGCTATTTCTTATGAACTAATACTGTTAGGGAGTCATCTTTAGGTAAGATGAAAGAGACTTCATTCAGTAACTATCTGATCCAATTCATTTTCTACATAAGGGAATTGAGGACCTGGGAGGCTGAGACTTGTTTAAGTTCCAACAAGTAGAGTCCAGATCTGAATCTAGGTTTTCTGACTTTTGTCAGTGCTCTGCCCAGTGCCTTCTTAAAAAAAAATAACATAAGCCCTGTAAATCCTGTTTTAATTAGTTAGCCAGGACTCATTTTTAAAAATAATGTATTAACAAACACTTGGGAAATTTTATAAGATGTTGTTATTATCCTTGAAAGAAAATTATGCTGTTGATAGATCATTTATTTATTCATTTAATAAATTAATCTCATTTTGAAACACTTTTGGGGTATGTAAATAGTAAAATCACCCAATAATATGTAATACAAATGCAACAAAATACAGCAAAAACTTTTTTTAATTGTTCCATAATTGTACAGGGGAAAGGAGTAGGGCAGGAAAGAGGTATGGGAATTGATCAGTTTCAAGTCATAATTGACTTCGAGATCATCTGATCCAACCTGTCCTTTTCCATTCGAAGGAACTGAGGTTCACAGGGGAGATGTGGCTTGCTCTACATCAGAGAGATAGCTAATCGCAGAGCAGAATGCAAACACCAGTCTTCTGACAGCAAATTTAGCAATCCTGCCTGTGGAACACACAGGTATAATTGCTCTGGTTTAAAGAAAAAATGTAGTGTGATTGCCACAATATTGCTACACTAACTTAAAATTTGATGGAGAGGGGTGGATAGTATTTAAGACACCTAGTACTTGAAAACTCAACAGGCATGTTCATGCAGTGAATGGAATGATGACATTATTTTTTTATGTGACTTTACCAAAATATTGAAAATGAAATAGCATGGTTTGGAGGGGGGAATGTGTTGATTTTCTCTTTTCTTTACTTTTTTTTAAACAAACTCCTGTTCTAGCTTTCATGCTTAAGGAAACTATCAGAATTGTACAGCAAGAGTGCTTGATTTGGAGTCTGGGACCAGGGCTTGAATTCCAGCTCTGCTATCCAAATCACTTAACCTCAATGACCCTCAGTTTCCTCCTCTGAAAAATGAGGACTTTGACTTAGCGAATCACTTTAGGTCCTTTCTAACTAGAAGTCTATGACACAATGACCCCAGAATAAAAGAAAGGTGACAGACAAGTTCTGTTCAAAGCTCCACATAAAGCCAGTGCATAACAAATGTAAAGAAAATTACTAATAGAATAATAATGGTGAAATTATGAACTAATGTTAAAGTGGTTCCAAATGATTTCCATCAGAGACCTCTCTAGAATCCATGTCCATTGTACAGGTCTTCCTTTTTCTGTTTCCCATAGTTCCATGCCCTAAAGCTAGCTCATCATCATCATCATAGCATTTTACATAGCACTTGACATTATGTTTAGAACGCTCTCCTTTCTCATCTCCACCTCCTTCCTTTCCTGGCTTTCTTCAAGTCACAGCTGAAATCTTACAGTCTAAGAAGTCTTTCTTCACCCCCTTTAATCATAATGCCTTGTCTCTGCTGATTATTTCAAATTTATCCTGTATATATAGTTTGATTGTTCACAAATTAGTTCCTCTACGAGATCTCAGGGACTGCCTTTTGCCTTTCTTCGAATCCTTGGTGTCTGGTACACAGTAGGCAATTAATAAATCTTAATTGATTGGCAAAGCGCTTCACAAATAATACCATATTTAATCCCCACAACAACCCTGGGAGATAGGTGCTATTATTGTCCTCATTTTACAGATGGAGAAACTATAGTAGGCAGAGGTCAAGTGACTTGCCTAGGATCACACAGGTAGTAGGGATGGATTTGAATTCAAGTCTTCCTCACTCCATCCCTAGTGCTCCAGTCTAGCCACTCACTACCTAGTTATCTTTATAAATCTCCATCTGCGTATTTTTTGTTTGTTTCTCATTACCTTTCCTCTGTTCAATTCCAGTTCTGTCGCATCAAAGAATTCTTTCTCTTTCCAGTTCTTATTCACTGACCCATTTCCTCTCATCCTCAGCCAGCCACACTGTCTACAAAATGCTTTTAACGCCTTACCTGGAATCTGATTGTATGTACTATCTTTGGAGTAATAATGTGAGGCTATGTTTTAATTTCATCCTTCAGGACCATAAAAATGTCAGCTAGTATAATGACTGTTGTTGCACAATATCTTGTAAATGTCTTTTTTATGGTAACCTCTGAAGACTCTTCCAACTCTAAATCTTTGATCCTATATCCATGTCTTCTTCTCCATTAGCATTTTAGTGCATCAGCAAACATTTATCAAGTGCTTACTGTATGCCAGCTAAGTGGCACAGTGGGTAGAGCACTGGACTTGGAGTCAGTAAGACCTGAGTTCAAATTTGGCCTCAGACACTTACTGACTGTAAAAGTAGCCCAGTGACATTGGGCAAGTCACTTAACCCTGCTTGCCTCTGTTCCCTCATCTGTCAAATGAGCTGGGGAAGGAAATGGCAAACCATTCCAGTATCTTTGCCAAGAAAACTCCAAAGGGAGTCATAAAGAGTCAGCCATGACTGAAACAAATGAACAACAAAAATGTGCCAGGTAGCATGCTAAGCGCTGGAAATAAAAAGAAAAGGAAAAATCATACCTGCCTTAAGGAAGCTTACAAACTAAGAGAGGAGACAGTGTGTAAGTAACTAGGTATATAGATGATATAATCTTAGAAGGGAAGGCACTAACATTAAGGACTGGGAAAGACTTCTTTCTACACAAGGTGAAATTTTAAGGTCTTTAGGAGAAGTTGTTTTATCCCCAGTAACACAGTGCTTGTTCATAATAAGCATCTAATAGATGTTTACTGATTACTAATTGGATTATTGATTGATACATTGGACTATAAGCCCCTTGAGGGGTAGGGACTGTTTTTTGTTATTGTTTATTTGTTTGTTTTCCCTTTTCTTGTATTCCTATCACTTACCATAGTTCTTGGCATATAGTAGGTGCTTAATACTTTGGAGCTGATTGTTACTAGTATTATGAAGTAAGTAATAAACCCCTTTGCAACAGCATATTTTTAGCTTCTAATCCTAAATGTTCAAAACTATCCAAAGATGAGTGGACTTTCTTGTCAGTTACTATGTCAACCCTAGCTAAAAGTCCTTAATAGCAGGGTCTATGAACATTTTTCAGGGCTGCTATACATAATGAGATCTGTGCTCAGGTCTGACTTGGTTCAGAGAGCCACTGAGATTCTGTGACCTTTGATAATATGGAAGGAGGATAACAGATTCAGAATGATAGTGAGTTGAGTTATAACGGGAATCCAATAAATGTTCCCTCTACATATTTTAAGTTGTGAGCAAACCATCTTGGTGTAAGAGCTATAAAGTGTGAAAACTGAGCATATGTTCTGGGAAGAAAAAGTAAATTCTGGAAGCTACAGGCTAATGTGAATATATCCCTAATTCCCAACGCTGGACCTCCTTTCTAAGAATGAGAAAGTGCATCTGGTTCACTTAGTTCACGGATGCAGAATGAGGCTGACTCACTCGAGTTCTTCCCCAATTATGGAAAGTTCAGTGTTTTGGCCTCTCTAGACCCCTGTTTCCTCAAACGTAAAATGAGGTTATATCAGTTGATCTCTAAGGTCCTTTTCAGTTTTAAAACCATGATTCTATGACCAATGATTCCATGGCCTCATCTTTATTGGAGAGGGACAGAAAAAGAGAATGTAACGGGAAATGACCAGACATACCAAGTACCATAGGTGCACTATACCTACTAGATTTTGACTCAATCCACCATGATCCACTTTCTCACTCATCAACCCTCACCAGATAGTTATCTCACCATCAGTTTGGTCCACAATGTAGACCAACAGTCTTTCCATTATCTGACTCCCTTAAATGCCTTGTGAGAAATGTCAGTGCTGTCAAATATCATTTGAATTAGCTGCTCATTAAAATCCCACCCACTAGTGTAGTAGTGCCTTGAAGGGAATCTCCCAGGTTCACCACTCCCTTCTGCCTCTCAGCTCCACAGTAACCTATTGTTGTAGGGAAAAGAAGAATTAATTAAGATAAAAGACTCCAGAGTTCTAACATGTCTAATTGTAAAATCATGGGCAGTTTATTTCACATTTCTCAGACTCAGCTTTCTCATCTTCAGAATGGGTATACTTATTTTACAAGTGAAGAAATTGAGAACCATAGAGCTGAAATGATTTGCCCAAGGTCAGTCAGGTAGAAAGTAGCACAGCTGGCATTTGGACCTATTCTGCCTAGGAGTAGAGTCTCAATTCCAGTGGGAAGGAGATGGGAATCTGTCCAGAGTGCTGGTGGCTCAATGTGGACAAAATCCAGAGGTAGGAAGGATTCCAAGAAACTGTAAAGAAAAGAACATTCCAGACAAGAGAGAAGACATGAAGGAAAGCATGAACATAGATATGTACAGAGTATTCAAACCCTAGGGAGAGATACTACAGATTTTTCTTTTTAATGGTCTTTTGACCAAGAAAGAAACCGAGACTTGGAAAGTTTAATTAACTCATCCATTGTTCAGCACTTGGTTAGCACAAAGATTCAATTACAGGTGCTCCTCTTTCCAAATCCAGCATTTTGTTCATCACCATTCTAAGAGCTTCTCAAGAAACTTTCTCCAGGAGGATTCTTTCTCCTGGGGTCTGTGGAATATATGTATACAGATAACACATGTATGTACATGTGTGAGTATGTATGCATGTATATGTGTGAATGTTCATATACATAGATATATACATATTGAGAGATAAATATACATATATAGCTAGAGATGATAGATATATACAGAGAGAAATATACACAAATATAGGTATATACAGAGAAGAACAGAAGAACAGAGGGAAGGAGGGAGGTAGAGCAAGGAAAAAGAGAGGAGATACAGACATGGACCCAGTGAGACAAACACAGATAAAGGCAGAGTCAGAGAAAGTCAGAGACAAAAACAAAAAAAAGAAGGGGAGAGAGAGACAGAGACAGAGAGAGAGACAGAGAGAGAGACAGAGAGAACGAGCATCTAGGTGATGCAATTGATAGGTCACTGCATATAGAGTCAGCAAGACCTGGAGTGAAATCCAGTCTCATATTCTTGACCCTGGGTAAGTAAAGTCATTTAATCTTTGCCTGCCTCAGTTTTCTCATCTGTAAAATGATGGATAATAAGAGCACCTACATCCCAGGGTTTTTATGAGAATAAAATGGGATAATATTTTTAAAAGGTCAGTCGCCATATAAATGGTAGCTATTTTACAGCTGTTTACATTTTAATTATCTTAAACTAATAATGCTTAAAACTGCACTAAAACTTTGAGCTACCATGTATGTGTATATTTCCTTTGTAATGCAATGTATTATATTTTATTCATTAAAAACATTCTTCTGGAAAGATATCCAAAGGCTTTTTCCTACTATAAAGGGATCCATGACAGAAAAAAAATTTTAACTGTTCCATTTAAAATTCTATAGATTTTTTTTCTATCAGAGTTTTATTTCAAACAATATTTGGAGATGTCAAAAGCCATAGTAGGCAGGACTTGGCATCAGGAAGACCTGAATCTTGCCTCTTATGCTGACAGTCTTTATGACTGGACAAATTCCTTCACTTCTGCTATTAGTTTATTCCTCTGGAAAACTGGGATAACGATCCCTATACTACCTACCTCCCCAACGTATCGTGAAGTTTAAAAGAGACCACATATGTCAAGTACTTGCAAACTCTTAGAACACTATGAGAATACCATTAGTTGGTATTGTAAATGAAAAAGAAAAAAGTATTCTGCAAATACAAGGAATCATTATTTTTCCTCTCTATGAGCTCCTCAGGATACGGATGGTGCTTATTATTGTGCAAAGCACATTGTGAGTAAGTGTTCAATAAACGCTTGATTGATTGACTAACAGAGTGGTTAAAGGCCATGAACAGTTTATGAATACGGACACATGTCCAGGTCTCTTGGAGTAGCTAGAAGAGATGAGAGATTCCAGGGGTGAGGCCAAGTCTTCAGCAAATCTATCTGCATTATTTATTGTGACTCCCTTTGCCACAGTCCACAAGCGAGAGGCAATAGCCCAGATCATTTAAGGTTTAAAAAAAATGCTTTTGCTCCAATACTTTTGGTATTTCAGGGGAAAGTGGTTTTTGGCCTGAAATTAGGTGATAATTGCCTCACTTCTCCAGGTCACATTGCACATTTCGGTTTTGCCTCGGGTTCTCATATCCAAACGTTACTTCTTTTTTTTCTTCTCTAATTTAAGAAATGATTGGGATACAGAAGTCTGATTAAGTGTGAGCAAAAGAACTCTAAGTGAATTTACTCTCAGAGAGAGTTATTAACTTCCCTGCCACCGAAGCATACCCAATGGTAGCATGGGATCCTGGGAAGGTAGCAAGACTGAAACATTACCTGGATTTCGCTATCTTTTAACCTCTCTGTTACAGTTTGTGAAAGGCAGATAATTATGAATGGATGTATTGTCTTCTCTGATGGATTGTAAGCCCTCTGAGGTCATCTTTGTATCCACATGCTTAGCACAGAGTGGGTACTGATTAAATTCTTTTGATTAATTGGTTGATTGATTGATTCCTCTCTCCATAGGAACAGCAAATGTGATGAGAGATTTGAAATTCTTTGAAAATTTAAAAGCACTGAGTAAAATTAAACAGTATTTTGAAAATAACTCCCTTAGAATTCCAAATGCCATTAATTCTAACTTTCGTCAAAAATTCTTTCCTCTGCCCACCACTTCTCTGTGTTATTTTTTTCTGTATTATTATAAAAAAAAAAACTCCATGAGGGTAGGTACTGTCTTACTCATTTGTACAGTTATTCCTTTCACATTGAGACTTGTCCCATTGCTACTTCAGAATATTGCCAGTCATCATTAGAAATTAAATGGAAATTTTCAGGGAGTTTTGCAGAAGCCACAGACAACACACAAAGGTCAGCAGATAGCATAGAGTCTATGAATACATATTTAACCCAAATTTTACCATAAAATGCTATAAACAACCCATAAAAGTAAAAGAAAAAAATCAGACTTCTCTGATATACAAAGGGAGGGTCAGTAAATTTTATGAATTTTCCAGATCATGGGGACACCCTGTCCCTAACTCCCATGAGGCAGAAGAGATAACTACACTTGTACCATCAGCAGTTAGCACAACTGCTAGAAGATAGTAAGCATTTAATTGATGTATTTTCATACATTCACCCTATTTGCATCATTCAATATAATAAATAAATAAGCATTTAATAAGCACCTATAGATACAAAACAATTTTTGTTTCTTTGGGTTTTTGTTTGAATTCTAAAGTAAAAATTAAGACCCAGAGTATAGCATCCTCTTTTATCTAAGTAATGGTAGAAGACATCATTAAATCATGAAATGCGTTCATTAGAGAAGACTTCAGAGGTTAGCTAATCCAACCAATGCCTAAACGAGAATCCACCACTGAAAAATACCTAGAAAATGAACTTCTAGCCCCTGCTTGAAGAACTCCAGTGAAGTTATCTACTACCTCCCATGGCAACCTATTGCACTTCTGCATAGCTATGGTTGGCAGGACTCCCACCTTCACTCCCATCCTTGTCTGAAGGCTGAAGTTAGTTTCCCTTCAAGTTTTACCCACTACTCCTAGTTCTGGGTTCTGGGACCAAGTTGAGCAAAACCAATCTCATTTCCCCATGTTAGTTCTTTAAACACTTGAAGATAGACTATATACAGTCCCCTGTACTTCAAGTCTCTTCTTGAAGCTAAGCATCCCCAGCTGAACGGTTTGTTTTGCGGTGTTCTTCATCTCTAAATCTGTAATGATAAAAATCACCTTTGTACAAAGCCTATTGAGATATTTACTCTTAATATAATTTTTAGTGTTTTCATGGATGCAAATTCTTTTCACTGCACGCCTCTCTGGGACCAGTAGCATAGAGGGCCATGTGTAGAACATTTCTAAAGAGCAAAATTATGTTTGTTATAAGCAATAATGTATCATTAACATGTGGATTTTAGTGATAGTTGTTCATAAGTTGTGGTTTATAAACATTATCCTATGAATCTTTGGTGCCCATCTGATAGTGAGGTCAGAATGTTACAAATTCCTTCACTTTTACTCTTTACTTCAGAAGGACAGAAACACAAAGTCACCATCTTGTCATTTTTCTAATCAGAAGGGACAAGAGAAATGAAGTATGTGATCATATTGACTTCTTCAGGCTTTCTTCCATGCTAGACTTTCTATATCACCATCAAACATGATACAGATTATAAATTGGATCTTAAATTGAAATAGAAAATAGCAAAATATAAATAATTCACCTTCCATTGCATTTGTGAATCACGGGTGATTTTTTTAATGAATTATCAAATGACAAGGACAGAATACATTTCATCTGCTTCAAAAAGATCTGTTATCAACTGTTTCCTTTTCAATTCCCTTGTCTTGCTCCCAGCACCATATTCCAAAGCATACTTGGAGTTTGAAGAGTTTTTATTTTTCATTAAACTTATCAGCAGGGACATCACACTGGATCCTTTATGGGCTAGTGGATACAGCACTAGATTTGGAGATGGGAAAACTTGGTATTCAGTGCTACCTAAGATATGTGCCCATTGTGTAATCCTGGGCAACTGACACAATCTCTCCCAATCTGTGTTTCCCCATTTGAAAACCAAGGATAATAAAAGCACCTGCATCACAGGGTTGTTATGAGGACCTGTGAATCAGTCAACAAACATTTATTAAGCACCTACTATGTATCAGGCACTGAATCAAGTCAGTTAGTGTCTCAAAAAAATTTTGTAAGTTTTTTTAAACATAATAAAAAGATCAGCTATGATTCCTTAACTTGAAAAGATCTGCTCCATAAAGAACCCAAACCTGTGAGCAATAGCATTTAGGAAGTACTTTGCTACCCATCACTTGACATTTGACTCACCTCTTAGTACACTGCCTGGCACATTTTGTCATTATTTAGTCATTTTTCAGTCATGTCCAAGTATTCATGACCTCATTTGCAATTTTTTGGCAGAGATATTAGAGTGGTTTGCCATTTCCTTCTCCAACTCATTTGACAGACAAGGAAACTGAGACAAACAGGGTTAAGTGACTTGCCCAAGGTCACACAACTAGTAAATGTCTGAGGCTGGATTTGAACTCACAAAAATGAATCTTCCTGACTCTAGAACTGGGGCTCTATCCACTGTGCCACCTGACTGCCTAGCACATAGTATGTTTAATAAATGTTTATTAACTATTGATTAGATCTCTGCTACCAAGAAGCCACTTAAGACTGTTAGTTACAGATGTCTTCGCCATCTGCTTCAAGGAAGGGAGTCAACATGAGAAGTTTCATCCGCTGATGAAATCAAAGGTCAGGACCAAAAAGAAGACGAGCGATTTACTCTTTTCCACTCAGTTGGCATGAATTTCAGTATAAAAAGAAACTGTCAATCATATTCTTTAATTCATTTAAAAAATAAAAAGTTAACCATGCTACAGATTGACGGCCAGTTCCAAAATTTCTGAGTCTAAATGCTGACTTCCATTTAATGAAAATGTTGGAGCACAAAAGCACATCAATTATTCATGCCTCTGATTTGTGTTGGAAACCGGGTGCACATATGTGTGTTCGTCTGATAGAGTTCAAATTAGCAGTAAGCTTCTAAAAATCTGGCCTTAAGTAACTTCAACAAATGTCTTTTTAGGAGCTTATCTGGAGCAAAACAGAGACTTTTAAATCAAACTTCTATTTCATCACTTTCTTCCTTTATTACCAAAATGAATGAAGTAATTCTGAATGGGAAACTTAAATGCTTATCAAAATTGGGAAGTAATAAGTGCTACTAAAATAAGAACCATTTGTTAGAAGCTTCATTTGTTATTATGAATGGAGTGTGTGATACATTTGTCTTTTTCATACCAAGTCACAAAGATTTCTTTAAGCTGAGAGCCCAGATGTAGGCCATGTCTGTTGGTGGTGAATGAACCAAAATGGGGATCCAAATTATAGCTAGCTTGTTTCACAGCAGTCAGTTTCTACCAGTGGGCAAGGTCATGGGGAACCAGCATCACGAGCTTTGCCACTTGAGTGAAAAAAAAAAAAAAGATGAGTCCTTCACAAACAATTCAGGACAAGCAGAGTTTGAAGGGCTGTCATGTGGAAGAGTGGATTGACTTGTCCTGCTTGGCCCCACAAGGTAGAACTAGTAAGGGGTGAAAGTGACAAAGTGGTCAACTTAAGCACGATGTTGCAAAAGACTTCCTAACCATTCAAATAGCCCAAAGTGGAAAAAATTGCCTTGGCAGGTAGGCATCTCTTCTTACTTTCCATCTTCAAGTAGAGGCTGGTTGGCTACTTGCTAAGTGGGGCATGGTGAGAAATCATGTTCAGATATTATTTGAAATCACTGGTCCCTAAGATCTACTCCAACTCAGAGCCTCCATCATTCTTTGAACTGTTTAGCCCTATATAAAGTTCACTATAGAATTTTTCAGTAATTTGTAGTTATAGTACATGGCAGTAAAATCCATTGAATACAGTATTTGTTATGGGAGCAGTGAACCTCTTGTCTCCAGTAGACTCAATGACTTTCCCAGTAAGGCAACTAAATGGATGGGCCACAACTGGCTGTTTTAACAATCAATCCAGATTGCCATGCACCTGTGGCACATCTGGATTAATTGTATGAACTATCTGTGACAAACAGTCCCAACCCAACGAGTTCCTTTATCATCATATAGAGATGTATTTCTTCTCCTGAAAAGATGTAGCCCAAGACTTGGAGGTTACTCAATTAATTTGGTCAAGGGAGTAGCTAATTGGGAACATTCAGCCCCCCAAAATTGATTTGGGGGTTTAAGCTATCCACAAAATCCATCTCCATCAAGGTTTTATATACCCAAGCAGGGTAATGTGGAGGATAAAGGCAATTCTCTTATATGATTTAGGCCAAGTGACGCTTGAACTATCCAGATAATTAAGGCAAAAATGATTTCTGGCTTGAATTCTCCAGATAATTGCTTCCATTTTCCACTTCACTTTTTGTGCATAGACACAGGCTTCATATAACTGAAGGTTATCTAGATATATGGAAAGATAATTATCTAGCAGATGTCGGTAATTTGGAAATTTGGGAGAAATGATTTTTTTTCTTTTGTGTCATCAGGTTCCTAGATTCTAAATTACCTTTCATGGTGAGGCCCAAATCAGAGTAGACAGCAACATTTCATATATATTAATGTGTTTAATCTTTTTTATTATAATACTTGAATGTGTACATGATTTTCCTTCCTTCTCCCTGCCCCCATCAGGTAGAAGCTATTAGGTCATGAGCCCATTCCAATTACCTGAAAGGGGCATCTGACATTTCAGCCACTTATTAACCATTACTCAAGTAACAGTGGACTCCCTTTACCAAGGAACTTCACCCCCACTCCAGCACAAGGCTGCTATGTGTTGTTAAATGGACATTCTGTGGCTAGAAATTCCAGTTCAAGAATGGGTTTAATTAAGTGGCTTCTGAGTTTCTTTCCTATCTTCTGTATTTCTATAAAGACAGTAAAGGGTAGAGGGTAAAAATTCTTGATCATTTCTAAGGGTAAAAAAGGTATGTTAGTATACATAATAAAACAAAGGAATAAGAAAGTCCTTTCCCCAACATATCGTTCAAGACATTATTGTACGAGGCAATTTGTTCAATAGAAAGATGATTCCACTTGTTTTCGCTCGTTGCTGGCTTCAAAAAGCAAACCACAAGAGGATATTTCATAACTGTCCAAAATTACATTGAATCTCTCAGTTAGAGAAGGCAAGGACGGGATCCTCTGGGAGGATCCATACCAGAGATAAGATCAATACTCAATAGGAAAGTTTTTATTTTTTTACCCTTTTTTGTGTTCTGAATCCTTCCGGCAATCTGATGAATCCATGGGTCCTTTCTCAGAATAATATTTTTAAATGCATAAAATAAAATTCAAAAGTTACAAAGGAAATAAGTTACCTTGAAATAAAGGTGTGATTCTTTTTCTGTGATCCAAGTTCATAAACCCCGTGAAATCTAGCCATGGAATCTTTAAGCATCTATGAACCCCATGTTAGGAGTCCTTGCTTTAGAAAGTGATCATCACATACACACTGAAATGCTCTCCTTCTTTCATCTTTACCCTGGAGCACAGAAGGCACTGAAAAAACACAAAGAACCTTTTCCATAAAGTCTCCTACATATCCAATTGATAATAGTTAACTAGTTAGAGAAATCTGGGATACAAGAACAGCAATTTAAGAAATATAATGAGGCACTAAACTAGCACCTTCACAGTTTCTATTACTTTAAAAATGCTATACTATCATTCTTTCTGAAATTGTACTTCTTTGTTTTTAAAGGGAAATAAAAAGACTCAGATAGAGGCTTTTCTTTGCTTTTGTATGTTGTTGTTCATTGATTTTGTACCATTATGGAAAATTATTGAGGAGATTTTCAGACAGCCTTATCTCAATTGCCTTAAAATTATAGTGTAATATAATTATTTTCTTAGGATAATATCCTCACAATAATATAATTTCCAATAGGTGTTACATAATAGAGGTTGCCATTTATCTTCCTTTATGTTTATTTTCAAATATATACATTACATGTGTGAAACATTAAATATTTCATTAAAATATCTATACATAATTTCATTTATTCACATAATATTTAAAACTTTTTTTCAAGTTACTTAATGTTCAAGATGGAAAATTATATTTCTCCTACAAAATGTAAAAAGATAATAGCACTGAAACCAATTTTTCAAATGAAAAGGAGAGTTGATTGAAGCATATCATTAGTACTAAAGTGAACTCAGAGTAGCAAAGAAACCATTTGTGAGAGTTGGGTCAATTACAACCACAGTATATGCTGACTTCAAAGTGACATCAGAGACACTTCCATTTCTGAATGATAATAGCAATTAAAGAAATAAAAGGGAAAAAAAATTTCAAAGCCAACCCTAAATTTTGTCGTTTTCTCCCAAACAGTATTTTCTGGGGAATTTATCATATCCAAGTCATATTAGTCAGTTTGAAGGGAGATATGAAGATGTATATGAGATCTACCTGTCTCTTCCTTCAAGTAGCTTTCAGTGTCTACACAGGATCAGAAAAACAGCTCTTAAAACCAGAGGAATAAAACATTTTAAACATTTTTTCTCCTTTCACTAGGTTGAATATCCCTAAGATTCTTAATCCTGAGACAGTTTCAAAGCTTCTATATATTCTAGGACCACCCCGGTGGTTCCTGTTGAGACTATGATGCTACTAAGAGAGCTATGCACCATAGAAGCAGGAAAATGGCATCACAGGTAGAATGTTGGACAAAGTTTAGAAGACCTGAGTTTGAATCCCACATCAGACCTGCTGTGTGTTCCTTAAACCCCCCCCTTTCATCCTTCCTAAGGATGTTCTTACCCAAAGACTGCTAAAAACCTACATCAGGAATCAGGAGACATAGAGAAAGAAACAGAGAAAGAGACAAAGTAAGAGAAAAAAGAGAAACCTCAGAACAAACCATCCATAGTTGGCTGTGGAATCTGTTCCAAACCATTCTATGGGACCCATTTTCTCTTTTCCTCTCCAATGTACTTATATTAAATTAGTATCTAGGAAAACATGATCATGTATTTAATGCTAGAATGGACTGAATCACAGAAACCACCAAGTCCAGTCTCCTAATTTTACAAATTAAAAAATTGAGGTACATAGAAGATAAGTAACTTCCTTAGTGATCATAAAATTATTAAGTGCCTGAGGTGGGATTTGAGTATTGCTGAATACTAGCATGGTGCCCATATGTTAATAGGCAATGGATAATGGTAATTCTTATAATAATTATTATTATATCAAGTATATGGGCATATATGAATTATATAAGTACTTATATAAAATATAAATAGAATATTAAAATTTCTGAAATCTCATCAGTTGGGGAGCTACTGTATCATACTCAGCTTATTATTGAGTTTGAAGTTTATTAAGACTCCTAGGGGTTTTTTTTCTATAGCTTGTTGTCTAATAATTCCTTCCTTATCTCCATAGTTGAGTCCTTTGAACCCAGGTGAAGGACTTTGTATTTGTTCCTATTAAGATTCATTTTAGAAAATACATAGTTGTTGTAATCCTCAAACAGTCTTTCATTTTAGCAATATTTTCATTGAGCATTTTTGGATCTTGACCATCTTTTGTGCAATCAGAAAATCTGACAAGAATTTCATCACTGTCTTCATCCAAGTCATCATAAACATGATGAGCTCACCAGGAACAATTAGCATCCCTAGGATGCCCTACTTGGGATCTCCATCTATGTCGACATCAACCCACTGATCTTTACTCCTTAGGTCAAGCCATGCAACCAACTCCCAAACCTCTCAGTTTATATTTCCATCTAGTCCACATTTCTCCAACTTTTGACAAAAATCTAATCCAAGGAATCTTAGCCTTTTTGTGTGTGCATCGACCTCTTTGGCAGTAAGTGAAGCCTACTGACCCATCCTTAGAATATGGTTCTTAAATGCATAAAATACATAAAGGAAACCAATTATGTTGAAATACAGTTATCAAAATATTTGAAAACAAAAAACAAGACACAAACCTTAGGTTAAGAACACCTGAGCTAATGAGAGTCTGACAAGCGTTTTCTTGAAATGCTATTTCTAGAGAAGACTGCTTTAGTTATAGTCTCACCACCTGCTCTAGAGAATATCACAAATCAAACGCTCTGGGCCGTTCACCCCAAACATTCCAGAAACAACTATGCCCTTCCCCTGATTAAGTGATCCTCTCATACCCAACTGTTATGCTCCCCTCTCTCCCCAAAAACCTAATAAAAGTTCCTAGTGCTTTTATAGCACATAAGAGACTGGTAACCCATTTTCAGTGAAAAGAAGAAGAGGTGCTGGGATGGGGGAGTGAGCCCTGCAAGCTGCCCTTGGAAAAGATCATGGGCAGTAAAGGAGAAGTGGTGACAGCATAAACCCAAGACAAGGCACCGTCCACATAAACCATAGGTTGACAGGTTAGAAAGACAAGATACATCCTTGAGGCCAGAGGCAGGGAAGGGTGATTAGCTAATTCAGTGTTCCTTTTGGTCACAAGCAGCATAGCTTCCCCAAAAACGTTAATTTTATTTCTGTTCATTTGCAATGCCAACAGATACCACATAGTACTTTAAAGGTAGGAGGGATTGGGAGAAGAGTAGAAAACGAATCCCATAAAAGCAAACAAGCAGGAATGGAATGGAACAGAGATAGGCAGTTAGGTGGTAGGAGTCAGAAAGGTCTGAGTTCCTACTTTTAGCTGGGTGACCCTGGGCAAGTTATTTACCTTCTTTTTGTCTCAGTTTCCTCAACAACAACATTGAAATAAGAATAACACCTACCTCACGGGGCTGTTATGAAGAACAACTGAGGTAATATTGGTAAAGTGCTCAGCATAGACCATGGAACACAGTAGGCCTATACAAATGCTAGCTATTATTACTATTAGATTATTAAATATCTTCAACAAGGGTCCTGGGTTTTTGGTCATACTTACACATGCCAAATGAATAGATATCTCTGTTGCTTTATGGAGGGGAAATGAAGTGATAGAATATTACCTCTAATAGGTTTTCCTTTTAAATCTTATTTTTGTCTGATTTCTACAGATCAAAAAGGAGAGAATCAAATGCAAATTTCCTTGTAAAATTCTCATTGTTGAATGCTATAGGTATACTTCTGGACAACCCAATTCATTTCACTCTTTTTACATCATTTCTCCAGATCTCAAAAAAAGAAAAGACAGAGAGAGAGAGACAGAGAGAGAGAGAGAGAGAGAGAGAGAGAGAGAGAGAGAGAGAGAGAGAGAGAGAGATCGAGAGAGAGAGATCGAGGTCTTGCTCTAAAATCTTCTCAGTGTTGTAATTAGTATGCATTCTTTCCTTCCATTCAGTTTTCCTAGAAAGTAGGTCACCCAGTTTTCCTGGACTGAAAATGCTTCCCCTCACCCCCAGACTTCTGAGAAACCCCTGCTTTATCCTTTTTGAGTATGGGATCCAATCTAATCCACTAAACATTTGTCAAGCACCTATTAGGTGCTAGGTCTCAGAAATCAGTGTCCTCCCCCCACCCCTCTTTCAGTGGAATGAGAGTAAAAGAGGGGTGCTTTGAACCCAAGCTGTCTGTTGCAAGTCTGTGGTAAGTCAGCAAAGATTCGGTCAGTTTCTTGATTAGCAGGAATTTGAAATTGTGAACATCCAGCCACTGTTTTGGCATTAGAAAAACACATGGAAATGTGTTCATGCATATACAAATTATGCACACATAAAAAGGAAAAATACACCTATATACATCAAAATTTACATCTCCTTTTCTGGTATCTTGACCAAAACCATGCCCCAAATCTTCATCTAATTTTTTGTTGTTGTTACAGAAATTAACAAGTCTAGATACCTTTTCACTGGTCACCCACACATTTTCCATGTGCCTCTTCACCCTTGTCTTCCAGCCCGAACAGAGTAAACAAAGGGACAGGGTTCCTGACACTTGCAGAATTTCAAGCTGTTATTCAAGAAGGAAGTCCCAAGAATCTTGTCAGAAATCCTGTTTGGGCGAGATGCCCAGCCCAGTTTTGTAGACCCAAGATGTCTGGGTAGTCTTGGTATGCCTGGGATAAGCAGTTGAGGATTTTTTATCTGAACCAAATCCAAACTCCAAACCTAATTAAAATACTACAACATAGTTAACTCTTTCTTATATGAATCATGTTATTTATCCAATTGAAGGCATGAATTCTGCTTCTCTTATATGCTTCCGCTAATTACTTATATTTTACATTTCAGTGCTAGTCTTGTTTTATTTCATAGGCAAAAAGTATCATCCCACTTTTTCGTTGCTGTGTAAACATCAAGAGTTGCAAAAGGAAAGCAAACTTACTGAGAATGTGTATGAAAGATTTGGTTACTATGGCTTTTGTCTGAAGCTTCTTTTGATTTAAGTAGTTTATTTTCTTCCCATAACTAGGAGTGCTCCAAAACATCCCTTATGTTTCCTCACTTAGGGCTCCTTTACAAAAAGGAAAGCTATCAGAATATCTGGTATTTGGGGGTCTAATCTGCAACCTCGTATCTACCATTGTCTCTTAGAAAAAATATGAAGTCCTTTGTTTGACATTTAAAGCTCTTCACAATGCAGTTCTGACCTATCTTTCCAAGTCTTTTTTCAAATTAATCCATCCTCACATACTCTATATACTAGCTAGACTAACTGATTTGTCGTTCCCTATAAATGCCAATCCATCTCTAGCCTCTGAAATTTTGCAGAGGCTATCCCTCTTGCCTTGAATGCTCTTGCACCCCTATTTCTTAGAATTCCTCATTTCATTTCAAGACTCAGCTGAAGTGCCATTTCATACGTTCTCTGATCCTCTTGTGTTTAGTGCCTTTTCTTCTTAAAACTACCTCGTACTGACAGTTATCCTTTCCATGTCACAAGTTTCACCATTATGGTTTCAATATATTGGGGATGGCATAAGAAATTAAATGGGAATTTGGGGGAGTTTTGCAGAAACTACAGGTGACACATGGAGGCCAGAAGATGACACAGGGTCCATAACTAAACACTTAACCCAAATTTTACAATAATGTATGGTAAACACCCCATAAAGAAAAAGAGAAAATTCAGATTTCTCTGGTATGAAAGGAGAACCAAAAAGATTTACATGGATTTTCCAGATTGCAGGGGATGGGTGGCCATGCCCCTAAGCCTGTGGTATGGAAGAGACACTGTACTTTGTATTGACATCTAGATAAATCTAATGATTCTGTTCCAGAATATAAGTTGCTTAAGGTCTGGGTTATTTTTATTTTTGCCTCTGTAACTTCAGTGCCAAAACTCCTAACCTAAACACCTAAACATCTAGTACCCAAAACAGCAGCTAGCATTTTTATAAAAGAACAAAGGTTTGCAAAGAATTTTGTACATGTTGTCTTACTTGATCCTTACAACTCTGTAAATAAGTATGTGCTATTATTATTATTCCAGTGATACAGATAGCAAAACCAATACTTTCCCAGCTCATGTAGCTTGTCAATGGCAGAACCAGGATTCTTCTGACTTGAGGTCCAAAAACCTTTATCCATTGAACCACCCAACTGCCTTAATTTTAATTAATAATTTAATTTGTTGAATGAAGAGGTGAATTTCATATTTATTATTTAAAAAGCATTACTCTCCTATATAGCAATGTACTTGAGGCACTATGAATTCCTAAAAGTGGGTGAAATTCTGACCTTATTCAACCAGTAGCCATATTATAGATGTTGATGGTCTTTCAAAATCTTTAAAAATATGCCTTTTTGGGGAGAAAATTGGGGTTGACTTACCCAGCATCACACAACTCATGTCTGTGGCTGGATTCGAACTCAAGTCCTCCTGATTCCAGGGCCTGTTGGACATATATAACCTATATCAAATTGCTTAGTGCCTTAGGAAGTGAAGAGGGAAGGGAAAGGAGAAAATATGGAGCTCAAAATTTTATAAAAACTGAGTGTTAAAAACTTTCTTTACATGTAATTAGAAAAAATACTATTTAGAAAAAAGAACATGCCCTAAATTTGGTGGAGTTTTGAGTTATTATTTATACAACCATCTATTATTTCTCATTCTCTCCACTCCCTCCACCTCCACTAAACATTTGTTTTAAACCACATCAAACATGCGTAGTACAGAGTACCATATTCCCACATTGGCCAAATGCCAAAATACATAATGTCACTCTGATTTCTAAATCCATTAACTCTCAGATAGCAGGTAGGTGACATGTTTCCTCTTCAGTCCTCTGGACCTCGAGTAGATCATTACATCAATCCAAGTTATAAAGCATTTCAAAGTTGTTTTTCTCTGTAATGATACTGTCGCTAGGTAAATTTTTCTCTTAGCTCTGTTTATATCACTCTGCATCAGTTCAAGGAAATCTTCCCCATTTCCTCTGAAACTGCCCATTTCAGCTTTTCCCTAATGCAATGTAAATATTTTGAATGTGTGCCTCTAGAAGCCAAATGCTTGTCTTCTTACCATCCTTGGTCTACTTTTGTGAATTCCTGTTATATGATCTTAATTTCCACTGCATGGTTTTATTGTCTTAATCCTTCTGGAAAGTCCCTGGAATTCCAGCAAAAGTTTTCCCATTATTAACTTTTCTGTTCTTTCTGTTTTACTTGACTGTTTTCATAATTTGATCTAGAACTATGAGAGGCAGCATGGTGCCCTGGGTAGAAAGGATAGACAGCCAACCTCAATGTCAAGACCAAATGGGTTTAAATCCTGTCTCTATCACCTCCAGACTGCATGATTCTAGGCAAGTCACTTAACCCCTTAGTGGCCAAAGGAAGTCTCCAAGACAGTAAGTTGCAGGGCATTAGCAGTCCTGAAAATGAAGAGGGATATTTTCTCACAGGGGGGCCTCTTCACCAGTGAAATCACAGTTTGGGGGTAATAATAAAAATTCATGTTCAAAACTGCTTTTAAAGTTGACAAAGCTTTTTATTCCCAATAATTATAATTCCTATTCCACAAATGAGGAAATGGAGACTCTGAGAGATGGCGACCAGCCTTTGATTATTTAGAGTAGCTAACAAACGGCTTAAGCAGAATTTGAACCCTAACTTTCTGACTACAAGTTCAGGACTCTATGCTACATTTTTTAAAAGAGCAATTACAAATTCTGATGTGAAAAATCAAGATGCTACCAACCATATTCTTCTATATTACGTCTTTCAATTAGTTAATTAATTAACAAGTATTAGGCGTTTACTGTGTGCCATGTACTGTGTTAAGCCTGCACAGTCTCTACTGTCAAGAAGTTTATATTCTAATGGAAAAGACAGCATGACCATAAGTAGGTATAAGGATTTAAACCCCACCTCTAACATTCACTATTTGTGAGGTCCTGACAAAGTTAATTTCTTTTAAGTCCCAGTTTCTTTATCAGCAAAATGTCAGTAATAGTAATATCAATAAATAATAACTAACACACAAAGGTATTGCAAAGATCAAATACATGTGTAGCATTTTATAAACCTCACAATGTTGTACATGAATGTCAGCTTTAATTTGCATTACATATACTCTAATAGGACAATATAGGCTAAAGTTAGGATGAGACTAGAACAATTAATAAAAATAATCATATTTAATCTTAGAGGTGAAAGTCTAAATTTGTGATCTCAGTGGTACAGGTGACACTCAGTAAGCAAGTCGTCTGTAATTTTTTAGTCTTAGAGTTTGTCTGGACCACGGATGCGTAAAATGATTTGCCTGTGGTCACAGAGTCAGTATATGTCAATGAAAGGATTTGAAACTAGGTCTTCCTGACTCCAAAGGAGACTATTTATCCATATAGGGAAAGGAAGGAAGGGATAAACATTTATAAAGCACCTACTCAGTGCCAGGCATTCTGCTAAGTGCTTTTTACAAATATCATGTCATTTGATCTTCACAGCAATTGTGCGTATCTCTGAGGTAGGGAATATTATCCTCATTAGGGAAACTGAGGCCAATGGAGGTTAAGTGATTGGCCCAGGAGCACAGAGTTAGTAAATGGCTAAGGCCAGAATTGAATTCAAGTCTTCCAGAATCCTAGTCCACAACTGATTTCACTGTATCACCAGCTGCCTCTCTTTGAATACATACACCAACTTAAAGAAAATCCATATGCCAAGGCTTCTAAGTATATCCCAGGAAAGTCAAAGAGTAGTGGATTAATGAGATAACAACAACAAAAAAAATCTATTATTCATCATGTCTGCTCTACCACAGAGATGTCTTCCTCACTATCCACCTTTCTTGGTGACAAGTTCAAGGTCCTCATAGGACAAAGCAGGAGTATTCAACTCTGGTCATCTCACAGCCTCTCTGTTGTTCAGTCATTTCAGTTGTCTGACTTTTTGTGACCCCATTTGGGGTTTTCTTGGCAAAGATACTTGTCATTTATATCTCCAGTTCATTTTACAGATGAGGAAATGAAACAAATAAGGTTAAGTGACTTGCCCAGGCTCACACTACTAGTAAGTCTCTGAAGCCAGATTTGAACTTGAGATGTTGAGTCTTTCTGACCTCTGGCTCAATATTCTACCCATTGCACTACCTAGCTGCCCACAGCTTCTCTAGCTACTTGGTATGCCTCCTCTCTCCATGGTGGAACGTCAGAATCATATCCTGAGTGGCCAGCGCTGATCTAATACCAGCATCCTGGACTCCATGTGACGGACTAGAGCTTAAGAATTTTACATGGAGTTAGGAAAATAAACAATTACTGAGCATTTTCTTTTCCATTTGCTTTTGCTTTTCATAGGAAGGTTTATAGGAACCAACAGGAAGGTTTCTTGCTTTATCATCAGGAATGGTGGGCTTCCACCTTTATAGAAAAATACAGACTTGAGAGAGCTTTATGTTTTTGATGACACACTATTGTTTTACGTTGACCTAAAATGATTAATTCCTTTATGTTTCTATAGTTACCTTAGTTTCTTCCTAGTGTCGCAGAACCCTATTTCCCGCATGCACACTGGATTTACTATTTATATATTAACATAACAATGGCAATGAAGCTTTTCACTTAAACCTCATTTGACCTTTAATTTTTTTTTAAAGGATTCAAAGCTCAAGTAACTGGCACCATAAAGATTCCTACCCAGCAATCCAAAATTTAAAAAATAAATGAATAAAAATTGCAACAGAACAAAATACTTTTGAAATGAATCTCAACTTCACATTTCAAATGAAAAGACTCTGTTAGCTTATGATCATTTTTTTTATCTTTAAAAAGCTACTTTAACCTGAAAACCTCCAAGTACTTTATACATAGGAGTATCCTGAGTAAATTATTATCCCGATTTGGGATTTTAGAGGGGAAACATGAGATGCCTTGGTGACACAGCCAAGAACTGACTAAGAAATCCCAGTGTCCAGTCCCCTTTCTCAAATAACTTCATTCCCAAATTGCTTTCTCTTTTTCCTATGACATTCCATGTGCCTAGAGGAATCTGTTCTGTTTACCTATAAGTCATCTTTTAGACCCTCTTACATCTTTTGAACTCTCTTTAACACGCACCTCCTTAGACATTGAACCTGAATACCTTCCTGGGTTGTGAACTGTGCTGGTCAAAGAAATGCTTCCCCTTCTCTCCCTCCCTGAAGTTTGCTCTCCTTATCTGTGTGTTAAATTTATTCTGGGAGCCTAATGGCCTATTCAGCTCCACGCTTTGTTATACCACCTATAGCAATGTCTCGTGCTCCCTGCAATGGATCTGGAAACAGACCATGGAGTAATCAGAAAAGAAAGGGGAAAATATGGGCATGTAATTCAGAGAGACAAAGTCCTAGAGACCCTTTCGTCATCCAAAGGAGTCAGTTGTCCCCAGTACGAGGAAAGGGCCAGGGACACCTGCAGGGTAGAATAAAGATGAGGAAATGTCTAGTGGCTCAGTGGAAACCCAGTAGAGAAAGACAGCAGCTGTTTGGAAATGGGGGGAAAGAGGGAGGGAGGAGAATATAAAGCAAAAGCTGATACTGTATAAAACAAAATTAAGTTGATGAATGAGAACTCCAAGGGATTTAGATAAGTTTGGAGAAAGAGTTGAATTGAGCTTTCCTCCCTCCTCCCCACCCCCAAGTCTCAGCAGTGAAAAGGCAATTTTAAAAGATTCAGATACAGTTAGGGATTCTGTTAATCAGCATAATTTTTTAATCATTTGTGGTTTGGGTGCCCTTTTGGGGGTTTTGATTGTCATCGTGTTTATGGGAAATTGGCAGTTATTAATTGCCGTTAATCTTATACCCGTCCTTATTAGGATTCAAATATATTTCTCAGTACTTTGTCCAGTATCTAAGTAATCATTTATCAACCCTGAATTTTACTGTAAGCATAATATTTACGAGAAGCAATTTTTCATGCCTGGGTTAAGTACAGAACCTATAATATTTTTCAGTTGAATGTGTCAAAATGACCAAGATTCAAGTAATAGGAGAGAACAGAAGGATCTTAATGTGATGCTTTTGCATCCAAGGTGGGAAATTTGACTTCTCATAATCATTTTTTACAAATATGATTCTTCAGTTCTGAACAATGACTTGCATTAGTAACATTAATATCCGTTATGACTTTTTCAAAGGATTGCAACATTTTCTCTTTATAAGGTGTTATATGAATTTCAGGACATAGGTATAATAATGCAGTGATTCTGAACTTATTTTTTCTATACCCCAGGGTACTGAGTCTCAAAAAATATGTTATTGTATGTGTGCAGATGTATATACATTCATAGCTTTTGAGGAGGAAGAATGGAGTGGATTCCAACAGTAATTATGTTTCAATTCCCCCAAGACTAGAAATCACTGGTCTAAAGGATATACTATCTGACTACTCTTTGGAGAGTATTACTGCCCAAGACAAGAGAGTTTAATGTCATACTAGTATCTCCATATATGGCTAGCAAAGCATATATGGATAGAAATGAATGAACACAGGGAGGAAAGAGAAGTCCACTGCTAATGATAAGGTAAAGTTGTGAAAAGAAAACTAGAAAAAGTTTGTTACTAAACATAAATTTAATATACACTTTAAAAAAACTCTAAGTTCATGGTCTCATATAGAATCTACATTTTTATTCTCCTTTGTATATTGAAATAAAGTACTCCTGTCATAAAAACCCAGGTCTAGGTTAACTTATAAAATAAGGAAAGTTGGTCATCTATGTGTCCCATCTTCTATTTTAGTAATCCTTTTTATAAACCCTAGAGGGATCTCTCCTAACCCTCATAGTCCCCCAAAACTCAGAGTTTTCATACTTGGCTGACTAGAGAAGTTTCTCCTGACCTCACCACTAATTAAACCTGTCATTTCTAGGCAATGTTCTAGCTTTCCTAATTACTCCTCCTGCCTCTTCTATCCCTGTCCAAAACTGTCATTCTCTTACTGTTCTGAATTCAGCTAATCACGATGACAGGATTTGATACAGTAATTCTCAAGGATGTGAATTAATGTGTTACCACAAGTGTATGTGTGTGTTTGTTTTAATATTTCAATTCATGTGTGTATGTGTATTTAAAAAAAAAGGAATAGGAAGCATACAATCCCAAAAGAACGAATGCCTAATGTTGAAACTTCAGGCAATATGACAGGCTGCTTGGGAAGATGTTTTAGGCTAGGGAGATTTTACAGTTGTCCTTCAAATGTCTACTTCTCTAGCAGCTCCTCTGGGAAAAGCATTTGTATCTTTCCCCTTCAGAAGGAAAACATAGAAGGGACATGAGCTGGTTGCCATAAAACCAGGACCCTCATTAATATAATAATAATAAATACCTTTGGCTTATATGTCAATGGTTCTGCCTTGACACAAGGTGACTTGGAGAACTTCTAAATTTCTCTAGCTCATTTGGTCTCAGATTATTTGAACCTAGAAATGGCAATGAATGACAATCCCCAAAGGACTGCTATGAAGTCCCCTTATAAGCACTCAGATTTACAAGGCATTGACCACAAAAGAAGTTTTATTTATTGAATAAGGGCATAAAAAGAGGATTTGCAGTCAAGCTCCTAGGGTGTCAGGAGAGTCTCTTTCCTCCATTTCTGTAGGACCCTTTTTCTCCCCACTCCAGAGATTCCAGAAACTGTTTCTGTGACCTTGAGTGGAGTTATAAAAGGAAACAGGTGAAGGTTCTTCTTCCCAACAATCAGCTCTACCTTCCTTACAAGGTTCCACTCCCAGCAAGCATCTACCTCTCCATCTTGCCAAGGTTATTCCCTGATTACTGACCAATATTATGGTCATCCCGGCTGCCACTGTACTCTGTGCTGCTTCACAGTTATGTGTGGATTCTGTGAGATAGGTAGAGCAGGTGTTATCATCAGTTTACGGGTGAAAAAACTGAAGTTATGAAAGATGTAGTGATTTGCTCAATTCAACAAAGTCATTAAATGCCTACTTTATGTAAGGCTACTATGTTCCATGTCATATTGTTCGTAAGAAGCAAAGATGAGATCTGAGCCCCAATCATCTTGTCCAAATCCAGTGTGATTTCTGCTGCCCACAGAATGAAGTTCAGAAGATCACCTTTCCACTCCCAGTAATCTACAATGATGACATGCTTCTGAAAGTGAAAATGCCAAAGCCAACAGAAACAACTGTAGCTTGTTAGGAGTGCTAACAGTTTCTTCATGAGCCACTAGCTGGTGAGTATTCCCTGGCAGAATTCCATTATTTATACAATAAGAAAGATGGAAGTAGATAGATTAGTGATATAGATATATATATAGATAGATATAAATATATACATATACACATGTATATACATATATGTATGTATGTGTATGTAATATATCATCAGTATATTCACAACCTTTCCTACTGTTGCTCAGGGGTATAGTGAAATGATCATTGGATACAGTCAGAGGCCTTAGTTTCAAATCTTGGTTTTTCTATTTGCTAATGTGATACTGTAGATGAGTCATTTTACTTCCCTCCATTTCAGGGTTCTCATCTCTAAAACAAGATCATTCTATTAGGTGATCCCTAAAATAACTTTTGACTCGAAATTCTAACTTTATAGCTTTATATTTATTTGTTAACTTTATTATTTTATTTGTCCTTTTGGACACACACACACACACACACACACACACACACACACACTTCTGAGTTCTGTTAATCAAATAACTATGATCTGGGGCAATGGTTCCCAAAGTGTGGTCCAAGGACCTCAAGGGTCACCAAGATTATTTCAGAGGATGTATGAGATCAAAACTATTTTTCAATGATGTGATTATATTTTAATTTCTAATATGGTAAATATTAATAGATATAGCTCCCTTTGGAGAAGCAGGAAGGACAATCCTTGGGGGCTTGTCATTCATTGCCATTTCTAGGTTCAAATAATCTGAGACCAAATGAACTAGAGAAATTTAGAAGTTCTCCAAGTCACCTTGTGTCAAGACAGAACATTGACATATAAGTCAAAGGTATTATATTAATGAGGTTCCTGGTTTTATGACAACCAGTTCATGTCCCTTCCATGTTTTCCGTCTAAAGGGGAAAGATACAAATCCTCAATAATTTTTTAGAGTATAAAATGTTCCAAAAATTTGGAGATCTGAGATGCAAAGAAACTAAAGGTAAATTCCTGACCAATCTGTCTTTTGCATAGCTCAGTCAATGAAAGCAATACAGAGTGACACACCTAGTGCTTAGCACAGTGCCTAGAACATAGTTGGTGCTTAATAAATGTTTATTGACTGATAGCCAAACGATCTGTCAATTGAGTAAGACAAATCAGTTGGATTTCCTATGCTACAGAAAATAGACTGATACCTGATAAGAACCTTCAGTACCACTGAGCATACCACCACCACCCTTTGTTTAAAACTGAGAAGAAAGTGAGTACCGGACTAGTGAAAGAATTTGTCCAAAGTGACTAAGGTATTATGTAACAGAATTTGAACCCATCTCCTCCATCCCCAAATTCAGCCTTCTTTCCTCAAAACATTACTTTTTTTTAGCTAGTTATTTTGGTTTCATGTAGACTGAGCTATCATCAGAAAAGAAATTTAAAAGGATAGAGCCTGGACCTGTCATTTTGTTCACTTAGAAAACTCCTTGTACCAAAACAGGTCAGAAGGTCCACTTTTCTGCAACTTAAAGACTTGCCTAGAACTGAGAGGCTGTAAAGTGATGGTCCCAAGATCACAGGGTCACTATCTAAAATCTTGGGTTTGTAGTAAATCTTATGAAAATGCATGTTGGGACCTACTTTAAGATTTTTTATTTGTTTGTTTTCTGTCAAACAAAGAGGAGGCTATATAAGGTCCATTTCTACTCCCTGTCTTTGTATTAAGTTCATTGATTTGTTTAGTGCAGTCTGAAACCAAAGATGCAATTTAGCAATACCTCTTCTTTCTAAGCTTTGAAAATATTGTTCATATGTTCAGTTTTGGTGTTTTGATATCATTCTTTTGAAATTAACTTCACCTAAATCAACCAATTTACACTGACTTGTAGTGCAGGCGTGGAACAACGGATTCAGTCAAGTTGTTTCCATAGGGCTTCTGATTGATTCAGTAGAACAGGAGACTTGACTGACAGATGTTTTTCACTGAATTGACCTAATCAAGTAGCTGATTTGACATGTCTTGACAAAGTCACAGAAAGAGTAGCAGACCACATATTACCTTGTTAAAAGTAGGGTGTGTTCGTTACCTTCCATCTCTGTCATGGGCTTATGTGATTTGTGGTGAGAGTAAATTAGAAAAGATGTACACAGGAACTTGGTTGGAAAATGTTCTCAATACATGTGATGGTAGGACCTTCCACACTAGAGGTTTAGAGGTGACCGTACATGGGTCTGACACGAACTGCTGTCTTCCTTCAATATGTATTTGTGATGTGACAGAAAGTCTTTTGAGGAATGTAGCACATATGAGTTTATAATTAGAAATGGGAGTTTAGAAGCCATTAAGTTCAACCCTTTCATTTTGAAGATGAGAATGAGGCCAGAATAGTTAAGTGTCTAGGTCAGGGTCACACAGCTAGTAAATGTTTGAGGTAAGATTTTAACCCTGGTAGTATTTTAATCTATTACTGTGGCAGATTCTGGAAAGAAAGGAGGCAGTGAAAAATAAACAATTGTCTAAGAAGATGGAATCAGGGAATGGGACTGGTATTTTTGACCATGGCTTAAAATATGTATAACTATGTGATATAGTATAGCTAATGAGACCTTGAAAGAATGACTTTAAAAGGGATAGATTCCCAATGGAAGGGGCAGAAGGCACAGTAACTTAGAGGTCATAGACAGTAGTAGGCATGAAATAGATAGAATACCTAAAGGAATGCTCAGTAATTCTTAGGAAACAAAGACCAAAAAGTACCTGTAATCGAAGAGATGGTGAGGTCTTGTGGAAAGTATTCATTTAGAATCAGAAGGCCTGGATTTGAATCCTCCCTTTCCTATATACTGTCTAAGGGACATTGGTGAACCTCTCTGGGTCCACATTTCCTGCTCTGTAAAACTGAATAGTTGAATTATACCATCTCTAAGGTCTTTTTCAGTACTAAAACTTATAATCTTTATATTCATGCCTGTGTGTTTTCCTTTCTTTAAGAGCATAGATTTATAGTGTTTAGAAGAGGGCTTTTATTTCTCTCTGGGATAAATCTAGATAAATAAGAGAAAAAAACCTATTAAAATGTTAAAGGACTCTTCTTAAAAGAAAAAAAAGCACCTACGTTTTTAGTGCCACATTTGGGTTATTCTAAATAATTATGATGAATCACATTTCAAATACTTTCCCACATCATCATCTTCTGAAGTTAGAGTAAACATCTTGTCAGCACTTTTTCAAGCCAATCTCATGTCAATTTCATACCTGTGAACCAGGTTCCAAATTATGTGTGTTCATTTTGTTGACATGGGCACACCATTCACTCCCAAGGATTGCGATGCTCCAAACTCATTTGGAGTTGTATGAGAATATGTCCCCTTGGTTTCTGACAAATGATTGAAAGCCCCCTGCATCTCAACATGCTGGAATGAACACACACACGTATGCACGCACACACACACACACACACACACACACACACACACACATACACACACACACCAGAAAGAATCCTCAAGTGTTCCCAAAATTTGATCAAATAGACCATCGGCTCTTCTACATCGATATTATATATAACAAATATATTTTCCCAGTGATTAACCAGCTCTTAATGACAACAGTTCTTATCTTACAACTATGACATGAAGAGGGAGCTGTAGCTCTTTTGAGACACAGCTCTGCATGAAGCAGCTTATCCATGCTTTCCGATCTCCTGTCTTTTTTTTTTTCCTTTCTCCCTCCCTTGCTCTCTCTCTCATTCATTCCCTCTTCCATCTTTTGGCCATCGTGCCAGATAAATTTAAATGTATCGGCTCCGAATCTGTCCGAGTGGAGTTAATCCATGCAAATCAGAAGCCCTGGCTGTCCATGCTTGATTCACAAAGAGGACTCAGCTACAGGAGGTCACTGGTTCCCAGCTGCTCCTCCCATTCTATTTTCTTCTCCCCCCCCCCCTTATTGCAGAACTGCTATATGTATACAGGGACTGAAAGGATCCAATTCACTACAACTGCTGCGTGGCTTTTACTTACAACTTTGTTTGAAGGAACTTACCTTCCATCTGTCTTTGCAAGGTAGGAAGTCTGATTCTTCTAAAGCCTGGGGGGGGTTGATGCCTCCCAGCTCGGCTCATTCTGGAATGTCACTTGAATGCTGCAGACTGTTGCTAGCATTTGGGTCCAAATGCAGCCAATCCAGGTGGCTAGTGCTTTTGTTACCCAAATGCAAAGGTACAATTGTGTAAGTGCCTCTCATTGTGATGTGCATTTTCCCCTGCAACCTGCAGCTCCTGGAATCACAGAAACTGCTGAAGCTCAAATATAGAAATACAATTCTCAGTCATTTTAATTTTATTTTTATTTTCGCCACCCCCTTTGAAAAAATCTCCTACTGTTCTTTTAAGTTATCCTGAATGTCAGACTATAAAATTCAAGTGTAAAATACTATCCTGGTCAGATGCCTATCCTTGAACCTTCTTATTGTTGTTTTCTAGGGGAGAGGGCTAACTGTTGAAATGTTTTAAACAAATAAAAGCTTGCATTTGACTTCATATTGCTAAAAGGTAGGGAACTGAAGGCCCATGGCAAATGGGCCTGTCAAGTAGATTTATGGTACTATACAAATAAATTATTCCTCAAATACTGAGGAATGGGACAAGTATGAGAATGAAATTCAAAACAGTGCTCTTTATTTTAGAGAAAATATTGAAATTGTTCATTAAAAAAAAGTTTAATTGCAGGTAGGTTTAAAAAACTGCCCAAATTTGTAGGGGCTATGGCTGTTACTGATTTGACTGAGAAAGCAGTTCGTGTGTGGTCAATGGGCACCTAGTTAAGTTGTGATAACAAATGTTGCTGTGAGCCTCCGGGTCTGACAATGCATACTCTGACTTGTGAAGGCAGTCTCTGGGCTGGGATTCTTTCATGCGTGTTTCCTTTGATTGACTTAGAAGCACATCAGCAGCATGGCTTTATAAGTGAATTCTAAAAATACATTCAGATACTGAAAAAAAAAAAAAAACCCGACTACTAGAGGCTTAAACGCACCTTTGCTGGTTAGTGCAAAACAAGCTATCCATTCCCCCAGCATAGACTGGGATTCAGCAGTGTCCATTCAGTATTTCATCTAGGAAGCTTCTTCATTTCTATTGTTTCCTGGTTTTGACCCCCTTTTTTTTCATTGAGTTCTCCTGATATAGTCCTGCCCATAATTTTTTGGAACCAGTATAGGATAGAAATCAAAATGAACAGTAAACAAAGTTGACAGGGTGGAACAGGGAAGAAAAAAAATCATTCTTTAGTACCCTGAATACTTCTGATGGCATAAATCTTTACATTTCATCTTCTGGGTAGATACTTGTAGTTAGTCGAGTTCCAAAGGGGGTAGGGGGGGAATTTATTGTCTCCATAAAATATCTCTGTGCCAAAAAGGTGCCGTCCTTTTCCTTCTTGATATAGAGTCTGCTATTGGAAAAACGCATTCTGATTTTTTAGGACGGCAAAAACCAGGGAGCCCTGTCATTGTTAGCATAAAGAAGACATCTGAACAAGGATTTCTGTGTGGAGGGCAATTTTTCTGTCTCTGGCATTTGTTAGGTTACTGTACATAGAATTTAACAGATAAATATCTTCTGCTTTATGGCATTTTAGAGATCTTTCCTATTGGTTTTCCAGCTATTCCACTAGGATAACAACTGAAAAATAAAAAGAATATGTTTTATAGTCACAAGCAATGAGAAGCCCTTCCTAGTGATGTAAGAAGAGTTTAACCTTTCTTCTAACCCACCAATTAGATTTTTCAAAAAACTATTTTAAAAATTATTTGGAGGACTGAGATTTTTTGTTGTTTTTTGCTTGTTTGTTTCAAGTAAATTAAAGCTTCCTAGAAAGGGCTAATGGAATCACTATATTGGAAACTCTACGGCCAGCTGTCAGTGTCTCCTGCCACAGACTTACTGCCATTGGAGGGGCAGGTGGATTTTCAAGGAAAAAAAGGGGGCATTGGAACTGATGGTCTAGACAAGTTTTTCCTATTTTTAAGAGTGGGAGAAGTTAAGAGCAGTCTACCTGGAAAAAAAATAACAATAACTTCAAGGAAGGAATTACAGAGAGCCAGGATTGAACTGAAAGATTTTGGAAATTGGGAAATGTTCATTCAGAACCAAGGAGAGTTCGCCTAAATGCAAATTAGCTTGTTAAATCCTGGATATGTAAATATGGCCAAAGGAGACTCTGCTTGACCATTTGCCTATCTGTAGGATCAGAGTAAAATTTAGAGCAGGAAAGGACTTTAGAGACTAAAAAAATGTGACCTTTTCCTTTTACAGGTAAGGAAACTGAGGCCCAGAGAGAAAGTGATTTGCCCATGCTTTCTTTGTTTTATTGAATCCTCCCCCCCTCAAAAAAATCATTCTGAACCTATTGTGTTTATATCTATGTATGTATGTATATATTTTATATATTTTACCCTGGCTCTGCTATAAGCTCCGTAAAGCCAGGGGCTACTTTTGCTTTTGTCTTTACATCTCAGACTCTAGAAAAGCTCTCACTTAATAGGAGATTAATAAATGTTTGTTGATTGAATGAGTGTGACTCTGTAGACACTTAATAAATGCATTTTGAATCAAAGAATGAAATCATTAGCATTTGATATGGATGAAAGAATTTCTCATGGAGCCAGGAGGCAGCAAAGAGCTTTGAACTTGGAAACAAGAAAATATAGGTTCAAATGTTACCTTAAACACTGGCTATCTGGATGAATTCAATCAAGTCACTAGAGTTGTCCAAGCTTTGCTTTCTTCATGTGTAAGATGAGGATAAGAGAAGCATCCACCCTGGAAGAGTTGCCCTGAAGCTCCTATGTATGTAAAACTCTTTGCAAGCTGTAAGGTGCCATATAAATGCCAGCTATTATTACAGAGTTATTCAGAACTACTGTTTTAGAAGCCCCTGGGTTGATTTGCAAAGTCCCTGGGAAACTCTCCATAGACCCAGTTTCTATGCCTTAAGTTAAGTTTTTACTGTGTATGCTAAATAAAATGGTCTCAGCCTCTTACTCTCTTGGGTTCCTTTTGCTTCATCTGTAAACTTGCCATCCCTTTAGTAACTCACTCAAGCAACTCTTCAGGAAAAGCTACATTTACTATATTTTAGTCCACCTTGCAGGGGATCTATAGAACTGGCAAACTGTAGAGCTGTATATAATACAGGGCTGTCGTTCCCATCTGACTCCTTCCTGCTGGTTTTAGAGTACTGTTAAAAAGATAAATTATCATCTTAAAAGACTGCTATGAAGAATGTTAATAAGTTCTCTCTAACTGCAGGAACAGTCAGTGAAACAGGTAACTACCTCCTGTTTAAACTCAGGGAATCTTGTCCTGAGATTGGGAAAACACGATTGGGTTCATGACTGGCTTCTCTGTATAGCTGCCATATTCTAGAACCTCACTGGAAGCAACCTGCATTTCTTTTTTTTAAAGAAGAAAATCAGCACTAATTCCCTGCAGTCTAATTCACTCTAAATCTGTTATTCTAGTTCATGGAGGTCTGATTATGAATATAAAATACAGTTTTAATTGCATGGTATACTGAGATCTCATGGGACTGGCCCAAGGTCACATTACCACTATGTGTCAGTCAGAACTTGAACTCAAATCTTTTTGAGACTAAGGTTTAGCAATCAATCTACTACTTCATGGTGCCTGTTTAATATTTGTAAGATTCTTAGTTGAAGATAATTGACCACTCTACACTAGTGTTGAGAATTCACCCTCCCCATCCTATGGGTTTCCTATATAGATGAAATCACAATACATTCACACATACAATTTATGGATATAATATATATATGTGTGTGTATATATATATGTATGTATGTATATAAGTGTGTGTGTATATATATATATATATATATACACATTTGTGTATATATATAATAGGTATGTTCATACATACTGGCATGCACGTATGTAGTAGGGGAATGAACAAGCATATATTAAGTGCTTACTATGTACCAGGCACTACACAATTTTTTTTTTTAGAAATATCTCTTTTGATCTTTACCACAACCCTGGGAAGAAGGTACTATTATTTTCCCAGTTTTACAGGTGAAGAAATTGAGACAGACAAAGGCTAAATGACTCTCCTTTGGTCATATAGCTACTAAATATCTGAATTCATAGATGACTCAGGTCTTCCTAACTCCAGGCCACTCACTATCTACTGTGGCACCTAGCAACCACAATGCATAACTATAAATATAGATTTGTACATACATATGCATAAGTGTGTACACAACGTGTTCAGTCGTGTCTGACTCTTCCTGACCCCATTTGGGGTTTTCTTGGTCAAGTGGTCTGCCATTTCCTTCTCCAGCTCATTTTTCAGTTGAGGAAACTGAGGTAAACAGAGTTAAGTGACTTGCCCAGGGTCACACAGCTAGTACATGTCCAAGGGGCTGCATTTAAACTCAGGGAAATGAGTCTTCTTGAATCTAGACCCAGCACTCTATCTAACTACATATGCATACACACACACACATACATACATATATGTGTGTATGTAATAGAAATGTGTATGTATAATGTATATGTACGTGTGCATATAAATACATACACATATAATCACAGATTTAATCCTCTGTCTATATCTGAGTCAGCTAGGTGGCAGAGTGGATAGAGTGCCAGTCTTGAAGTCAGAAAAGCCAGAGTTGGAATCGTGCCTTAGATATATATCAGCAGTTTGACCCTCAGCAAGTCACTTCATCTCTGTTTGCCTGTTTCCTCAACCACAAAATAGGGATAATAATATCATCTACCTCCCAGGGTTTTATAAAGATCAAGTGAAAAAATATATACAAAATTCTCTGGAAACTTTAAAGCACTGTATCAGTACCACCATATCTGTAACTACACATATATTTATATATCTTTATATCTATATGTAGATATATATCTATACATAGATCTATAGATAGAAATGTTTACATATCTATCCAGTCCATCTATTTCATCTATATCTAAATACATAATAGATAGATGATTAATAATTATTAATGTATGATAATATATATCATATAATTCATTATATAACGTAATAGATGATAGAGATGTAGACATAAAATAAAATAGAGATGACTGATGTATAAAGAGATAGAAATATGAGAGATATTTATATGGGTTAAAAGGATAGTTTGATAGAACATATTGGATCATACACACACCCACACTGTCTGTGTTGTTTCCCCAGATAAGATGTCATCTCCCTGAGGTCAAAGACACAATTTCATTTCTTTGTCCCTATATCTATCTATGTGCCCAGGGCACATGGTTGGTACTTACCAAGGCCTTAGTGATTGATTGATTAATTGATTGATAACTGGCTAATGGTTATCCAGCAGAAGTGGCTTATTTTCAGAGCTGGGCCAACAGCACCCTTTACTCTTCTCCCTCCCTCACCCCTCTATACCCCCCTATCAAGGCCTGCTTTTCACCTCATTTGACTATTTCTTACAGCAGCATACATAACATCTGCTAATAGTCAATTTCAAAATACATTTCTTTCCTTCAGTGTGTGGGAAAAAAAATAGCATTTCAGTAGGGGAACCTTATAGCTCAAGGGGTTAAGCAGCAGCTTGGATCTGTAATTGGCTGGCCTCCTGACAGCCTTTGAAGTGCCCCTCGTATCGCCTCACCCCCAAGACTGACATCCCTTTATATGTTTGGAATTCTTCAGCCAGCATAAAGTGCTTGGTAATGAGTGAAATTTACCTGAGGCTTCCTCTCTCCACCGTTCCTAGAAACTTCAGGGAAGTTTGGGTAACAGTTAACATTTTGATGCCAACAACTGTTCTCTTCAGAAAAAAATAAAATAAAATAAAAGCATATCCTTCTGTCTTGTCCTTCAAAACCTCTTGGGTGATGGAAGGGGACTGGCTTTGGCCATTGTTACTGCTGTGGATTTCCTTTTTTTACCTTTCCTCTTTTGGTGGCATCTGAATGAAAATGTTGCCTGGTTGAAAACCCAGGAATGCATTAGAAGGGCAGATAAAAAAAACAAATGGAGTGGAAATGCATCTTTAAATGGTTAGTCTGTGAAAGGCTGAGTGTAGGTATGTGAGGAGGTGTCACTTTGTGTTATCTCCTACGGAAGAAATAAGCAAGAACAAGTCCACCCAGAAAAGCAATTCTTGCTTTGTTTGTATCTGTTTATTTGCATTACTTTGAACTGGGTCCCACTATTTTTATTTTCTATTTTTTTACTTGGTTATATTTTTATCCACTATGAGAAGATTAAATAATAGCCAAGCAGGCAGTCAGAAACTGATTCAAGAGTGGTGCCTCTAAACCCCCAAGATTTCATATAACGAAACATCTGAACACCATCAACATTTAATCAAGCAGCAGAAATGAGTCCAACATGGGGAGGTGGCAGTGCAGGAAAGGTACTCACTTCTAGAGCTGACAATGGAAAAGACAGTGTTGATGTTGCTCTGTGATGCCAGTGTCTTCTTGCAGATCTTATTTGAAGTAGGCACATGGTTGAACTGGCCTGCATCTCCAGGACGTATCTGGTTGCAGGCAGAAAGACTCGGAATATTATCTTGAAAGTCGTATTACTATGTCCCTTTGGCCAAGATAGGCCAAGATAGGCCAAGAAAGGCCTGTTCCTCCAGTGTGCTCAGGGTTGTGAGTTAACATAAATATGTACTTCCACATGACAGTTCCTTCTAGGAAGGTATTTTGTTCTGTTTTGTTTTAAAAGCTTCTGATACTTTCCTTTGTAGTTGATCTTATATTTGAGGGGCATGAAGACAGGGAGAGGGTGCAGTGAAAAACTACCTTGCGAGGCTGGAATTTTCAGCAGGGCACCATTTATTAAGTTCTTATAATGAGCCAATGGGGCAGCTAGGTGGTGCAGTGGATAGAGCACCAGTGTAGGAGTGAGGAGGACCTGAGTTCAAATCTCACCTCAGGCACTTGACACTCGCTAGCTGTGTGACCTTGGGCAAGTCACTTAGCCCCAATTACCTCAGTCATCCTGATGAATATCTGGTCATTGGATTCAGATGGCTCTGGAAGAGAAGTGAGGCTGGTGACCTGCACAGCCCTCCGTCACTCAAAACAATGCTAAATGCAAGTCATGTCATCATTTCTCTGATGGCATGGTCTTCTTCGGCAATGGACAAACACACACACACACGGACAAACACACACACACACACACACACACACACACACACACACACACACACACACACACTGAACCAGGCACAGTGCTAAGCCTGAGGGATGCAGATACAAGCAAAAATAAAGACAGTCGTGTATGGGAAAACATTATAAAAACAGAGCTGAAAGTGGAAATGGGTGGGGTGGTGGGTGGTACCCAAGTAGGATCACCAAGGGAAATTCAGGAGAGTGAAAAGTACAGTGGGAAGCAAATAAGGCCTTGTTGGAGACCAAAAGAGGTGATTGAAGCTTGGCTGCCTAGGTCAACCTCCAAAATAGAGGCCCCAGAAGAAACTCACTAATGAAAGAAGAAAGGCAATATGGCACTGAGGAATATATTAGAAGAAGGAAACTGGGTTATGGTTATGAATTCCCAAAGATCAGATCAGAAACATGGCTGAGAAGGAAATGAGGCCTACCTGCTCTGGGTCTGTCCACGAAATGGAGTCCCCCAAAAAGAACTGAGCAGAAGCTGGGGACCCACATGCAAAGGGATGTTCCTAGGTGAAGAGGCCCCATTCAGGGACTGAGACAAGTTCCAATGTGAGAAGGCAGCTAGCTGAGCCATGGTGGCAAAGTTCAGAAGGTCAGAAGCCTAGCCAGGTGGGACATGAATTTAGAACTCAAAGGGGTCTTGGAGGTCATCTCTTCCAGAGAATCTTAACTTTTTTTGTTTCATGGACTTCTTTGGCAATATGGAGAAGTGTATGGATGTTCTTAGTATTTTTTTTTTATGTATGAAATAAAATATATAGAATTACAGAGGAAAGGAATTATACTGAAATAGTTATCAATTTTATTTTCACTTTTAAGTCACAAATTTTAAGAACCCCTGATCCAGTCTGAGAAAACCTGGCATGTTGGAACCTGAACCAGGGGGAAGTTGGTTCAAATCTCACCTCTAAGACTCACCAGCCATGTGATCATGGGAAAGTAATTTCACCACTCTGGTACTCCATTGCCTCATCCATTGCCTCATCTTTAAAATAATGGTAAAATCTGTATTACAGGGTTATCCGTGGAGATCAAATGAGACCATCTTCATAGAGCATTTATTATGCACTTGCTGGGTAATGGTCATTGTACTAAGCACTTGATGAAACAAAGTCAAAGTAGATTTTAAAAGTCCCTTTCGTTAAGGAACTGACTTTATAGTAAGGGAGATAATTGATACATATTTATAATGAAATGAAAACTATTAACTATTCACTCAACAGATGAGGAAACAGGTCTGGAGAGGTCAAAGTAATTGCCTGGGATCCCATAATACTCACTTCTAGAGCTGAAAATGGAAAAGCCAATCTTGATGTTGTTTTGTGATACCAGCTTTTTTTTGCAGATCTCATTTGAAGTAGGCAGATGGTTGAACTGGCCTACATCTCCAGGGCATATTAGATCATATAAGTTTTATGTGAGAGAGTCAGGATTTGAACTTGAGTCCTCTTAGGAAGTATGTGGGGCTCTTTCTGCTATACCCAAGTGGTACATTGATACAAACGGATAAGGGTGCTAAAACTTACACCAAGGCCATTTGGAAGAAGTTACCTTCCCTTATCGGTTTTTGTGATGTTGTGCCAGGGAATTTTTTACCTAGGGGATTCCATAGGATCATCCACTGAAAGCTTAAAAGGGACCTTTGAGGTCATTGAGTCCAACTCCTCATTTGATAGAAGAGTCAATTTAAAGGTTGTGTTTTATACAAATAATAAGTAGTAAAGCAGGTATTTGAACCCAGGCCCTCTGACTCCAAATCCTCCATATTTTCTACTATACCATACCACCTCTCCAAAGAGGCATTTCATTTCCTGCATATAATGAAAGTTAAAATCTATAAGATTTAAATATAATATATATCAGCAAAAATAAAGGATTCATTTGGTTGTTTTCAGTCATGTCTGACTCTTTGTGATCACATTTGGGATTTTCTTGACAAAGATACTGGAGTAATTTGCCATTTCCTTCTGCAGCTCATTTTGCAGATGAGGAAACTGAGGCAAATAAGGTTAAAGTGACTTTCCCAGGGTTCCGCTGCTAGTAAGTGCCTCTGGTCACATTTCAACTCAGAAAGAGGAATCTTTCTTACTCCAGGCCTGGTGCTTTATCCACTGTGCTAACTAGTAGCTGCCCTTCATAAAAGGGTACAAAATACCTATCATTGATTGAGTCAAATCAATAAATATTGCCTTGAGAATTCCCAGTCCCAGCATGTAGAAAAGGAGTCAGAAGCTGGCAATACATATTAAGCACATACTGTACTAGGCATTGCATATAGTAGGTTCTTAATAAATTCTTATTGACTAACAGTAACATGTATCTAATCCTAATCCAAATATCCTAATCCAAAGGGGGGGGGGGGAGTCTTAAAAGGCTTCATTAATTTGAAAAGCTACTTTTAAACTTGTACTCTCAAAATCTCCCTTAACCCAATGGAGTACTTCTTTTTAAATTAAAAGCCACATAAGTCCTTCCCTCCACACCCTCACTCCTTTCCTCCTCCTTCCCCAACAAGGGACAGGATTTGAACCTGGGCTTTTTTATGCAATATCTAAGGGCTTTTTCTGCTACACCCAAATGACACATTGATACAAATGGGTAGGGGTGCCTAAACCTACTCTTTAATGCTCTTCTGAACTCAGCACTTACACTATAAAACACCAAATTGAGACTTTTTGTTTCATGTTTGTTTTTCAATTGTATCCATGATTTTCCTGTGAGTCTCATCTTCTCAAAAGAGTATATGCTTCTTGAAGGTCAAGGACCATAGATCCTCTTTAATGTTCTCATTTTTATGCTACCATGTTATCATATATTATGTTATAATACATTATCATGTTATCTTATATATACATATACATATTATATATATATATTACATATATGCCTATATATAAAATATAGCTTTAATGTTATCAGTTTTGGGGCACATGCAGTGCCTGAAACGAAGAAGTGTGTACTGTTTTGTTATTAGGGTTCTGTCCCCCCTCAAGTTCCTTCGCATCCACTTAGAGTGTGTGTGGTACAGTCTGAAATCTTCAGTTTTGTCTTTGTAGTTTCCTTGGCTTCCTTCTCCATCCAGCTCAAATTCCACTTTAGGAAGGTGGATTTTACTGATCTCTTTGTTACTAATGCCTTTCCTTTCCAGATTACTTTCCTATACTCTCCATATATCTTGTATGTTCCTAGAGATTTATAGATTGGGTCTCCATTAGAACATACGCTGCTTTGGAGGTAGGAGCTATGTTTTTGCTTTTTTTAAATTTACCTGGCACTAAGCACAATGCCGGCTTAATAAGCACTAAATCACAGCTAGACTCTGTGTCACTTGTTCCATCAAGAGGTCCTAAAGCAGTGCCTTACACGTGGCTGGTGTTTAATAAATGTTGATGGCTTGTTGCTTATAATAAAAAACATCACTTCATTCTCTGTGTCTATTTAGATAGTTTTTCTTTTTGGTGCATCTGCCTGAGAAAGCCATGGGCCAAACTCATATTTATTCAATTTTCCTAAGCATGTTTTTAAAATCGATCAGTTTATTATTCTGGCCAGTGAAGGCCAGAAAGAAGAAAGAGTAGGGAAAAGAGATGCAGACAGCAGACTAGAAGAAAACAAAGGACAAAGAGAATAAGATAAGCAGCAAGACAAAAAAATAAAATCAAAAAAGACAAAAAAACAAAAGTGACTGATAGAAATGGATACCCAGAATTAGAATCAGAGGTAATCAGATATATATTAGTAATTTCATCAATTTTGGCATTTCCTCCAGTGGTGTGGATACAGCATAACCCATCAATGCCACATCAATCCTTAAGGGTCCTCCTAACATGCCTGTGGACTTTCTTCTGCATTTCTTGATGTTTCATGTATACTAATAGAGCATGTAGGAGACGTTCTGGGGATGTACACTGATTATTCCCCACTATAGCTTCATAATGCACTCATCTCTCCTCCCCCCATCATACATTCTTCTGATACATCCTTAAGATGGGAGTCCTGGATTTTTCTTGGCACACTATGTAGCCTACTTGGGGTGTTAGTATCTTTTAATAATGCTTTTTGTCATGCTAAATGTTTGCTTAACCACAGATTCACAGCTCTGTTCTTTATCCTTAAATCTAAGACTCTTCTGGATTTGGGATGGAACAGTTTATGGACAAGTTGGGATTATTCTCTAGACCATAGTATATTCAGTGAATGGTGTAATATTACCCTGTGGGCCAAATGAATCAAGCTGAGAAAGTTCTTCACCCATTCTTTTCAAAATCACAGACATTTAAGATTGTGTACATGAAATATAGGGGCAGATTTTATCAGCAAATCCAAATTCAGATTTGTTTACTCTGAACACTTCATGTAGGAATGTGCTATAAATTTAGAAGTATAGGGGTGAGGGCAGCGGTGATGGGGTAGGATGGGGAGGGTTACCTTAGCTTGACAGCTTATAGAAAATAGAAACTCAGTTCTAACCTTGGTCTACTATTCATTGACTCTGAGGATCCTTAGAAAATCCCACAACTCCTCCTCCCCAAATGCCCTTGCCGGTATAAAAAATATAGTACTGCATCCAGCCCCTTCCCTGTGCAGTTCCTAGAGGAACAGGAGCACCTGCTCTGGGGAGGGGCTGAAGGGAGAGGGAGGGATTGCATTTGCCATTTTCATTAAAATGATTACTTCTGCACAGCTTGATTTCTTTCAGGCCCCATGTAATATCCTTAGGCCCCAGGCCTATGGGCTCATGCTAATTTGTATGGCTCTTAAAATGGCAGGCTTGTCAAAGCTCCCAGGTACTTCAGTGATAGGTACTAGTTACAGTGACTGCTCAATTTCCATCAGAGAGTGGGGAGCGTGCAAGTCAATGGGAGTATCCCACACCCTCTGAGTAGGCTCTATTTCAACCTGGGGAGTTCAAAGGCCAGTCAGAGGCTTTGAAATATTCGATTATAGGTTAGCAAAATATAAAATCCATCCCCTCAAAAAACCCACCCCCAAACTCCTTTTTTTTTTTTTTTGGTAATTTTTAGGAGATGAATTTCTTTGTGGATTAGCACACACATAAGGAGAGAAGGAAAATAGAAAAGAACAAAAAAACAAAACAGGATAATCATGGTTTCATATCACAAGAGCATTCCATCACTGTGCCTGGCTTTTCCCATTGCTTTTGAAATTATGCAAATGAATTCTTTAAACTCAAAATGGGCACCAATCCCACTGATTTCCATTGATTTGCTCGTCATCCCTTCATGTATGTGTTCTCCCCAAACATCTTGTATCGATATTTCTCTCTCTCAACTCTGCCCCTCAATCCATTATAAGTGTATCATTAAAACCTGTTTAATTTCCTATGAAAGATTATATTAAGTGCACTTTTAGTGTAATTATGTCAGTAGTGGAAGATAAACATGTATTAGGCAGTGTGAAATGCTGATTATCTGTCAGGGTAAATCTGTTTATTTCAGGAATAGCAATCTGACAGCCCCCTGTTGTTAATCGGGGAAGTACATGCTCTTGTCAGGTAGCGTTTGGTCGGGTTCTGTCAGGGAAATGTTCTCCCTGAGCTCATGCTGGGACATCATTTTCATCTCTTTGATAGGTAGATAGATGATAGATAGATGATAGGTAGATAAATAGATAGATAGATAGATAGATAGATAGATAGATAGATAGATAGATAGACAGACAGATAGATAATAAAGATGACTGCTAGAAAGGGATACACATATCAGTGTGTTGTATATTTACTCAGTTCCCTTATCCTATGTGTTTCTGACCTGTTTTTCTTTCAAAACAAAACAAAGAACTGCTAATAAACAATTCAGAGCCCAGCATTAAAAGGGCTTATGAGAAGGAAGGGTAGATTAGAAAGATTAGGCTGTTGCTCAGCATCTGCCCAGCACACAACTGGCCCCCAGGAATGTCAAAGCAAAAGGGAAGGAGAGAGAGGAAAGAGAGGAATTGGTCTTGCCTTCTATGTGCAAAGATAGCATTTGTTTTCCTTTTTCCTTTCAAAATTTCCCTTATTTTTCTTTCCAGAGTATTTTCTAAATATATCCTAAACACTGCCCCCTGCAGCTGAGATGGGTCTTTCTCTTTAATGAGATGAGGTTGGGAAATGACTTCGCCACCCCCTTCCCACACTCATACCAACATCAACTCCAACACACACCTTAAATTTTGCCAAATTGTTTGTGGTTCAGAATGCAAATTTTAATGAAACATTGAAAGATGTTCAGTCCTAGCTGACCAGACCCAACTGAAAAATAACTTTGTCTGACTTAGTTACATTAAGACCATTTCATGAACGCCAAGAACTGCTGAGTAGAATAATAAAATTGATATTTATATTGGCATTTCAGGACTCTAAATAGAAGGTGAGTAAATATAAACACCATTCCTGCAGTCTTTGCAACCCTTTCTCCAAACCCCTCCACTGCAGACTTATGCTAGGATACCTTACTAGGCCTTAATATAAATGTCTCTGGGAAATAATCTCTCCCCGGTAGATTATGCAGATTTTAGTGTAACGCAGAATTTGCATGTGTAGTTTGCATATTTTTACATCAGAGTGTCTGCTTTAAATTAGATAAAGGTCACTGTCATTCATAATCAAGAAGAAGGTGGATTAAAGGTCAGGATTCAATAAAAAAAAAACTGATTAGATGTAGAGGTTTGTTCCTATGATTCAGTATATCATTGGATAAGTGGAAATCATGAGTCAACAAATTAACCTCGGTATAATGGGTGACTTGCTTCATTAAGATCAAAAAACAAATTCATGTATAGTTTCCAACGTATTACTTGTTTGTCTCTGTGTAACAGCCACCAGATATTTGTACTTAATTCTTTTATCACTGGGTGTTATTTATATGAGCCATTGAGTTTCAGGAGTGACATGGCATCTTTGTTTTTTCACATTTTCAGAATAAAACACTGTGGGATATGATGAACTGATGGAAGAATATGAATGAGAAAACACCTTAAGGGCATGTTGTACCTATAAACTTTCTCCTAAATAGCGCTTCTTAATTTTTTTTAGTCTCTGACTTCTTTACATTCAAAAAACTGTTATTGAGCCTTCCCCCCAAACACAAAGAGCTTTTGCTTATATGAGTTATATCTATACATTTTAACCATGTTGGAAATTCAAATGTCTTAGCATTATGAAAATGGATTTAACCTTTCAGACCTCTTAAAGGACCTCGAGTCCATAGGTTCCCTACCTTTGGTTTGGGGCATCACCAGGCAATCCCAGTCTAAGAAACGATGGTCCAAAATATAAATGCTTGATTGAAAGGGAAAGGATCATCTCTTTTTTGAGGAGACAATGACAATAACTCTACTGTTGTCCATTTTTCTCTTTCCTCTCTCACACCCTCAGAGCCCCTCCAAACTCGTTTAGTCCTGACATTTTTTTCACCATCTCCATGTACAATTAATAACAATAAGAGTCAAGCTGGCAAAGCTCATCACATGTGTAGCTCCCTCTTCTGGACTACTCACAAGATGGGTCCCCTGGTAGATAGCTAATCCAGTCCAGTTCAAGGAATTCTGTGCATGTGTGTACTTTAATTTTTTTTCACTAGCTTCCACTAATGGATTTACCTTTCCTTTCCTCCACTTGACACAGTTAACTCAGAGGAAAGGCATTTACTGAAATGTCATAGCAGGAAGAAAAACAACAAAGCATTCCCCACCACTCCATCCAGGGATGTTTGTAAATGTGTAACAACTGACTCTAGGGGAAAGAAAGCATAAGTGTATTTAAGTTGCATTAGTGAAGTTTTCTTCATCACTTGAGTCTAGACAATCAACAAAACAATAATTCAAGCCTGATACATGTAGTGTTTGTTCATTTCTGAGGAATAAATGCTTACAATGAAAATTCGGCCATTGAATAGGGGCTGGCACTGAGCTGCCTCCAGCATACCTCTGCATTCCCCCACTGCCATAAGTGTGGGGCACAGTTTCAAATAAAGATAGAGTTCTTAGGATGAGTAGGCACACACATAGGTGTACTTCTAGAGAGAACCTAGTTTAGGGAATAGGAGACAAGATTAATTGCATTTCTGTGGCTGCAGGACCTCAATATATTATATCATTTAAGTTCATTCACCCCTGTGAAGTAGATATTATTACCATAGGTAGAACAGTGAAAAAAACAATGTTTAGAAAGTTTGAGAGACATAATTTCTAGGTAATTTATAATTTTATTAATAGAAGAGTCAGTGGCATGTTCAAATTCCAAATCATGGTGGTGGACTCACAGTTGATAGGCCCTTGCAAACGTAGCTTCTCCTGAGGGTAGCAAATAAACTCTGATTGGTTAATAATTAATGAAAGAGAATGAATATTACAATGAGAGGTGGACCTATTCTAATGAAGAGCTTAGGGATTTAACTTTGATTAAGGGATTTACTTCTAAAATGTCCCCAGCCTTGAGTAATCTAAACAAAGAATTTATCCCCACCCAAACCTGAGTGGAACACAATGGGCAAGAATTCACCTAGACAAGATGGTCTAGGTGGAGAAAAATTTTCCACAAAAGTTAGTAATATTCTTCCAAGGCTGGGCTTCAAACAAGGAAATAGGACTGGGAAAAGGCTGGATCTCCCTCATCATTGGTTATTAATAATCATTTCTCTTACTGTGCTAGGTTAGGAGTCACAGAGACCAGAGTTCAAATATCTCCTCAGAAACTGTATGACCCTGGGAAAGTGACTTAACTTCTCTCTGACTCACTTTCCTCATCCATAAAAATAGGGATACCACCTACTTTCCAGGGTTGTTCTGAGGACAAAATGAGATTATATTTATAAAAGTGCTTTGCCATCCTTGAAGATCTATATAAAACTAGCTATTATTGTAGATGAAGGAAGAATCTCAGAAAGTTTAAGTGACTAGACCATAATAACACAGCAAGTGACAGAGGTAAGATTTGACCTCCTGAGTCCAAGTCCAGGGAACTATTCACCAACGTTTTCCTGATCATCTTAGTTCTCTGTCCCTCCCTCCCAAACTACCTTGTGCTTAACAGCTTCATACTTATTCTATTTTTATTTTATATATATGTACATATATATATTTATGTTTATATATATCTGTTATCTTCTGCTTTAGAGAGAAATGTTAAGAGAAGGAATTGTATCATTCTTTGCCTTTGTCTCCCTAATACCTCTCAGCAGGGGGTACATACTAGGTGTCTAATAAGTGCTTGTTGATTGATTATACTTTATACTACACTGCCTCCCAATTAGAATGGATGAATCCAGGAAACACATGTGAGTCTAGATGGTCCAGTCAGGTAAGTTTTTCTATTTGTTGAGTATATTTATTCATATTTGGCAATGAAATGGATAAATGAAGATGACTTTTAAAAAAGTCAAATTCATGTTTGGCTGTGTTACATCTCTGTTCTGTGTAGAAATCAACCTGAACATTTTTAGGAAGAAAAAACCCCACTTATTATTTACTTAAATTCTGGATTTTCAAGATGGTGTAGACATAGTAACTAAAGCACTTGACCTGAGACTAGGATTTTACCCCACCCCAAAAGCAAAACGACTGAATGCAACTGTTGTCTATTTTCCCATCTGGCAATATTTCTTTTCCTCCTGAAATTTGTTTTTGATTTGTTTAAAGCGAAAAGTTACCTTCCTTCCTAAACAGTTTATCTACTCTATTTCAAATGCCATAGGATTATGTGCCAAACAAAAGGAAAATGGAGAGGAGGAGGAGGAGGAGACATTGCCTTAACAAAACCTTATTGTTTACTTTTCCCAGTAAAATTAACCATATTAAAAGGAACTATAGTTGTTAAAGTGTTTCAAACAGCATGTAATTAGTTAATTTCATTATACAGTTATTGGATCAATTTTGCATTATTTTAATTACCTCTTGGTGGCTATGGTTTGGTGGATAAACTCAGTTAATGTCCAGGAGGAAACAAAATTATCTTTCCCCTTGGTAAACTTAAGTTACACAAGACAATCTGAAAATGTCTATCCCTACTTTCACCTGGAAATTTCCTTGAATTTGTATACTGATTCTACCTGGATGCATCGTGTTGTTGTTTTTTAAACCAATCATGTATTTTCTCCATTTTCATAGCGTATTTCCTCTTATGTGGGGGAGGGGAGATGATAATGAAACTGCAGCCAACAAATGTTCCCTCATTTAGGCTATCCTTGAAATTTATGTTGTTTCAGGGCATTTATAAGGTTGACTCAGTCCTTGATTCTCCTGGAGTACATAAATTGAATTCTGTAAAGTTTATAATGGACTGCTCCCCTTTCAAAAGATCTTGAAAATGGATACTGTCTACTTTGGATGAACATTAAATAAATGGTGGACAACATTACCCTGGAGGACATTAACAGAAAATTGCCTCGTGTATTTATATGCGTTTAGAGAGCTATGCTTATCAATCCTTGAATGATGAACACCTCACTTATGAACCACATCTACAAGTATGGGAGTGTGAAGATCATAGGTTTTAGAGATAGAAAGGGCCTCAGAGGACATTTAGTCATGGGGTCAAAGATCTTGAGCTAGAAGGAGATTTCCAGTCCAAAGTGCTCATTTTGGAGATAAAGGAAAAGGTTCATGGAGGTTAAATGACTTGTCCAGAGTTACGAAGAAGACACTAAATGGCAGATTCAGAATTTGAACCTGGGTCTTGATTTAGAGTCTATTGTTCTTTCCACAGGACCTCATAGTGCAGGTCAGAGCCACAAACCCATCAACCTTCAGACTCACTGTCTTATGTTCCTCAGTAAAGGAGAAGAGAGAGAGAGAGAGAGACAGAGAGAGACAGAGAGACAGAGAGACAGAGAGAAACAGAGACAGAGAGAAACAGAGACAGAGGAAGAGAGAGAAACAGAGATAGAGGGAGAAAGAGAGAGAGAGAGAGAGTTGTATGTGAGACACAATAAGGAGGTCAATGTTATTGGATCTCAGATTATGGGGATGGGGCAAGAACTATGGTATAAAGAGCTGGGATGGTAGGAAGGGGCTCAATTATGAAGAACTTTAAAAGCTAAGCAAAGGGTTCTGTATTTGATCATGGACCGAGCAAAGGAAGTTGATTAAATAGGAGTTGACCAGAACCTTAGTAAGAACAACCAGACAGCTGAGTGGAAGAAGATAAAGCAGGGAGAGTAACCTAAGACTATTTCAATATTTTAGGTGTGAGGTGATGAAAGCCAACACCAGCATAGTGGCAGTGTCAGAGGAGAGAAGGGAACATATGGGAGAGATGTTGTGAAGTTAGGACAGCAAGACTTGACAACTGATTAAATATGGGAAGGAAGGTGAGATAACAAGTGAAGAGTTAAGAATGACAGCCAGGTTGAGAGTCTGGGTGACTGAAAGGAGAGTGGTACCCTCCATAGTAATAAGGAAGTTAGAAAGAAGGGAGGGTTCAGAGGGAATAATCATCAGATCAATTTTGGACATGTTGAATTTAACAATATATCTCTATATTCAATAGGCAGTTGGAGATGGGAGATGTGAGCTTAGGAGAGAGGCTGGGGCTGATTTGAGCACAGATCTGAGACTCATCTGCATAAAGATCATAGCCAATCTACAGGAGCTGATGAGATCTCTGAGTTATAGAACCGTGGCCAAGCCACTTTCGTCTCTTAGTTACCTAAGGTATCTCTCTAAGTCTAAAAGAGAAGTTGTGATTTAGGTGGGATAGTTTTCAGGCTGGGTAAAAAAGTAAAAAAAAAAAGACAAGAGATTGACTGATGTGCTGCAGACTTCCTGGAGTAAACTCAGTTACCCTGGCAAGAGTTGACTGCACTTGCCTCTCAGTGCTCTATTTTTTTCCAGTTACCCTGAGCTAGGTAGGGCCTGTTGCCCATTCTGTGGCCTTCTAGGCAATTCTCCCCCCCCCCCCCCCACCACTTTTCCATTGACAGGTGAGTTTGTCCTTTTCAAGAGTCCTTCTTGCCAGCATCTGCTTTTCTTAACATAAAATAAGTTGGGGGTGGGAGGGAAGGGGAAAGAGTCAAGGAAGGTGAACAAACAATTCTGCTAGATTAATTTCTTAATCTTTCTGAATTTTTATAGAGGCTCTTTTCCTCCACCCTCTTGAGTGCTGTCTCTGTATGTTTTTTAAACTCTTCGTTACCAAAGGCAACAGTATGATAAACATGAAATCCTGACATTTTATTTAACAGAAGAAGAAAGTGGGATCCAAATAAAGAATTATAGGTTACTTATGCCCAGGAGTATCCAATGTCCCACTCCTTAAAAGAACAACAAAGGTTGGAGGAGAGGTGCTCCTGATTTCTCTCCTAAGATCATACTCAAAGTTTTTTCGTAATAAAAATAAAGATTATAAATAGATGTTTGAAAATCAGGTCTACCATTCATTTGATAATGCCATTTTCAGGCAGACTTTCTTAACCTGGGATCCTTGATCAGATTTTTCTTAACATCTTAAAAAGTAGATTTCAATATACTCAGCTTCCTTTGAAACCCTGTATATTTTAAGAAATTCATTGTATAACACTATTCTGAGAAGGGGTCTATGGGCTTCACCAGACTGTCAAAAGAGTTCATGATACAAAAAAAGCTTTAAAACCCTAATTTAAAGGAGTCCTGAAAGAACGTAATTGCAAACTATATGCTTTAGATAGTGTGTAAATATACCACTTAAATAGGATAGGGTCTAGATCTGTGATTTCACTGGTGTAGGGAAATTCCGGGGGAGGAGTCTGCCCCCACCATTGTAGATCACTGAGTTTAAGTGAGTTGCCTGAGGTCACAGGGCCACTATTCGTCTGAGATAGAACTTGAAGCCAGGTTTCTTGCACTAGAAATCAGGTCTCTATCCACATCATGCTTCCTATCTTTACTATATCAATGGTGTAAGGAAATAACATTTAAATAAATGTATAAATGCTATATGATATAGTATTCTTGCTGTACATATTCAATATATTAGGAGATAAATGGGTATCAGGACTAGGAATCTAAGCACAATTGATAGCAATGTTTCTGTAGGGAAAACCTGCCCCACATGTATAGGCTCATAGCTAAGTTTAGAACTAGATGACACTTCAGAGGTCATCAAAGTCAATTCCCTGATTTTACAGATAGGGAAACTGAGGCCCAGAAAAGTAAAGCCACTTGCCTAAAGTCACACAGGCAGCCAGCAGCAGAGGACAATCCTATTTCAGATCCTGTAACTTCAAAGCCTCCTTTGTATTATACAGTCATCTGTCCAAGCAAACATAAAAAAAAAAAAAACACTCACGTTTAGAGCTGAACTAGCTCAAAAACTGGAGACTGTCTATATGTGTATTCTATATCAGAGTGTGCATGGAAGCTTAATTATATGTTTATCAAACATGTCATGATTGCTTCATTTTTTTTCATTCAGTAAGCTATACATTTCAACCCAAAGTATATTTATTTCAGTATGCATTGTAACTCCCATTCATATATTCTCTTGAGCATATACGTGTTCCCAATGGTAACCCACTTTAATTTCCAGCATTCTGCCCATGCTTAATCTCCGACTGTAATTGGAAATAGCATTGTACTTGGAGTCAAGAGAACCCTGGATTTCAGTCACATCTCTGACGTTCACTGATTGTTTAACGCAGAGAGAGTTCTTCAGAGAGTTAAACCTCTCCGAATCTGTTTCTTCATCTTTAGAAAAGGGATGAATGACTCAAGGAACAACTGAGTGACTGACTGTCTTAATGAATGAAGGAAAATGTGTTCAGGACTTTCTCGGTCTCAGACACTGTGCTAGGTATTGAGGACACAACAGAAATGACAGACAAGGTGCTTACGTTCTCATAAGTGGAGAAAAGGAATTAGAGAAGTGTTGGCTATAGGACGATATTTTGATCTGGAAAGTTGAAAAGCTAGTGAGTGGAAAAATAGAATATAGAAACATTTTTTTTCCAGAGGCAATAATAAGAGAGTTAGTTTGTTTACTGTTCAAGAATCATGGGAGGAAAAGAAGAGGAAAAAGGAGGTAGTATGATAATGATACTTTTCTGAAAAGGTTGTAAAAATCTAGTAGGAGACAGATTGTTGGTAGAATAAATTGTTGGACCTAGAGTGAGAAAGACTCACCATCTTCCTGAGTTCAGATCTGACCTCAGACACAGTCACGTCACCCTGTTTGCCTCAGTTTCCTCATCTGTAAAATGAGCTGAAGAAGGAAATGGCAAACCACTTCAGTGTCTGTGCCAAGAAAACTCCAAATAGAGTCAAAGAGTGGGACATGACTGAAAAGTGACTAAACAACAATAGGGATTTAGCAAAGTGCTTTGCCAACCTTAAAGCATCAAATGAATATCAATGATGATGAATTATATGGAATTCGCCAAATATGTAAAAATAAAAACACAATGGACCTTTGCCACAAACACACTTGGTAGTTTCCAATACAATTACTTACTTTTCTGAATATTTGTCTGTGGTTGTGGCCAGTAAAGAGGATGACTATATTAGAAACAATCTACTGCCAACTGATAAATATTTATTCTAACAATTATTTTTATATGCACATATTGTCTTAGCAGAAAGAATGGAATCATCTAGAGGGAAGGGACTGTTTCATTTTGGTCCTTGAATCTTCCTTACCTTGCACAACGTCTGGCACGTGGTAGGTGCTTAAAAAAGACTTATGGATTGACTGATAAAGATAGACTCTACATAATCAAAGGGATTTAAGTGCCATTGACTGGAAATTCTAATAGCAGTAGCCTACACAAGCCATTTATCTTTGGCCATACCATAGACCCTTTTCTCTTCATAAGGAAAAAGTGGATAGAGATTTGGCAATTCTCCAACTAATTTGATCAGTATAAGGAGCAGCTGTATTGTAGTGGAAAGGCATACATACTGTACTGCTTTTAGACGTGAATGACGTTTACGTGAGAGTCATCTCTGGAAACTTTGTTAAATATAAAGTGAGTGAAGTGGGTCAAGGAACAGAGCTCTGGACCTGGGGTCAGGAAGACCTGAGTTCAAATTTGACCTCAGACACTTACTAGCTGTGTGACACTGGTCAAGTTACTTAACTTCTGTCTGCCTCAGTTTCTCAACTATAAAATGTGAAATGAAGGTTAAAACAGCATCTACCTTGCAGAGTTGTTGTGAGGATAAAATAAAATACTATTTCTTTATTAATATAATATTTGTAAACCACTTAACACAATGCATGACACATAGTAAATACTAGCTATCATCATCATCACTATTTTTATGACTATTATTATGATATGAGCTTGACTGAGTCATTTTAGCTCTGAACCTAGGTTTACTCATCTCTAAAGTCGGGCAGCTAGGTGGGAGAGTAGAGAGAGCACCTGGCCTTAAGTCAGAAGGACTCATCTTCCTGAGTTCAAATCTGGCCTCAGACGTACTAGCTGTGTGACCCTGGGCAAGTCACTTAACCCTGTTTGCCTCAGTTTTCTCATCTGTAAAATGAGCTGGGGAAGGAAATGACAAAGCTCTCCAGTGTCCTTGTCAAGAAAACCTCAAATAGGGTCATGAAGAGTCAGACATGACTGAAAATGATTGAACCCCCAAAAAGTGGGAATACCAATACTTGAACTCATCTTTCATATTGTCTGGAAGACCAAATAAGATAAGGTATATAGAATCGTAGGATCCTAGACAATGTATATACAGCATCCATAGGAGAGAAACCATAGGAGCTTTAAATCTGGAGGGAACGTTAGAAATCTTCTCTTACAATCAATCAAAAAGGAATTAAATGACTTGCCCAGCATCTCACAGGGAGCACAAAGAAGAGACACGATTTGAACTCAATGTTTGTGACTACAAATGTGGCACTTTTTCCAGTTTGTGTGTTTATTTTTTATCTGTCTGTCTATCTATCTATCTATCTATCTATCTATCTATCTATCTGTCTGTCTGTCTGTCTGTCTGTCTGTCTGTCTGTCTGTCTGTCTATCTGTTGCTCTGTCTGTCTATCTGTCTATCTGTCTCTCTGTCTGTCTATCTATCTGTCTGTCTGTCTGTCTGTCTATCTGTCGCTCTGTCTGTCTATCTTGTCGCTCTGTCTGTCTGTCTCATAAATCACCATATAGATTTCTAGCAGGTCCTACTGCAGCTACTAATGGCCATGTGGAATTGTGGAATTGAAATCAGGCTTAACATTAGAAGACCAGGGTTCAAGTACTTCCTATGATACTTTTAGTCATGTGAGCTTGGGCAGGAACTACAACCTCTTAGTTTCAGTGTTTTCAGCACAAAAAATGAAACCAATAATAAGCACACTCTTGGCTTCACCAGGTTGTTGGGAGAAAATGCTTTGTAAAGGAGAAAATGCTTTGTAAACACCAAGATATTGAAACAACCCGCTATGACTCTTGGGGTTTGGGGCAAGTTTACTGTGATCCTCAAGAATTGCCAGGTCTCTGTCCATCATCTCCATGTTCCCCTCATCACAGGGCCCTATCTTATATTGACCATGCCTTCAGGGATGTCCTATCTGTCATCTGGTGATTGATTCATCCACTTCTCTAAAAGCATCATCCATGTGACCTGTATAATTCACTTTCAAATTTAAGCAAATAAACATTTTAAATAATGAATCATATTTCAAATATGTCAGTTATTTTATTAGCACTTGATTGTCTAAAGATAAAATATTGTCACAACTATGTTTTCTTTTATTAATTTGTTTCTCCCATTATCCTATCCCCATTGAGCAAATGTATATTATTATAATACATTATATTATGAACATATTATATACAAAGCTTATTAACATATATTAGTGACATAATATAATATATCTAATATATTAATATATGCACATGTGTATCTATTGCATATATGTATGTTTATTTTATATATATGTACACATACATATATGGATGGATGCCTGTATATAACCTAATATGTATATACATATGCTCTAACACACATACATACATGTATATATGTACAGATTGGCATACACATATATATATATAAGTGTACCCTAATACATGCATACATAGTCCAGCAAAACACACTGACACACTGGCCCCCATTTTAATCAGATTTACAAAAATTGCATAGGATGAACTTAACAGAATCCATAGCAAGAAGAGTCAATGCATGGGTGAGCTAGAGCATACCAGCAGCTGGCTAGAGTCACTGGTTAAATCTTCAGTGGAACCTCTGACACCCTAGAAATCAGCAAATGCTACAAATCAGGGCTCTATTTGTTATTTTCTTGATTGTCTAAGAAAAGGATGGTGAACGTATTAATATTGTAGGTTAGACTTAAAAGTGTACTGTATATTTTTTTCTCCAGAGAGTTGTTTTGTGGTTGTTCAGTTGTGGCCAACTCTCCACTGGAGTTTCCTTGGCAAAGATACTGGAGTGGTTTGCCATTTCTTTCTACAGCTCATTTTACACATGAGGAAACCGAGGCAAACAGACTTGAGTGACTTGCCCAGGGTCACACAGCTAGTAAGTGTCTAAGGATAGATTTGAACTTAGGTTTTCCTTCCTCTAGGCCCAGCGCTGTATCTACTCTGCCAAATTTTCCATCTCGTTACTGATTAAGAACCTCCATATCAATCTGGAAGAGGGCGTGCACTAGAGTACCACAAGTCTCTCTCTAATTCTGCCGTTAAAATACATGTCACTGGCTTGTTTTAAGACATAGGAAACCTACTTCTCATATCTGTGGATAGCACAAAGCTAATGGGAATAATTAAGGTTCTATATGGTAGGATCAAGACGTGGCATTTTCTTCTTAGGCTGATAGACTGGACCAAAACTAACCAAATAGGATGTAAATGGGAGAAATATAAAGTCCATAACTGAGGCTAAAAATTCAGTCACACAAGCACTGGACATAAGAGACTGTGATTTGGCAGCAAGTCGTATGAAAATGAGTTGGAAGATTTTGCTTAACCAAAAGTTTAATATGTACAACAGGGTGGTATTGTTTAAGGGAGTGAAGGGATGGTATTGTTTAAAGAAGGGAGTGAACCAAATGTAATTTAGATATGAATGAAATATTTTGACTGTGTAGCTCATTAATGGATATTTCCCCTGTACTCTTGCATCAAACCATGTCTGGAGTATAATACTTAATTCTGGGGACATTTTTTAAATAAATTTTTATTGATGTCTTTTTGCTTTTTACATCCTGTTCCACAAACAAGACCTCCATCCCTTATCTCTGTGGATTTTCTCTGCCTCTCCCCCATGCCTAGAGTTTCTCCCTCTTTCCCTTGCTGGCTTCCTTTAAGCCCTCCCTAAAATTCCATCTTCTACAGCAAGCTTTGCCCAGTCCCTCCTAATTCTAGTCACTTCCCTCTTTTACTTCTTTCCTATTTAGTCTTTTTATAGCTTATTTGTGTATATTTGTTTTCTTGTTTTCTTTTCCATTAGGTTGTGAGCTCCATGAGGGCAGAGACTATCTTTACCTCTTTTTTTCCTATCCTCAATAATTAGCACAGAGTCTGATGCATCATAGGCACTTAAGAAATGTTTATTAACGAACTGCCTGGTGAATATCAGCAGAATTTTTTCCCAGTATCCTTCCATCTTCTCTGTCCTAGTGAACCATCCCATAAACTAAGAATCTATCTTGGTTCATTTTTAAGGGTACAGTGACGAACTAAACTGTGGCTGGAGGAGATGACTGGAGGAATGATGTGAGGTTTGAAACGCCTGTCATTCAAGGAATGACTGAAGACACAGAGGAGCTAAAATAACTACCTTCAAATAATAAAAAGAGACAAAGGGGTGAGAGGAAGGGCCAACTTACTTTGTATCATTAAAGATGTTGAAATAATTGTTACCTTATTCAAAAACTTTCACTGCTTTCCTGTAGGATAAAAATATAATCTCCTTAGCCTGGAATTTAAGACTTAAACAATGTGACTCCAACTTAATTTTTCAGACTAATTTCTCATTCTCACCCTTCACACACTCTGTGGTCCATCCTCTCTGAAACTCATCCCTGTGCATTCACATACCTATCTCCAAAGTCTGGAATGCACTCTCTCTTCATCTCTGCCTTCTGAAGTTCTCATTGTTCAAGGCCTAATTCAGATCCAACCTTCTCTTCAAAGTCTTCCCCAATCTCTCCAGCTCCCAGGTCATGATCTGTCTCTTCAAATTTTCCTAGAGTAAATTTCCCTAAATCAATGAACCAATTTTTAATCAAAGAGTAAAATGTATAAAAACACTAACTTCAGGTCCACATAAAGAAAAGTTTCCTAATTGGAGCTGTCCAGCAAAAAAATTGGCCTGCCCTCTTCCTTTTAGGAGATAGTGAGTTCAGTATGGCTACAGCTTCAAACAAAGAGTATCATAGGTAATGATGACTAAGAAATTTTGGTGTCATGTAGAAGGGAGGACTAGATTACCTTAAAAGGTCCCATCCAGCTTCAAATTTTGTGATTTAGAAGCTAATTTCCAAAAACAGTCAATTCATTGATCAACATGCATTTATTGGAAAGCAGGTGCTATGCTAAGCTCTGTGAATACAAAGACAGAAGTGATACCTAGGATTTGATTACCATTAAAATATATACCTTCTATATTAAAAGGATTGCAAAGCACTCTACAAATATTTTATCATTTAATCCTCACATCAATTTATAAGATAGGTATTTATATCATCCCCATTTTACAGAAGAGGAAATAGGCAGAGTTTAAGAAATGTTCCCAGGGTCACATAGGTTAGTTAAGTGTCCAAGGAAGAACTTAAACTTCCAGATTCCAAGTCTAGCATTTTAAACACTTTACCACTACCTTGCTGTTCTGCCTTCAAGAAACTTATAGTCATTGAATTAGTTCACTGAAAGTAAAAACAATTTATGATTTGCAGGGTTTTTTTTCTCCTTTAATAGCATCTTATTTTTTTACCTAACAGCATTTTGCTTAAACGAACTTTGTAAATGCTGTGAGGCCTCCACTGGGTAGTCATAATATTCAACAATTCAAAAATCTGTAATGTCATGACCATGGGGGCTCCCTTCATCAAAACAGATCATAGCTACTTTATAATTTTGTAAATAGTCCTCATGAGTTGCTGGGACCAAGCATTAATCACTCCATAACCAACCTACTGATAAGCTGCACCAAATTCATCAGGCTGGTTTTTGGGTAATAAACATGTAGTCAATCACCGGACTGACGTTTGAAACTTTTCTAAGCTAATGTAATATTTGGCTAACATATCCTTCAGTATATGTGTATGCATAATATACATATACACATATACGTATACGTACATATACACATATATATCTGTGAGTATGTGTATAGAAACCAAGATTATAGGCATATAGGTATACAGATGATAGATAGAGTAGACAGAATGCCTTGAAACCTACTGCTCTATGACAGCCCTACAAATATTTAGGGCAGTTATCATGTTCCTCAAGAGTCTTCTCTTCTCAGGTCTAAACATCCCCAGTTCCTCCCTAATAAATGTAAACTCTTATGATCATCATCATTAATATATTCAGAAACCCATTGGAATACCCATTGCATCACAGTACCAGGCGGTAGTTGCTCCTGTGCTTATCATACATAGTCAAGAGATTTACAAAAAAAAAAAAAATATATACTACTTAAAAAAACTCATTTTTTTCTTTCATATACCCTAGTCTTTAGTAATATGTGTATATCTTATGATTGTGGTTCAGAGATAGTACTGAAAATATCTATCACATAGTGGGCAATTTTAATATATCTAGAGCTTTTTAATAAAAGTCTGTTAAGGCCAGGGTACTGACAGATTAATAAATTGGTTCAGGTAGACTTTCAATTGGGTTTCAGAAATAAGTGCTCTGTCTGTTTGATAAATTCCCATACTAAACACAAATGTTGTTATTTGTCATATACTAACTGTTTTAATGAGCAGTTCTTCATGATCCTTAACAGCTATGAATTGATCTCTAAGACTCAGATGTCACACACTACAATCCAGATGCATTTCAAGAATCCAAGTGTAAGTGAACCATGCTATAAAATGAGAAAAAGTCCTTAATTTATTCTAGGGACAGAGGTATATTAAGCACAATAATGAGACTGGGAGCAACATGTAGTGAATTAGGGATGTCATTTTTTCCCAAAACCACAAATATAGTAATCAATGCAGACAACTATATTTTCAGATCCTCAGGTTTTAATAAAGGTAAGCTCTAAGAATTCTATTTAGACTTTCAGAGCATTATATCTTGAACCATCAAAAATAATCAGATATGTTTTAAATCTGCTGGGAGATAAACTGATCGATTTCATACTTGTAAAACACAAACTCTAGAGGTAGGTTAATTTTCACATTCATCATTTGTAATTATTTTCCAGCGCCTTCAGAGTTGTGTTGAGCTCAGTTTTCCCTTCTACTGATGGGCAGGTCTGTGCCACTTAATCCAAATAAAAACCCCAATACCTGGAGATGAAGTGAGTTGTATTTTAAAGAGACTCAGGACAAGCACTTATGTCCTTAGAGTACAAAGGGATCTGCCTGCTTCTTTATCTTATAGTCTCAGGTGGCAACATTAACAAAATGATGTTTTATGCATTTCATACATAATGCTCTGTATGATTATAAAATGCAGACTAGATCACTGAATGAAGTTTTCAGGAAATGAAATGGGGAGGTGGGAGGCAGAAGATTTGTACCAGTGAGGAAAATCACCCTGTTCCTTTATCTTTTGGGAGATCTGTAAAAAAGCCATTTTTTTGGGCAAGGGCTCAAAGAGAGATCAAATGTGATCAGAAAGGTTCTCAATTTGATGAGGTCTTCCCTAGAAACAATGCCTCCAAAATATGAGTTGAGATGGGGGACACAGGGGATTGAGGTGAGGGAGAAGCCTATCCGTGTCAGTGACTGATTAAATTTCAGCCATCTATCCAAACCATTCCCTGGTTACTTGTAAAATGCTCCATATAATTATAGTAACTATGGTTTTTAAAGGAATTTTACACATTGGTATTTATCATGGGACTCTCTTTGTGGGTGTGTTTCCACTTTAAAATCAATATTCCTAAAATAAACTTTAATAAGATTTATTAATTTTATCTATGCGGACCTTTTTAAAGTCAATATCAAATATCTTTCTCCAGATTCCTCTTGGCATTTGGAGAAGCTCTGATATAATCAAATGTCATGCCCTCTGTATGTTAAGTGATCACTGTTCTGGGACTTAGCTTGTGTGTACCACTTATCCATATTTTAAACTTTGGAAGAGTTGAGAATCAATACTAAATACTACTTAAGATAGGTGAAGTTTTGCTGATAGATCTCAGAACTCTGGGCAGAGGCTATAAGCTGTTTCCCTTGTGATATAAGCTCACCATGCATAGATTACCTAGACAGACAGTTTCATTCATCAATCCACAAATAGTTATTAAACATCTGCAGTGTCTCCAGGACCATACTAGGCATAGTAGGTGCAGATATAAAAAGAGCAGTCCTGATTCTTGAGAAGTGTACATCCTATTTGATAAGCAAAGGGAAGTTCGACAGGACTAGAACCTGGCTGACATTGCACCATCACAGAAAAATCACAAACTATCCCAAAGACCAAAATAAAATGGCTTCTTGGGCAGGGTGTCTGAGAGCTCCACCATGTCCAAGTTCTCAATCAACACGTACTGGTGTAAGGACTCAAGGTACTACAAAATCCAATCCTTCCTGTCATGGAAGGAATTTAGTTATTGATCTTCTTTATGTCAAACATGAAAGTTAGAGTCCAAACGACCATCTTGTCTATCTAATTTAATTCAGTATGACAAAGCAGGAAAATACACATTTTGGAGGTCAAGTGCTGAGGTTCCAATTCCACCACTGACACTAACAGTGTCCCCTGGGACAAATCATTGAATCCCACAGGCTTCAGTGTCTTCAACTTCAAATGAAAAAGTTGAACTACATAGCTTCTGATGTCTTTTTGAGCTCTGGATCTAAGAAAACTGTGCTCTTATCAACAAGAATGTATTGAGTACCTACCATGTGTCATTGGTGATGTAGCAAGGGGATCCCGGACAAAAACAGAATGATCTCTGCCTTCAAGAAGCTTGTATATTCAACCCAATGACGAAGTTCAAAAGTCTGGAAGATTTGTCCCATAAAATTATATTTTTAGTTGGAAAGAATAAATTTGAATATCTTGTATTCTATCTCTTCACATATAAATGAGAGATTATGGCCATGAAAGAAGCATACACACACATACACACATACACATGCACATGCACATACACACATATACATGCACACAAACTCACACACATGTATGCATAATGTCCTATACCCATCAAACTTTTTTCAATGCTTTAATTTGTTGTATAGATTTTTTCTTTTTTCTTCCTCTCTTCTCTCCTCCCACCAACTCTGTCTCATTCTTTCATTCTCTATCTTTCTCTCTCTGTTTCCATCTGCTTTTGTCTCTGTATGTCTGTGTCTCTTTTTATCTCTGTCTCTCTAATTCTGTTTCTGTCTTTCTCTATGTTTCTCTATCTCTGCTTCTCTCTGTCTCTATCTCTGTCTCTGTCTCTGTTTCTGTCTCTCTCTTTCACACACACACACACACACACACACACACACACACTCTTTCTCTCTCTCTCCCATTTTCTTTCTCTTCCCTCCCTCCCTTTCTTTCTCCCTTGTTGTAAAGCATGAGAAGGAAAAGGGGAATAATACAGGGATCTATTGAAAAAAAAATAAAGGAAACATATCCCTTTGTTTTCGTTGAGATTTCAATTCAATGCTCTGATTCAGCACCAACTATCTGTCAGACACTGAGAAATAGAAGACAAAAATGAAGCCTGTTCTTGTTCTCAGAAAGCTTCCATTCTACTGAACACGGCCAGGCCTGAACTCTCCAGTAATTGTACAGTTCAAATATTCTTTCTCTTATTCCAGAAATAAAACAAAGGCTCACATTTATCTTGAAAGCTCTTTGAGGACAGAAATAATGAATTATGTTTCTTTCATAGAAGCTAGGGGCCAGACCTGTGATTTCATTAGTATAGAGAATTTCAAGTTGAGGAATTTCCCTATACCAAAGCAAGTCAGACTATTCTCAGCAACCAATAGTCTTAGAAGGTTGTCCAGGGTTCTAAGAGATAAAGTGATTTGCTTAGGATTACCCAGCCTCAGTGGAAAAAAGTAATAGCCTTGAAATCAGAAGACCGGGGTCTGAGCCTCAATTCTACTGCTTTAATAACCATAGAAATGCACAAAGTCATACTTTCCAAAGCCCCAGTTTTATAGTCTCTAAAATGGGCTAAATAACGTTTGTATTGATGATTCATTGTTGGGAGAAAAGCATTTCATAAAGTATAATGAACTTTATTAACATAATACTTAGTCTCCTACATTAGTCTCCCCCCAAATCCTCTCCTCTTTCTAATTTTCTTATTTCTGTCAGAGGCACCCAGGTTCACAACCTCAGTGTCATCCTCCACTTTCCCTCATATCCAACTTGTTGCCAAGTCTGGTCAATTGTGCCTCTCTCCCCAGCAATCCTCACTGCTCCTGGATCAGGACTCCATCACCCCTTATCTGGATTATTGAAATCACCTCTAAATGTATCTTTCCCCACTCCAGTGTTTCCTTCACATTGTCACTAAAATGATCTTCTTGAAACAGACGTCTGATGATGTCACTTTCTTCTCATTAAATGCCAGTGGCTCCCTGTTTCTTCTAATGCTGCACAACCTGACTTTAACTTACTTTTATAGGAGCGGGTTTTTTTGTTGTTTTTGTTTTTTTGTATTCCCAGAGTCTGACACACAATAGGCACAACTGCTTGCTGATCGTGGTAGTAATTATGATTTACAATATCAAAGCCAAACTCTCTTGGTACAACTTTGTATAGATGACTAAGTGAAAGCTATTAGCCAGCAAAAAATAAAATAAAATAAAATAAAATAAAATAAAATAAAATAAAATAAAATAAAATAAAAAAACTGGCCCTTTCTATCTAGGTACAGAGGAGTACATTTAAGGGAAATCACTAAAGTTCTCATACCTATAATGATTCAAGACTATGAATTAACTCAATGTTTCATGTCAACCAAATCAAAGTTGGCTAACTCCATAGAAAAATAAAATGTTGGGATAAACTATTAAGCTCCTTTTAACAAAAGGATCTAAAAACATAACCCATGGCAGGTCACACAAAGACATCTAGGATTTAGAGCTAGAAGTAAAAGCATTCTGAAAGTCAGCTTTACCTAAAATTTTGCGCGTGAGCATTTATACTTCAGAAATTGGGAAGCACCACAAATCAAGACTTGACTTCTTATTTTGTTGATTGTCTAAACTTAAGAAAGTAATAGAGAAAATTTTAATAATTCAGATTAAACTTAAACGTTTTAGGCATACATTTTTCCTCTGTAGAAAGTTGGTTATTAAACACTTCTCAGCATACCCCTGGCTAGAAAGGATCATGTTGTCCAATCCCCACCCCCATTTGAAAATGTGGAAACTAGAGTCCAAACAGATTTAGTGACTTGACCAAGGTCACACAGATATAAGTAGCATAGACAGGATTTGAACAGAGATTTGAACAAAAATTTTATGCTCTTAGAGTCATGCTATGAGATCTCTTAAGTGATCCTTTCTTTAAAAACTCTCCAGGGGAAGTGTTTCTATAACTTCCTCAAGGAATTAAGATTTATCAGTCCTCAAATTTCCTCTCTAAATATAATTCCAAATGAGCTTACTTGGGAGCTGCTTTTGACATCTTTGAATTCTGTCCAAAGATGTTCCCAAGTATACTAGCTTGATAATATCTTTCCCCTTGGGCTAGGGTACCAACCTTGGCACTATCACATGTCACAAATAAAAACAATTGAAGCAATTCAATTTACAAAGAACATTACCCAATTAATACAAAACTGATCTTTTAAAGTTTTGTTGATGCCTTGTTATGCCACAATCACTTAACCCCAGCCATGATTGGAAAATCTCTTTTGTATTGAAGAAAAACACTGGAGTAAAGCCAAATGATAGAGTGATGATGTCTGACAGCATACGCTGTATTAGACATTGATAGACCACTACCTCTCTACTGGTATAAGGAATGTGTATTTCATTAATACAAATCTTAAAGATTCTTTTTTACAATTTTTTTAAACTTGTACAAGCAAGGCTAGTTATTTTCCTTTTTTAGTATTTAAGAACTCTAAATATAGCATTGAATATGTATGATTAGTATAAACTCCTAGGCTAAAAACACATCCCTGATTTTGTACACAGCAACAACCACAGTGTGCAAGGAATTTTTCTGGCAGACTTAGTCCTTCACAGCAATACAAGGACCTAAAATTTTCCCAGTGGACTCTTCAGGCAAAACTCCTTCCATACTGGATTGCAGAATGAAGCGGACCATTTTCTCTTGTGTTATATTTTGTTTTAGTTTGTTTTGTTTTATGGTTTCTCCCATTCATTTTAATTCTTCTATGCAACATGACTAAGGTGAAAATGTATTTAATAGGAATGTATGTGTAGAACCTATATAAGATTGTGCTCTGTCTCGGGGAGGGAGTGGGAAGAGAGGGGGAAAAGAGGAAAAGGGAGGGGGAAAAATCTGAGATATATGGAAGTGATTATAGAAAACTGAAAACAAAATAATTTAAAATAAAAAAATATAAAAAATTAAAGAAAAAACACATCCCTGTTTTGCCATTGGGATACCAAAGAAAAGGTCAAATACGTATCAAGTTCTTTGTGTTAGGCACCATGTTAATCACTAAAGATGAAAAGAAAGGTAAAATAGTTACTACCCTCAGGAAACTCACACTTTAATAATAAGATACATACAGGCAGGGCAACTAGGTGGTGCAGTGGATAGAGTGCTAGACCTGATGGGAGGAAGACTCATCTTCCTGAGTTAAATCCAGCCTCAGACACTTCTTAGCTGTATGACCCTGGACAAGTCACTTACCCGTATTTGCTTCAGTTTCTCATCTGTAAAATGAGCTGGAGAAGGAAATGACAAACTACTCTAGTATCTTTGCTAAAAAAAAAAACCCAAAAGAGCTCACAAGTTGGATATAACTGAAAAAAAAAACTGAACAAGAAAGATAAATACAGAGTAGAAGGAAGGTGATCTGAGAGGTGAAGACACTAAGAGCTTGGATGATTGGGAAAGGTAGCTTTTGAAAGGTAGGGAATGAGTGACTTATTGAAGGAATCCAGGGAAACTAAAACAAAGAGGTTAGGAAGGAGAATAGGCTCAGATTTAAAACTGAAAGGGACTTTGGAGGCTATCCAACAGAGACACTTCAGTTTACAAATAAGGAAACTGAGGTAGCAGGTGGCAGTCAAGATTTGAACCTTGGTCCTTGGACTCCCTATGCAACACATTTCCCAGTGTAGCACTGGTTTCAGAGTGGCACTTGATTGATTGTTTCACCTCCAATATCATGATTGCTAAAAATCAATGAAATCTGAAAAAAAATACTTTGTAAGTAATGGTTTTACAGTCACTTTTTATACACCTGTATCTTCAGAATAATTTTTGCAAAATATGATCATATGCTAAAAAATATAAGAGGCAATGGGCAAAGTCTGAATGTTATATTTATGATTAATTTATATTTAATTTGTTCTTGGTGATGTTGGTTATCCAAGACACAGGCTAGCTCCTAGCTGATTCTTGACATGTGTCAATAAACAGGAGCATGATGGGGTTAGGGATAAGCAAAAGTATTAGACTTTTCCCATCTGTATTTAGCATCTCATCATCATGATTATACTGTCTAAAAATATCTGATGTTTACTCTGGAAAAATAGGGTCATAGCAGATAATCCAGAATGTTGTCCCAACAGGGATTATCTCAAATAGATTTCTAAAACTGCTGCAAACCACAAGCTGAGCAAAAGTCTTCTGACCTCCCTGCTATATCTATGTCCTCTTCAGGTCATAGCCCATTAAGGGAAATGGAGGTCACACATTTCTTTCAGCCACAGTTTAGTACAGTCTGTCTTTGAGAGAATTCTGCTACCAGGAAATATGTAGAATATAGAAATTTAAATTTTAGACCAACATCCAAGGCCAAATCATAAGATTCTTCATATCATTTCCATGTCAAAGAATAAAACCATTATCTGAGGATAACTTGAATATCCTGAAAACCAAAAAAAAAAAAAATGTTAAAGATTCTCTTTAAATTTGCTGAAATCTGAAATGGACATAAATCAATAAAAGTCATCCCTTCAACCATGCCACTATTACTGGAGTACAATAAAGCCTTCATCTGTTAACACACACCATAGTTGACCATCAAGTGCCAGTAAATTATCTCAGCCATCTGAGAACTTTTCTCCTTTGTGTTCCAGTAGTGAATTGCTTTACTCAATTTGGAAACTGGAATCTGCTATATGTAGACATGAAAGAAAATATTTGGGATATGTTTGTTCAATTGAGTTAAAAGGTCTGCATTTTATTAAGATACACCCATGCCTTATTTAGAGAAAATGTCATATACCGTGCAGAGGTGTGAAAGGTTATCTGGGAGGACTGCTTCTATGGAATTCAACATACTGTGCATATTAATGAAAATGGTATTATTATTAATACTGGTGCATATTAACAATTCACAAAGCATGTAGCTGTCTCCTTAGTACTTCGGAGTAGAATTGATATGTATACAACTGAATTGTAAGGTCTCCCAAGGAAGGGGTCCTAGGAGCCACTATGTGCCATGGCACTGTGTAGATAGTAAGTATTCAGTAAATGCTTGCTTTGTTGCCTTAAGGTTATTGAAGGTTGTCTCTATTGGTTGAATACAGTGGAAAGGATACTGACCTTGGATGTCAATGACCTCAGTTAAAATCATGGCTCAGTTACTATGTGATTGACCTCTCTGGGCCTCGGTTTCCCCATTAATAATAATGAGGGGATTGGACTAGGAACACATTAAACTGCGAGTCACGACCCCATATGGGGTTGCAACTCACAGTTTAAGAAGCGCTGAAGGGATTTCAAGTGAAAATAGTTTAAGAAGCCCTGGAATAGATGACACTTAAGGTCTCTTCCAGGTCACAAGATCTTTGGATCACAAATTGGTCAGAAAATGCGGAATTTCTAAGTCCTCATCCTTTTATCTTTCTATCTTCAGACACAGGAAAATGTGGGTTCTTTTTAATCCAGGTAGCAAGGAACATTTACAAAGCTACTAAAGACACTGAGATACCAAGAAAGAGATTTTTTCTCTGGAAAGTTAAATAAGTGGACTTTGAAAGAGAGGACATTATTAGTTGATAGATTTGGAACTAGCAGGAACTTTAGAGCTTAACTAATCCACCTACCCCTTTTACAGATGGTGGAAAAATATACATTGTATATGTGTGCACAGGCATCTATGTGTCTGTACATATTTACATATATGTGTACATATGCAGGTATGTGTATTTCTAATTTGTTTTTATCTGGGGGATGAGAGAAGAGAAATGCAGACAGAGATATACCAAGCCACTGGCATGATGGAGAAATTCTTCACTGATTTTCTTTTTTCACTATTACTGCCTGCAAAATATATTTATTTTCCCCAAATAATTATTAGCTTTATGTAAATAATACACTATCATCCCTTGATGGAAGAAAATGATATTTGACATTAAGGAAAGGTCAGGCCTCACGAATGGGAAACCCCAATGAGCATCGCCTTTTAGCTTTATTGAATTAAGAGGTACATATATTTGACAAAGTATAGAGATCCAATAGCTGGTGTGTTATCAGTGCCCTTTCACTGTCATAGATTTATTGACATTTGCTAAATATAAAAAAGAGAAAATGGGGAGGGCTTCCATTGCATTATGATGTCAAATCTACAAACACCTCTCTGCTGATGAGGTGAGAGTGTTCTAGGAGTAGGAATTCAGTTGTTGATTGGAATTCAAAGCAGACTACCAAATAGCAAGGGGACCTGAAGGAACTATTGAACATTAGCCCAGTAGCTTTCACCTCTAGAGCCCAAGGAACAAGCCAGCCCTTTTGTAAATTAAGTCTCACATAGAAATTAGATAGATTATTTGAGGCAATGCCATGTAATGGATCGGATTCTTGGGCTCGGCTTAAGGAAGACCTGGATTCATATCTCACCCCAGAAGTTTACTAACTACATGACATTCCTAGGGAAGTTATGAGTCTCACTTGATTCCCTAGGGCTCCTCTTCTAAGATACAAAAGGTAAATATTAGTGAAAAAGTTGTCATTCAGGGAATTCCCTGTACTGATAAAATCACAGATCGTTGGTGTATTTAGGAAACTTATTCTAGAGTCCTGCAGAGTTGCCAAGTAGAATGAGAAGTTCTCTGAGTAGCCCCCCATCACAACGCGGGTAAACATTTAAGTAAAGATTTCTACCCAGCCCGTCCTGCCTGTGAGTCCGTCAAGCCAAGGTACTTCCCACAGAAACAATGCGCATGTTTGTGTATAGGTGATTTTGTCACCTAACAAACATCGGACACATAAGTGTTTTCTGGTTGGTTATATTGTTTGTGCATACAGTATGTGTGTTAATGTGTGTATACACATATACACTACACATATATACTTACATATATACATGTATGTTTAAATATATAGTCTGAATACAGCTTTATATATTTACATATGTACATACATAATATAGACATATACACACATAATATAGACATATACATTGTACATTTGTTTATATGTATGTTTTATGTGTGTATCTATCTATTACATAACTATATTTTATGCATAAGCATTTGTATATGTAAATTATGTATATACATATATGTAGCATGGATACAAACATATGTCTATATGTTTGTACACATACCTATGCACAATGTGTGCATGCATATACATGGCGCATGGTATGCATTATGTGTTTATGTTTATGTATAGGTGTCTATGTGTATATACATGTATGTAGTATGTATGCGCATGTATATATATACATATGCACAGGCATGCATATATATATATATATATACACATTCAGATATACATAGACTTTGGTTTCCTATCCAAATGTGTATGAATATAAACACTCATATCTCATACTGATATAGATTTATAGAATAAAGATGTAGTATATAGAGAGTAGATATAGATAGATGTGGGGGAATATATGTATATTGTTACACACATGAGAATATAGATACTACAAAATATATACACAGATGTATATACTTTATGTATGCTCAGAGACATTCAGAAAGGAAATCCAAGTCCATGAAAAAAGATGGAGACTTTCAAGGCTGTTTCATTTATCCTACCATGTGTACATCAAGATGAGTGAATCTTTCATAGAATCAGGTTGAAGTTCCATTGCATTTGGCATATTTGTATCCATGTTCCTAGATTTTGAGAGACATTGAGTGCAAAGCTCTTCATGAAAATGTGATTTGGTTCCAGGTGAATGTTCTAGTTTGTCACTACATGAATGATTACATGACTTTTGAAATTTATGCAAGCTTATACTGCATCAGAAAAGTTATACTCCTTACAAGGAACTGTACAAATGGAAACTGAGAGTCTATTTCTAGATCAGTAAAGCATGTCTCTCTCTTCCTCTCTCTCTCTCTCTCTTTCTGTGTGTGTCTCTCTTTCTCTTCCTCTCTTAATGCCTTTTCTCTATCTTAGTCTATCTCTCTCTTTCCTCTTAATACCATTCCTGTTTCTCTGTCTCTCCTTTTCTCTCTCTGTCCCTCTGTCTTTCTATCTCTGTCTCTGTCTCTGTCTCTGTCTCTGTCTCTCTCTGTCTCTGTCTCTCTCTGTCTCTGTCTGTCTGTCTGTCTGTCTGTCTGTCTCTCTCTCTCTCTCTCTCTCTCTCTCTCTCTCTCTCTCTCTGTCTCCATGTCTCTCTCTCTTCCCCACTTTTAATGCCTTTTCTATGACCCCCAATGGGGCAGCAGAAGAAGCTCACCCATATTCTTGACCAACGGTTCTTCCTTGAATTTGCCTTTTGATTTCCATTATTCAGTTGTTTGATAGATTTAGTGGCAAAACAATTCGATCTCATGTGATCAGAAAAGGAGTCCTTAGGAATGCTTTAACTTGATCGAAACAAAGGAACAAATCCAGTATATATTCTGAGTATATGTTTGTCACTTCTCAAAGGGAGAGCACATTACCATAGAATCATGGAACTGTTTGAGTTAAGAAGGACTTTAGAAACCATCTAGTTCAAATCTTCCATTTGACTGGCAAGGAAGTTGAATCCAATGAAGGAAAAATGATTTGTTCAAAGTAAAGCATTTAGAGTGGAGAGGTCTTCTCTTCTGACTCCCAGACCATCTCTTTCCATCTACTTTACCACTCAGTTTCTGATTTCTGTCTCATTTATATACAACATGCATACATATATGCATGCGTATGCTTCACTTCCTAAACAATTAAATGGAATATATAAATAGAAATAACTTAAAGCCCTCTTAAATCACAATTAGGTACAAGGTCTCCATAGTTTCTGCCTTCAGGAGCTTATAATTTTATGGCAAGAGGTGGTGGAAAAGAGGAAGAATACATACACATGTTAAGTATAATAAAAAAAAAAACATAACATAGCAAGGGAAAATCAATTCAATCCCACAAACATTTATTAAACATCTACTATATACAAGGCACTGGGCTTGGCATTGGAAATTCAACAATAAAAATTAAATAATCCCTGGCCTCAAGAAATTTACATTCTACAGGAAGTGCCTTTATTCTAGGGGAAAGAAAAGATTTAGACAAAATACTCTAAGAAAATTGGAGGAGACAGACATCACTCTAGAGGACCCTTAGGATTGGATTGCTGGATGGGCAGAAGGGAAAGAGTGGTAAACCAAGTTAATGTAACTTTGATCCTTCCCTAATGAATATTATAGCTAATGTGTATATTGCATTTTGAGGTTTCAAAGTGTTTGACATATATTATAAAATTTAATACACCTAACTACTATACGAAATAGGAGATATTATCACCGGCATTTTACAGATGAGGAAACAGAGTTCAAGAGACTTGCCAAAGATTATATAACTAGTAAAGCAAGATGTAAATTCAAGCCTTCCTGATGCCAAGTCGACCCTTACTAGATTATTCTTAATATATAAAGAATTAGTATATATAAAGAATATATATATTCCTCTTAATATATAAATAATTATAGTACAAAATAGTTATGATCATTTTTTAACAGAGACATAAGCAAAGCTATATGTGAGGTCCAAGAAAGGCAGTCGTTACTACCTGGGGAGATCATGGCTCCCTGGAAGAAATATGCATTAAAAGCTGAGCAAAATTTCAAGTTACCAAAGATTTATTAATAATTGTATCCAATGGCTTTTTCTAACTCCTATTTAATTTTTCTGCGGATTTTAAAAGCATTAACCACTCTCTCTCCTCTGTCTTTTATTGTTATTTGGTCTTTTCAGTTGTGTCTGATTGTCTGTGAACCCATTTAGGGTTTTCTTGGCAAATGTACTGGAATGGCTTATGGGCAAATAGGATAAAGTGACTTGTTCAGGGTCACACAGCTACTAAGTATCTGAGATAGGATTTTAACTTGGGTCTTCCTGACTCCAAGACTCATGCTCTACCCACTGCACTGCCTAGCTGCTCCTTCCATTACACTAGTTCTTTTCCTGTTTGTTTGAATGACTATTTGTCATACTCTTCTTTTACAATTTTTTTATTCAGTATTTTATTTTCCCCAGTTCTATGTAAAAACAATTTTTAACATTTCTTTTTAAAACTTGGAATTTCAAATCCTTCCCTTCCTCCCTCCCCACTCCCACTCCCATTGAGAAGGCAAGCAGTTCAATGTAGGTTTCACAGTATAGTCATGCTGTGAAAGAAAACACAGACAAGAAAAAAAAACATACTCGTCTTAAAACATATTTTTCCCAAAGCTTTTTCTTAGGCGATCTTACATTTATGTACTCTCTCCAATAGTGATCTCATCTATTCATTCAGGTTCGATTATCACCTCTTTGCAAATTAGTATTTGCAATCAAGAAGCCCTGAGTTCAAATGCTACCTTGGACAAGTTGTGTGACCATTGACAAGTTACTTACCCTCTCTCAACCTCAGCTTTCATAGTCTTTAAATAGAAGTAATAATAACAATAACCTACTTAACACAGCTGTTGGTAAGAAGAAATGAGATGACATAAGGAAAGCTTTTTGTAAACCTTAAAATGCTCAATAACATTAGGTATTATAATTATCATACAAATTGTGCCAATATGTTTAAAACTGAACTAAGCTTTTTCTTCACTTAAAACCACACTTTTTCTAATTTCCCTTTTTCCTTTAAGGGCTATCACCTTGGTTCATAACCTTGGACTCATCCTTGACTTCTCTCTCTAACTTACCCACATGTGCAATTATTCACCATCTTGTCCATTCTATCTGCTTCCCAAGGATTTTTACAGCCATCTTAGCTCTCACACTGCCAAACTCTGCCTTTGGATCTCATCACCTGTATTACTTTGGCAATCTTCTAATCAGTCTCCTTGCTTCTCTCCTTCCTACTTTCCAACCCATCCTTTGCAGAACTGCCAAGCTGATCTTTCTTTTGAACAAATCAATGTTATTCCCCTATTCAAAAACAAAAAAAAAAAGACAAGACAAAGTTTAAAAAAATTACAGTGGTTCCCTATTTCTTTTTGGATAAAATACAAACTCTCTGTCCTGATTTTCAGGGCCATCCAGAATGAGATTCATGCTTAACCTACCCATCATTATTTCACAATAATATCTTTCATGTGCTTTCTAATTCACTTGCAAGTTGTGACATCAACTTCCTAATGTCATGGTCCTCTTCAAGAATGAAGGACAAACAATGTACATTCCAACTAATTAAGTCATATGTTCCCAGAACTCAGTGTTCCATTGCCTACTTCCTTGTATTAACATTGCTATCCATATTGTTAGAACATACTCCCTCCTTTCCTATGTCTTTCAGAAAATACATCTTCTTTCAAGGTTCAGCTCATCCTCTTTACAAATAATTCTCAGTTGCCTATATTAGATAATCTTTTTAAAATTTGAGCTCTTTGAGGCCCAGTATTCTCCTGTTTGAGTTTGTATCACCAGTAGCACAGTGTAGCACAGTGCCTAGCATATTTTAGAAACTTAATTAAATGATTTTTGAATTAAAGTCAATTGAATGAGCTCATAGTAACAATGCTCATATAATATTTGTCCCTTCAAAAAAATTCAAAAGTCATTACCTGATCTCTCCCCTTGGGTTATTTTTTCAGGAACTTGGAGGGCTTAGATTCACCTGAACTTATAAAGTTCATTTATAAAAATGCTAAATAGAACAGATCTTAGTTTTGATATATGAAAATTCCCATTCTCTACATGTCTCTGTGTACAAAGGCACTTGTTTATGCTCAACCTGTTTCCTGAGTCTGAGACATTTCCTGGTGTATGACAAGACTTCTTTCTTAGGCTTATGATGACTCAATTGTCTTATTAACCTTAAGAGTGGAATATTATCTTAAAAAATTAAATGTTGATTACAGTTACAGATTTACCTTTAATTACACGCTTATTTTCAATATTCAGTAATTCTAAATAATTTCTCAAGCATCATTTTCCCTTTTAGGAATCATGCTGCATTTTCCGTAAGGGGTTCTTTAAGTATTCAGTGATCTTTCTCTTAGATTTGACCTGTTTGCCTCATATGGAAGTAAAACTCAATAGCCTCTAATTCCTTAAGTCTATTCTAGAGCTTTTCTTAAAACCGAGGCTCATATTTACAATCTGCGAGTCATCTAACGCAATGGCTGTTTAATGTAAGGATTATATATTTATATCAGCATTTCCACAATTCCATTCCAGAGTTCCTTCAAAATGTTTGATTGGATGTCATCCAGGCCAAGTGATGGATCTACATTTATTTTGTCAATTTGACTTAGAATATTCTGAATATCGACCACTATTGGATTTAATACCTCTGTCTTTCCATTTCAAGGAATGATTTGAAAGTTGAAAATCCCTTAATAGTATCTTTGGTGAATAACAAGGGAAAGAATTCAGACCTGAGTCACATTGTCATCAAGAAATTCCACTGATTCTCTGGTTGACTTCCTCCTTTAATATAGCTTAAGAACCACTTTCTATTGGTTAAAAATTCCTTCAAGAGCTATATATACATGTGCTCACACACACACACACACACACACACACACACACACACACACACAGCTCCTTGGAACTTTCCTTGGACTGCCCTATTTCTAGTTTACAGTATGGCTCAGTCCAAAATATGCTCAATTCGGGATCCAAGGATCTGACTTCAGATCCTCCCACATTGTCATAGAATCATAAGAAAATCATTTTACTTTTCTGAGTCTCAATTTCCTCATCTGTAAAAGGAAGGGGCTGGATTAGATGATCCCGAAGGAAGGCCTATTCCCATTCCAAATCTATAAAATTATGCTCTAGCTGTACTTTGTCAGTTTCCTTGTTTTTCTATATTCTACAGTTCTTTATGACCATTTTTAAGGATGTGTTTACCTCTTGCAGAATGGCTCTATTAAGCCTTGTACAACCTCCCTCTCTTATCCTCCCCCGACCCAACCCCAAAGGATCTGTTATGCTTGGTCTTTATCACATAGTTGTCCTAGACTTCCAGTAACATACTTTAAATAATTTTCGATTAATCTTAGTTACGGATTTTTTTCAACAATTCTACCTTTCCATTTTTCCCTAGCTAACGTTTACACATGATCATGGGCTCTGTTTTGCAAAACTGAACAAATACATGCTGAAATAGTTCTTGAGTTCTTTCCTCTTACATAAAGATTTTAAATTTGGTTATACTGTGACTAGAAAGACTTTTTCAGCTCACTCAGTAGCCATATCCTAGACAGGTGAGTCATGCCTTCATTCATTAATTCCACTATTGTTGTCTCTCATATAAAGTGCTCTGCTGGGCACTGCTGGAGATACACATGAAGTAAGCTCACAAAGCTTACTTTTATGCAAGAAGAATGGCATACATTAAGTACATAATAGCTCACAATAAATATATGATAACTATGATGCAGAATAGAATGTCCTAAGTGGGATAGGTTTACCAAATCATAGCTGAATTGATCCTAGGATCACATGATTATAGAGACACAACTGGAAGGGGGTCTTACAAGAGATATGTCCAAGGTCATCAAGCACTAAGCAGCTGAGCAATGATTTGAACTCAGGTCTTCTGAGTCAAATCTTGGGCTCTTTCCACTGTGCCATAACTGAGCAATGCTTTGTGAGGCTAAGAAATGAAACACCATTTCTAAAAAAGGGGGGGGGGGGGAGCAGTCAATACCAGGTCCAGAATATAGCCCTTTTTTCAAAGATTAATGGAAACAGAGATTTAGCTGTGGGAGTATAAAGACCATCTAATCCAACTCTCTTATTTTATTTTATTTTTTTTAAATTAAATTATTTTATGTTTTCAGTTTTTGACAATTACTTCCATACATCTTAGATTTTTCCCCTCCCTTCCCCTCATTATTCCCTCCCTTCCCACTCCCTCCCTTATATAAGTTCTACATGTACATTCCTATTAAATACATGTTGCACAGAAGAGTTAAAATGAATGGGAGAATCCATAAAAGAAAACATAATACAAAAGAAAATAGTTTGTTTCTATCTGCAATCCAATTCCATAGTTCTTTCTCAGGATGTGGAAGGCATTTTGCTTCAAGAGTCCATTAGAAATTTTTTAAGTCCATGCATTTCAATGAAGTACTAAGTCTACCAGAAAAATTCCTCACACACTGTGGTTGTTGCTGTGTACAAAGTTCTCCTGGTTCTGTTCCTTTCGCTCAGCAACCTTCTTATTTTATAAATGAGGAACTAAGGACAGTAAAATTAAGTGACTTGTTCAGAGTTAAGTAGTCATTATTTATCAGAGTCAGGATTCGAACCCGTAAGTATCTTAGTCTGACTCCAACATTCTCTGTCTTACACAATGTCCTTCTGAACAAACTTTTCTTTGTTCTGTCTAAAAACTGTCCATCACTTTGTAGTATGGCATAGTGGATAGAGTGCTGGACCTCTGTCATCAGAAGAGATCTAGAGTTTGTAACCTAGCCCTAATACTAGCTCTGCGACCAATGACAAATACATAACTTTTTGCATCTTTGTTTTCTCATCTGCAAAACAGGAATGATAATGACTTGCTCACAAGACTATGGCAGTTAGGTAGTGAAGTGGATAGCACTGAAACTGGAAACAGGAAGACTTCTTTTCCTGAGTTAAATTTGGCTGCAGACACTTACTAGCTCCGTGATCCTAGGCAAGTTACTTCACCCTGTTCACGTCAGTTTCCTCATCTGTAAAATGTACTGAAGAAGGAAATGGTAAACCACTCCAGTATCTTTGCTAAGAAAAAATGGGGTCACAAAGAATAGTATGAAAAGTGGTTGAACAACAACAAGATGGTGAAATGCAAAACATTTGCCAATCTGCATTGGTAAAGGAGTTGCGTCACTGAATGAACTCATAGATTTAGAGCTTGGGTTATCTAGTCCAACCCCACACTCTTGTCACTGAGGAAACTGAGGACACAGAGGTGAAATAACTTGTCCAAAGTCACAGAGGTGGTCAATGACAGAACAAGGATTTAAATCTAGGTTCTCTCACTCCAAATCTGACATTCTTTTCTCTGAAAAATCACATGTTCAGATTAAAAGAAAAGAAAATCTCTGGCATGCACTAGAGGTCAGAGGAGGGTCAAGAGGTAGGGAGAAAGATGGATGATAAAAGACAAATTTTCACCCACTTCACTATCTTGTGCAGAGCTGGTGCTGGCTAAGTCATTCAACTTCACCTCATCTCAAGTTTTTGTCAGATGTACCATAGGTTGCTGGCTTCAGTGACATTGATCAGTATTCTCAAGTTGTCTTAAAGAACATTATTATCATTTGTTTCTCCCTAGGAAAGAAATGAGGAGAAAAGTGTATAAAGTCCATCTGTCTCTGCCATTCTAGTGTTACTCATCTGTGACCTCCATTCAGCTCCCTCCCTCTTCTTTCTCCCTCAGTCAATATTGTATGCCCTCTGCCCTTCTACCTTCAAAGCAGTATAGGGTTTGGATTTTCTTGATTGCATTTCTGAGGCTGTTGAGGTGGCACAGTGGATAGAATACTGGACCTGAATCAGGAGGATCCAAGTTTAAATCTAACCTCAGACACTTACAGCTGTGTGTCTCTGGACAAGTAGATTAAACAATGTTTGCCTCAATTTTCTCCACTGTAAAATGGAGATACTAGGAGTACCCACCTTGTCTGATTGCTGTGGATCTCTAAGGAGATACTATTTCTAAAAAGAACTGGCACCTCGTAGGAACTAAATAAATACTTATTCCTTTACCCCTTTCCCTTTGATTCTAAAAGATGGGAAAAGCATTTTGTGGTAGGCTTTTTTTCTACTTAAGTTAGTCAACAACAGTAATAGATCACTTACATTTTAAAAAGCCTTCATCAAACTCTATGGAAAAAACAATAGAGGAAATAAAAGGTGACCTCTGCCCTTGGGACTCCTACAAACTAGCCAAAGATGGAAGACAAACAGAAGAGTCTCCACGTAAAGCAATTCAAAGGCATTGATATATTTACTTTATTCTGAGTGTACGTTAAGTACACTCCTCCCCCCTTCTCTACACAAACCCCTTTATCTTAACTTCCTCATTTAAAACTTGAGGGTAGGAGGAGATTGTCAAAACATTTCACCCATTCTCATCTATACCAGTTTTCATCCATCTTTAAAACTTCCATCCATTTCAAGTAAAGTACAATGATTCACCTGGAATCATATACCATTCTCCTTCCTCACCCCCTGACCTGGCTTCCTTGGTTTCCTTTAAGACAAAGGTCAAAAATCCATTTCCCCAATCTGTCCTGTTGCTTATCCATTTCCTCTGAGATTCCTGCCATTTATATGGTATATGTTGTGTATATATACGACATAGGTGTTTATGTATTGACTCCCTATTAGGATGGGAGCTCCTTGAGGGCAGGAGTATGTCTGCCTTTGTTTCTCCTACCCTTAGCACAAGATTCTGGAATACACTAAGCACTTAATAAATGATTGTGGACTGACTGAAAAATTCATTGAAATACAAATGTCCCCTTCTGCTAACATTTCTTATTTTCTTTAGCAAGTCATGGCTATTTAATGTATAAAATAGCTTTAAGTGTGGTTGAGTTTGAGATAGAGAAGTGATTGCAAATTCCCTCCTTTGAAATGATCTCTCCTTATCATTCTTTCTTTCCTGATTATTTTTTTTAACAGCAAGGCTTGTCAACATATTTCCTCCACGTGATGCCTTCCTTTCAGATATAGACCTCCTACCTTTCACATTTGCAATGTTTCTTGATATTTAGATATGCTTCAGAGACCAATTTTGCTTTCAAACACTCAGGAAATTCTTTACCATGAATATTTAGTTCAGTGAACAAGTAGTGTCTACTGTTTTCAAGTCCCTATGCTACTTGCTGGGATACATACATCAACTATGGTACAGGTGCTTCCTTTAGGGTGTTTGCTATCTAGAAAGAGACAAAATAAGCACATGGACTTTTTTTTCTTTAACATTCACAGGCATAGTGGATGAGGCATGGATTTGACATATAAAAAACCAAGGTTCAAAGCTTATCTTGTATGCTGATTAGTTAGCCAAGTCACTAAAATTTTCTGTGCCTTAGTTTCTTTACCCGTAAAATGAGAGGATTGAATGTCATATAGTCCTAAAGCAATCAATATGCATTTATTAAACACCTAATATGTACCAGGAACTATTCTTTTTTTCTAAGGATACAAAGAATAAAAATGTCCCTACTCTCAAAGATCTTACATTGTCTCAGTGGAGGGGTGTGGGTGTGTGGGTGTGGGTGTATGTGTGTGTGTGTGTGTGTGCGCGCGTGCGGGCACGCGTTTGTGTGTACATGGCATCCCAAAAGTTTTAATGCTGAATTAATCTTTAATACCCTTAAGTTTGACTAACACTTGTGGAGCTACTCTGTGGCCATTAGGGTAGAAGCACCCTGGTAGTTGGCGGATCAAGAAAGGCTTGGGTAGAAGGTGGAGCTGGAGCTTGAAGAAAGAGAATTCTATGTAGTACAGAGGTGAGGAGAGAGTACATTCCAAGAAAGGCCAGTATAAAGCATGGAGACAAGAGATCAAATGTTGTATGCAAGGGCCAGAGAAAAAGCCTGTTTGGTTGTGTTCTGGAGTGTGAGAGGCAGAGCAGTGTCCCACGAGGTAAAAAGATATTGAGGGGCCAGTTGGTGAAGAGCTTGAAAAGGCAAACAGGAGAGCTGATGTTTTGTCCTAGAGGCAATATGAAGCCATTGGAGTTTGTTGAGTAGATGAATGATATGGTCAGTTCTGCGCCATGTGAAAGATGGATTGGAATGGCACAGGTCTAAAGGCAGGAAGACCAATTAGGAGACTTTGCAGTAGTTCAGATGAATAGTAATGATGGTCTGAACTAAGGTGGTGGCTGTACAATTAGAAAAGGAGTCAGATATGAATGATTCTGTGAAGATAGACAAGGTAAAAGATGTGACGAGTAATTGGGAATGTAGGGGTGAGAGGAAATGGGGAAATACAGATAATGACAAGGCTACAAAACCAAGGAGAATGGAAAAATACCTTTGCTTTTCAGAGAGATGGTTTGAAAAAGGGCTAGATTTGGAGGAATGATGACAAGTTCTGATGGAAAGGTATTGAGTTTGAGATATCTCTGGGACATCCAGTTTGACATGTCCAACAAATAATTGTTGATGTGGGACTGAGACTTAAGAGAAGGACCCAAGCTAGTTATATTTAGAGTATAACAGAAGTATTGGTCAATCAGAACCCCATCCTCAAAGCATGCACAAAATAATAAATCTAAGACAAGAAGGGACCACACAGGCATAAGATTTGAGCCCTTCATTTAATAGGTAAGGAGCTATATCTAAATCTCTGAATCATCAACATCAAAATGATAATTAAGCCCACAGAGATTCAATTGGTGACCTAGAGTATGTGTAAAGGAGAGGAGAGTTGGAGAGCTGCAGGGAATAGAGGAAAGAGGAGGAAAAAGTCAAGAAAGAGTCTTAGAAGACACCCGCAGTTCCTGGAAATAATATGGATGATGGTCTAGTCAAGCTGACTGAGAAGTAGCAGTCAGGAAGGAAGAGGAGATCAAGGAGTCAGTAGTGTCATGAAAGCCTAGGGAGAAGAAAGTATGTAGGAAGGGAGGGGGCTTCTAAGGAAAGACCCTCAGATCTAATCTGTGAACCTCTGTTCTCGCAAGTTATAGTGTGTGATGAAGGCATTCAAGTGTTTAACAAGCTGAGAAATGTGTGTTTTATTCAGAAAGCAACAGGGAACCACTGAAAGTTTTTTTTTTTTTAACCAGAGGATTTAAGCATCACCAGCAGTAAAAATTGGGAATAATAATTTATATTTAATAGCACTCTATAAAGCACCTCTCTCACAACAACCCTGTGACATAATAAAGGCAACTATTATACCCATTTTTAGATGAGAAGAGTGAGGTTCAGAGAAGCTAAGCAGTTCACCTATAGTCACACAGCTAGTAATAGAGCTAGAATCTGAACATATTTAGTATAGTGGATAGAAAGCCAGGCATGGACCCAGGAACTCTGGGTTCAAGTCCTTCCTCTCCCAAGTCTCAGAGTTCTAGGCTACCTCCTAAGACTACAATTTACAGAGAAAGGGCAAACCTGCTTTTGTGGAGACAGCTTCCTGTTCTGGCCCTTCCCCATGACAATGAATTGATGGGGTACAGTCCCCATCCCTACTTGGAAGGTTTACATTTGTGTAACCACATCATCCTTATCATTTTGAAGATTGCTATTTCTTATGAAAGGAAACATATTCATTAGTAGTACATGAGCATTAACCTCCTAACAATAATATTTTTATTTATGACTTATTATTCTAAAAGTAGTTAAAATGTAGTTATATATACAATTGTATTAGATGTCAGAATTTTCTAATAAAATTGGGGCTAAACGTAAATAAACTAGTTTGGTGGCCAGCCTTTATCACTGCAGGTTTTCTTTTTTCACTTAAATTAAAAGTGGGAACACATACTAATCTTATCAGTAGAATCCAAGTTTCTTCATTTGGAAGACTCAAAGTCACTGGCTCAACTTGAGTTGGTCATGGGTCAGGAGACCACACCAATGCCTCTGCTACAGAAGCAATTTTAGGGATTTCAGGGTCATCTGATTGGACCTTCCATGGCTCTAGCTGAATAATAGAAAGGGAATTAAATTGCCGTGTAAAAATGAAATTACTCCCTCAAAGAAGCATTCACATATTATCTATGGCAAAGACCATCCCTGACACTCATTTATGATTAAAATTAAAACTCTAGAAATGACAGATTTGGCACCCCTTATACGACAATAAAAAATGGGAACACCAAATTAAATCGATGGCCCAAGCCTGTGGCCTAACAGATAAGGAAATGGTTTTCTCAGTGGTGTTTTCAAGTTTTGGATTTCCTGATGAGAAGGGGAAAGGGAATTGGTGCCCTTGATGAGAGATGCGCTATATAAAACTTCTGCCTGGAATGAGCATCAATTGGGTTGGTGCCAGATAGGCTTAGTATAAGAGCAGCACCTGGCCATGTTTCTCAAGGGAAATTGTTGAAGTGTAAAAGGTCACTTTGAATAGGACGCTAAAGGCCTAAAAGGGGAAGCAGTGTCTAACACTGCTCAATTCCCCACATTTGCCAACACACTTGTACAGCTCTGCTTCACTTGATTTCTATTCTAGTTCTTACGGTAAATTTATTATTTTGATACAATTTAAAATCTGGCAACAATCTCGAGGGTCAAAATGACATATGAACATGAACCGGCAAAAAAAAAAATGTTAATAAGATCTTGAAATACCAGGGAATGAAGATAAAAAGAATGTTTTAAGAAATTTGTGACAGGATAACATAACCTAGTTTTGAAATTATTCCAAATCCTGTGCCAATGGAGGAAATAAATTTTAAATATTAGATTTTAAAGGATCGATATTGTTTGTTAGGCATAAAAACTTTTATTTAAAAGGCCATGAAATTCAAAGCTCCATAGTTCCTAGAATAAAGAAAATGCCAGAGAGAGAGAGAGAGAAAGACAGAGAGAGAGAGAGAGACAGAAACTGAGACAGAGACAGAGAGACACACAGAGAGACACAGAGAGACAGAGACAGAGAGAGAGAGATGATAGAGAAAGATAGATGGATGAAATGGTTAAAGCCTCTAGATTAATGTGAAAGGTTTCCTCATCTCTTTGGCCTTGTCACAAAGGGTAAACAGTACAAAAAGCATTCATCAACTAAACTGCTGGCTTTCTGGAAAAAGTTGCTTCTTTTATTATGCAAGTCTATTTTTTATCCTGTTAGTAAATTTCCCAGCATTTAAACACTCCACAGTTGTTCCTCCTTATGTCTCTGGGTCCTTCAGCTTTCAACATATGTGTCTTCTCTCTTCTTATAAAATCAAGTCCTTTTCATTTATCTTAGGGCCTATTTTAATATTTGGTGCCAATCCTTTGCTCCGATTCGACAGCAATTTAATGGTGATGGTAAATAAACAAATCTCATGTGATTGTCCTATTAGATGGCTGTATATTTCCCATCAAAGTTGGATGGTGCAGCATGCTGGGAGTTATATGCATTAGTAAACTATTATGCACCTGCCTGCTAACACCCATTAACACTAATGGAAGGCTGAGATCAATTACCAGAGTTGGTTTTTAGAAATTGTATCCTATTTTACATCAAAATTTGCATCAAAAACAACTGTAAGACAAAAATATTAGGCTTTCCTATTTTCCTTTAAGTAGTGTGATTTCTAGTTGTAATTTAGATATTTATAGGAAGAAAAGAAAATGATGAGCTATGTGTAATATTATGAAGACAGATGACCTGAACACACAAGGGTAAGAAGTCTCATTAGAAGATTTCCTTCCCAGAAAACCCTACCTCATTTCTCTCATGGGTGACCTAGCACTTCTGAATCAAACAGAGACAATCAGATTTCTTGACATTACTTTTCTATGATAAAGGTCATTATGTTTAGTGACCAGCAAATTTTCACTCCGGTAATCAGGTGAAAATCATACAAGACAATCTCAAATGTTAAGAGATTAATACCTCTCTTTTAAAATAAAAAAAATCCAGATGTGCCTTCCTAAGTAATTACTGCTTTCAGTTGTTTCTTGCAAAATATCTCAGTTCTTTCTAATCAGTCAGGTTAGAATCCATGGTACCAAGCCCCAAATCTTATGAAACTGAGATATAATGCAGAGTGAGTTCTTCACTTCATTTACGGGTTAGCTTGTTGTGTCTCCTAAAATGTAATATTGCATGTTTTATCTTTGGATCCTTCGTACCAGGCATTTGATAAATGCTTATTGATTGATCATCTTTCTCTTTTGTTTGTTTCATGATAATTTACAAAAGCATTTTTTGTGGAATTGAATGAACTTATTTGATGAAAATCTGGTACACGACCAAAGGGGATCATGATAAGCCTCAAAGATGATTTGTGTTTTATTCCATCTTGAAACAAATAGGGATGGGCAACAATGCTAGTTTTCTAAGGAGGGTGTCTTTTATCATTTTAAATGAATGGTAGTGAATCACCAATTTTCTTGATTGGCCACTTGCCAGGACTCAAGGTCCTCAGCTTAGCAATGGCCCTAAATAATAAAAGTAAAAAAAAAAAATACTAAAGCTTTTACAATTTAAAACAAACAAAATGCTCACCAGAACAAATAGAAAATATTGTCATTCTTTGGATGAAATACCAATGAGGGCTATTATACGTAAATAATTTATTCATGCCTGAAGGAAAAACATGAGCCATAGCATCCTGGGGTTGGAAGGGACCTTTGAAGTTCAACCTTTACCTGGAGCAAAAATCCCCTTTACTGTACTGGTCTATTGAAAATATTAATATTAGAGTACTAGTCGGTCAACTCTTTTTCCCCACGTTTTCTTCCTAGCATTTATATGGCCCTTTAAGGTTTGTGGAATGTGAAAGCATATGATCTTCCTGTGAGAGCTTACAGTATGCTAAGTACCAGGGAAACAACCAAGACAACAAAAACTGTCAGTCCTTGCCTTCAAGGAGATGCCATTTTGTTGTATAATCTATGAGACTGTAAGGCAATTAGGTGGTACAGTGGAAAGAGTGCCTGCTAGACCTAAGTTCAAAGAGGTCATTAGACACTGTGTCTAATAGCTGTGTGTCCCTGGGCAAATCACTTAACTCTGTTTGCCTCCACTTCCTCATCTGTAAAATGAGTTGAAAAAATAATTGGCAAACCACTGCAGTGTCTGTGCCAAGAAAACTCCAAATGGGATCATGAAGAGCTGGACATTACTGAAAATGACTGAACAGTTGTCTAGAGAAAAACTATAGGTATGCAGACTTTTTAGGAGCATTTTGCTAGCTCCAAAAAACATTCTATAAAGAAATGTTTACACACACACACACACACACACACACACACTCACACTCACACACACACACATACACACACACAGAATTTATAGAGGCAGCATGATGTTTTGGATAGACCTAGGTTTAATTTCGGTCTCTGACCTACATTTACTACATAGTCTATTAGTTGCAGAGATACCTGCATCAGTAGAGGGACTTTCCATACCTAGAGGTCTTCTATATCAATGAAATACCAGATCTGCTCCCTTACCCTAACTGTTAATATAGATATTAAATTTTCGAACTTTATACTTTAATCTCACAATTTCTGAAATGTTTCAGCCTAAGCCTAGACACATAACTGTGTGAAATATACATTCTATTTTTTTTAATTTAACTTGCCTGGAAAATTTCAATGGTCCTATTTTATTTTTGGTTGGAGTTCCTCTTGTATTTTGTATCTTAGTAACATTTTTTTTCTTAAGTTCCCAGCATCTCTTCTTTCACCTTTTGTTTGGTATAATAAGAAATAATAATAATAGCAATAATTTATTTTTCCATAACATTTTCCAAAGCAAGATTATGAAAGTATACTCTGGTAACCTATTACTAATTATACCTTGAAAAATATCACAGCTGTTTCTAGTAACACGAAGAGCCTTACTTAAAAGGGGAAGAAAGGGAGCTGACAATATCATATTTATTACGCAGGTGCTTAGCAAAATATTTGCAAATATACTGTGATCTACATTCCATGGATGAGCTGCTTGAGTAGCAAGAAAAATAACATTTTTCATCAATAAGCCTGAGTTCAAAACCCATTTTTGCTGTTACTGCCTGTATGACCCTGAGCAACTCACTTCCCTTGCTCTCCTCATCTAAAAAACATAAGGAGGAGGGGTGAGAGCATTAGATAATATTTAAGGTTCCTTTCATCCTTCAGACCAGAAAGTATGTTTAGAATTACTATGATTTCATTGGCTACAACAGTAACAAATGGCCGTGTTTATAATGATATTAAAGTTTGTAAAGCACATAGAGTATTTAATTTCATTCTTAACTTTTGAGGTAAGTGATTTTATCAGTTCCATTTTATAGATAGAACACTGAGGATCTTAGGAATTAAATAATATTAAAATTTAATAAACACAATCAACAAAAATTAACAAAATTAAAATAAAAAAAATTAAACAAAAATCCCAGGGCTACACAGCAAATAAAGGTCTGAGCCACAAAATTGGGTTTTCCTCTAGACCCAATACTCTCTCTACTATATCATATTGATTTTCAATAGCCAAGCATACTATGCAAAAGTCACTGGGATTTCATTGCACAGAGAGGATCTTCACATCTGACTATTTGACAATCTACTGTCTGGGTAAAGACGATATGATTTTGGTTATTAGTATCAATTAGTTCCCCTTGTGTTTTTGCCTTGTATGACACTGAAATAATCATAACCATTTTGGAAAGCAGGTTCTATAGCTCTCCTTTAAAAAACATATTAGTTGTTTTTTTTTTTATTTTTGAATGAAATGAAGAAAGCTCATTTTTTAAACCAGAATTCCCTTAGAATTCTACTATTTAGAAATGTTTGTTTTATCCCCAAAATTAAAAATAAAATTTAATAATAAAAAAGAGAAAGGAGTTGACTTATAAGATGTCAGATCTTATTCAAGAACATGCTAAAATCTTAGATCCATCCAACTAAACTTAAAAAAAACCCACAACCTTCAAGTTTTCATTGACCATATTTAAACATAAAGAATATTGAGAAGGAAATATTTGAATGTTGTCCTCATATTATATAGCCAATATGTATTGGGGCAGGATTGGAAGCCAGGTCCTTCTGGCTTCAAGGCTGACTCCATCCACCATGTCACATTCCCTCTCAGTAAACAATTGTTGTTTTAAAATATTTTTTTCTATTTAAAATAAAAACCCTGTCCAAAACAAATTAATTAGGACAGAATGAAGTCAAAGGTCCAACAGTGCTTTTCCTGTGTAATCTTGAGTAATTGTAAACAACTACGTAATATAAACCAACCGTCCGAGGAGGAGAAATGATCATTAAAGTCAAGCCTCTGTGTGCTCCATTGATTTATGATCCTTGTTCAAAGTCACAGAAGCCGTTATGCATTCACTGATTTTAGGAGACAATATGTAGCTGCATGACCTTTCCCTGCACCGAAAGGCATAATGCACAATAATATTCCCAAGATTCAAAAGGCCTTGCTGGGTTTGGATGACACTTGGAACCATAGGTTTTGCTCTAATTTTTTCGTCTTCTTTTTTCATTGTTTTCCTGGCAAGGGGTACCATGATTGTGTATTCATAACTATCGATTGTGTTTGGAAAGAATCATGGCTTCTGAGAGTAAGAGACTTAATACATATTCACACAAGCAAAGTGCATCTCAAGACCTTGGGTTAGACTTGAATCAATGAAAGCAGAGACATCCAACTGAAGTAGGGCTCCCAATGGCCAGGGTTCCACTGGAGCTACCACTGGAAGGTAGTTAAATAACTGTCAAGTTGTAACAAGCTGAGCTAGACAAACGGTGGGCAGTGACAGGAGAGTGAAGGAAGAGGAATGAAAAGGCTGGGTCACTCTTATCAGCAAATTCCTCTGTTTTTGTTGTTTTCTGTCCAAACTACTCCTTCTATTCATGATGTCTTTGTTATATCAGCTCTACTCTGTTTTTTATCCTTTTAAACTCAGGCTAATGTCAACTTTAGCACCTAGGCCCAATCTGAAAGGGAAATTGGAGACCAAAAGCTGAGCTCAGACAGGGAGACATTGGCATGTTATCTTAGTGGCCCGAGTTTTGAACTTTACAAAAGCTTGCCTTGGTGATTCTCTTTTCACCCAGCTCCAACCCTGAAGCAAGGTGAAGAAAGAGATCCCAGGATGGGCCCTGGCTACTTGGCAAGCTGTGTACACATGTACACCCGGCTGTTCTTTCTCAACTGATGACAGATAGAAGGGAAACACTGGAATATAAGATTTGCCATATCAGATCAGACCACTGATTTATCTCTCCCTGTAGCATGCCTCTGGGAGTGGCCAGTGTCAGATGCTTCAGAGGAAGACAGGGGGGAAAATCAAACAAAAGAAAAAGATTCTGACTTCAAGGATTCATAAGGAACTCATTCCCCAGCCATGCCTATAGGTCACCAATTTTCTGTTCAATTGTTTTTCTCCTAAGGATTTTGCCACCCCTTTCCACTCTGAAATCAAAGGCAGAATAATGAGTTCAAATGCCATTTGTGTATTATACCTTGTATTTTAATGGCCTTGAAATTCACTGTTCAATCTCTATGCTTTCCATTCCCTTTCCTCCCCAACCATGTCAGTACTTCACCAATCTTCTCTCCAAGGCCCCCTCCCTTCAGAAGTTGTTTTTTTCTTTTTTTGGCTACCCTTTTCCATTCTGAAATCAAAATAATCTCTCTGTATATCTCTCTCTGTCTCTCTGATTCTCTCTCACTCTCTTTTTCTCTCTCTCCCCTTCCTCATTCTCTCCTTCCATTCTATCTCACCCTCTCTCCCTCCTTGCTGTCTTGGAAAAGGTACCCAGAGATAAATCCTTTGCCCCTTTGTCCTTAGTTTGATCTCTACATTTCCATTATATGAATTCTGAAATTTTTAGTCAAGTACATGGCTCTGATGGTATGTATGTGTATGTGTGTGTACATGTGTACATGCACTCTAAAGGAAAATCAACCACCAAGACTTATTTTGATTCATGAAGCAACAGCAAGAAATAGACTCACCTCTCTCTAATATTCAAAGTGGACTTTTTTCTCCTTTTTTATGGCCTTATGAGTTCATGAGATATGGTAGGTACTACATAAACAATGTTTAATGTGTTTTTATTATTTTCAGTGAATAAATGGAATTTTTTAAAAATAAAGATATTTAAAATCTGGAACATATTTCCCACCAGATTATGACAATTTAAAACTTGGTCAAAATTTGACCCTAAATTATTTGACAATGTCCCCTTAAGCCCTCTAAGGGTCACTTAGCATTTCCATTACAAATCTCGACTTTCAGGGGTTTAAAACTTGGCAGTTTAAAGTTGCAGCAGTCTGGAACTTATACAAGTTGTCAGGCCAGATGTTTTTTATTTATTTGTGCGACGTTGCTTACCCCTACCTCTTTGCCTATACTTTCTTGCTTCATTAAAAGTTCCCCTAAAACTGCTGTTAACTTACAAAGCACATACAGCATTCAACAACTTTAGGTCTTTTTCCTCAGTCATTGTTTTAAAATTTTTCATTTTAAAATGATAATCGGCTAGTGAGTTACTCTTCCTCTCCAATAATGAAGACGAAGTCAAGCAGATTCCAGAAAACTGGGATCATGTTCATGCTTGAATCAAAGATGGGTAGGGTAAAGAAAGAGGGAGCTTTGAAAATGAAGTGGATGAAAAATAGTCAACTAAGGAGTAGTGGAGCCAATGGAAGGAAATCCACAGAATGGATGTGGCAGAATAACAATGAAAAATGATTTGAGGAGGATTATGAGAAAAACCTTGATGTTTTATAAACAGAAAAGGAAATGCACTAAGATGAAATATAAGAAGGACGATTTAAAGAAATGAAGGCTAGTACAATAGTTCTATGAATTAGAACTGGTTCAATTGGTAAAACCAGAGAACCATTACTTCATTTTAAAAATCATCATTATTGGAAGGTCATGTCCAGTGGAGTGCTCTGGGAATCTTCTGGTTAAGGAAGCTCTGAGGACAGCTGATCTTGAAGAGGAAAAGACCTGGGTTCAAGTCTTGAATTTGACACATACTGTCTATAGGATTGTGGGCTGGTTATTCAACCTCCCAGGGCTCTAAACCAGTCTCTAATTCAGTAAGGTACAGACAAGAGGCTGATCTGCATTGATCAGAGGAATTTTACTTACTGAGGAGTTCTCTATATCAATGAAATTACAGGTCTAGTCTCTATCCTTACCAATGGCGTGTTTCCCAAATTTGCAGGTGACACATTCCCCCTCAGTCTGAACTCAGGATTTCCTCTACCATGCCCCAATTCTTCATCCTGAGGCTCCCTTCAGCCCTGATTTTACAAAGTCTGCCCTCCACCTCTGTGTCCTCTTCCTCTGATTGGATGGCTTCTCTTGAAATTTTCATTTAAGGAGGGTGCCCAGGCCAGTCATGTTTTCTTCCTCTCCAGGCTGCCCTCCAGACTTTACTGTGTCCCTGAGCAAGGGTATCTTTGTCCCACTCCCACTTTCAGCTGCCTTCTATATTGTCTTCTCCCATTAGAATACATCACCTTTGGGGCAAGGACCATTTTCCTCCTTGCTTTTGGATACCAGTACTTAGCACAATGCCTGGCACAGAGTAAGAGCTTCATAAATGTTTGTTGACTGACCGATCAGTGGGTAGACTAGATAGCTGACAGTTGACAGAATCAAGATCCTAACAGTTCTTAACAATCTAGACTCTAATAGGATGAAATTAAATGGATGATAAATATAAAGTCTTTTACTTGAGTTCTAGAAACCAGTTTCCAAAGTTTAATAAGAGGGCATATTTGGTTAGATAGGAATTCTTCTGCAAAAGAATGAAAATTAACCCTGAAAATTCAGTAGTTTGATGTAGGAGCCAAAAGACAAAACCAAAATCAATCAGTTTTTATTAGGAGAAACACAGAATTTAGGATCAGGGAAATGAGAGTCCATTGTTAGATCAACATAAAGTATTGTATTCAGTTTTAGACTGTACATTTTTAGATGCATAATGATAAGATGGAGAATGTCTGGAGGAGTAGTACCAGAAAGGGAAAGGCTTCAAGATGGTGCTGAGGATTAAAGGAGCTAAAACAGAATACAGGGAAGGGGTGGATCACAGTATCTTGTAGAGGAGGATAGAAGATGGATTTGAGACTTGTTCTTCTTAACCCCAGAGGACGAATTGAAGAGCAGTGTGTAGGAGGAGCTGCAAAGACAAAAATAAAGGGAAAAAACAAGCTTCCTAATAATTGGAGAGATTCCAAAGTAGAATGGCCTCCTGGGGAAAGGAGCTGGGTTCCTCCTGACAACAAATCTTCAAGGAAAGTTTAGAAAACTGTTTCGAGAATTCCCTCAGTGATTCTCATTCAGATACTCATTGGACCCAAAGTCCCTCCCAACTCTGGGAGTTTGGATTTTTGAAATCTGCAAGAAATGGTTTAAAGAAATCAGAGGGAGACTCAAGCTAAGTCACATTTCAAATAAATTTACATTTTCTGCCACCAAAATATCACAATTCCACACCTCTTTTGTTTTTTAAGTTCTTTTGGGAACTATATTAGTGGAGAAGTTATAAAGCTCTTCCAGTAATAGACAAGTATTTTCTGGCTCAGGTGAAAAAAAATCCAGAGTGGCTAGAAGTGCACAAAACTTCCATTTCACTCAAGGGGTGCTCTGAAAGAGAGCTCATTGAAGCAGCAGGAAGCTAAAACTTGAAACCCATAGTATGGAGTGTGGAGGGATGAAAGGCTGTCTCTCTCTCTCTCTCTCTCTCTCTCTCTCTCTTTCTCTCTTTCTTCTTTCTCTTCTCTGTATCTGTCTGTCTGTCTGTCTCTCTCTCTCTAATGCTCTCATCTCTCTAATTCTCTCCTCTCTTTCTTCTCTTTCTCTCTCTAATTCTCCTCTCTCTTTCTCTAATTTTCTCTGTATGTAAGTGTCTATCTCTGTCTCTCTTTTAATTCTCTCCTTTCTTTCTTCCTCTCTCTATCCAGTTCTCCTTTCTCTCTAATTTCTCTCTCTCTCTCTCTCTCTCTCTCTCTCTCTCTCTCTCTCTCTCTCTCTCTCTCTCTCTCTCTCACACACACACACACACACATAATTTTACTAATTCTTCTGCTGTTTTCAGTCTCAAAGGCACAGTTCAAATGTGCTGCAGAAAACTAAGTCCCAGCAAAGCACTGAAATACGTTTGGACTTGTCTAATAGATTCCTCATCTCACTGACTCACCTTTACTTATTGTTCTTTCTCTCCACATTCCCAAGACAGTATGCGGTCATGCAAAGAGCATGACATTTTCAATGGTGGGAGTTTCCAATGACCAGGGAATAGTTTGCCATCTCAGTGTCCTCCTTTCTTTTTCCTTTAATTTTAGAGAAGAGAGAAGATGTCAGATACTGAAATTTCATCAATATATGGAATTCTTGGTGAGGAAAATACTTCTACTCATGCAGGTGGACAACCTCTCTAAAATTTAGTTTTAGAGCGTCATCTGGGTCACTGAGAGATTAAGTGATTTGCCCCAGGTCACCCATATAGTGAGCAGTTAGGTGGTGTAGTGGATAGAGCACTGAGCCTAGAGTCAGGAAGACTCATCTTCTTGAGTTCAGATCTGGCCTCAAACACTCTGTGAGACCCTGGTCAAGTCATTTGACCCTGTTGCTTCAGTTTCCTCATCTGTAAAATGAGTTGGAGAAGGGCATGGAAAATCACTCGAATATATCTGCCAAGAAAACCTCAAATGCGGGTCATGAAGAGTCAGACACAACTGAAAAAGAGCTAAACAAAAACACATTTAGCGTGGATCACAGAGAGCTCTGAACCCAGTTCTTCCAGATGCTCAGACCTTGCCTCTATTGATTCCATGGCTGACCTCTAATGTGACTCTTCCATTCTCCTGGATCTGATTTAATTCCATTCAATTTTATTTGATTCAATGAATTTTGTGCTTCTCAGATTAAAAAGTCCCCACACGTTGAAATGAATGTAGTGATCATTCAGTGGTTCAGTCATTTCCCCCTTTTGGTTGCGTCAAATTCTTTGTGACCCTTTCAGGGTTTTCATGGGACAGATACAACAATGGTTTGCCACTTTCTTCTCCAGCTCATTTTAGAGACAAAAAAAACTTGAGGCAAGCAGGGCTAAATGACATACCCAGAGTATACAGCTAACAAGTGTCTAAGGCCAGACTTGAACTCAGGAAGCTGTGTCTTCCAGACTTCAGGCTCATGGTGCCACATAGCTGCCCATCATAGTCATTACTGAGGACAATAACCAAAACGTCTCTCAGATCGAATGCTCCCTTGTGACAATGAAAAATAATTAAGCAAAAACATCTGATGCGCTGATTAGCCCTGAGAATGTCCACAGCATTCTATCTTAGAAGATGGATAACCAGTCGTGTTTCATTCATTACCTGTTCTCCAGGACCTTCCCTGGTTTTTCTTCCTCTTAGGATTCTTTTTACTCTGGTTATTGCAGTCACTGAGTGTGTTGCTCTTTTAGCTCTACTTATATTGCTTTGCATCAGGTCACATAAATCTTTCCACATTTCTCTGAATTCCTCATTATTTATAATTTATTATGACACTGCAATAGTCTACTATATTCACACACCATGGGGTTTTCATTCACTCCTCAAGTGATGGACACCTACTTCGTTTCTAGTCCTTTGCTACCACAGATCATGCTCCTGCAAATATTTTTATTATAGACTGGACATTTGCTTCTGTTGTCCTTCCTTGAGGTAAACACCCTACAGTAGAGTGCTTGGTCAATAAATGCATGGGATATGCCTAAGAAGTTTCTAGAGAAGACGGTTTATAAAGTCATAACTGTGTTTTAGGAATATCACTTGGGCAGATTATGGAGTATGGATAGGAGAGAGAGGAAAGAATGTAAATGGGAAACCAATTAGGAAGCTGTTGGAACAATCAAGACAAGACAATATAAGCAACTGAACTGGGTTGATGGTCAAGTGAGTACAGGCCATGGAAGACTGGAAGGGATGCAATGGATATGCAGTTGACAGAACTTGGCAATTGATTAGATATGGGGGCAAGGGAAAATATAGGATCATGGATAACTCTCAGCTCACAAACCTGGGTGACTGGAAAGATGGTGCCCTCAGAACAGAGGCAAAGTCTGAATACATAGATCCATAATAGTACCTATGGTACTCTCATATCTTGGAATAATGATTCCAAAGGAAGTGTAAAGCATTTTGGAAATGGCAACAATATTTTTTTTTAAAAAACTACTAGACATAAGATGTTTCTCTTTCTGAGTTACCTGTCACTAATCACCATTACCATAGCTATTTTTCTCAACTTTAATAAATCCTCACATTCACAGCTTTTATTCTTCAGCTATTTCAAATAATATCAGAGTGAAATTTGGTATAAAATTCGCTAGCAGACTTTCAAATATTTCTGTGGACATGCACATTTACACATGTGCAAATATCCTTTTAATTCACAAAACTTGCTTTGATTTATAGAATGGTAAAAAAGGAAATTATTTTGAATTTCAGATATCTAATTGCATATAAGATAAAAAATGATGGGTTACATATGTCTTCAATGGGAACTTAATTCCTTCTGGCATTTAGAAAAATGGTCTTTGCAGCAGCAGTAATATCTAGCACTTACATAGTGTTTTAATGTTTGCAAAATGCCTTAGAAATATTATCTCACTTTATCTTCACAATAACCCTGGGAGATAGGTACTATCATTATCCTCAATGTACATATGAGACAACTAAGGCCCAGAGATTTGCCCATGGTCATACAGGTAGTATCTGAGTATCAAGTCTTTTCCACATCCAAAATTCTATCTATTCTTCCATCTACCTATCTAAATAATGTTGTTCAGAGATAAATGTGTAAAACGTGGCTATGAAGAGTTGAGCGTATTTGAGGAAGTATCTGCTTCAGAATTTCCAGGAAGCTCTGGAGATTTAGAAGAACCTTTTTTGATCTGCCTTTGGCAAATCGGTGATAGCTATTTCCTCAGATGTTGCCTCTGCCTTTTTTACCTTTTGGACCTGCTTGGATGATGGCCATGGATCCATAAAGCTAAACTTAGCAATGGCCTGCAACCTTCACCTTGCGTAACATTTCACACCTTGGGCAGTTCATTTTACTACAGCCACCCTTACTTAATCTCTTTTCTTTGCCCCTCTCCAGGTATCTTTTTAGACTCATTTATTTTGTGTGGGGAATGAATATTATGGTGCTAGGTACCCTGACCATATGTCTCAAATTATTTTTAGTATTGAATGATTTGCAAATGGGTGCGACTGTGAGGTCCTAGAATAGCATTGCACGTGACCCTCCTTAAATTCTTATTTTTTAGTATAACATTCATTTTTTAAAGTTTTATTTATGTGTTTTTTATACCAGCCATCCTCTGATATCTGTTTCACACTCAACATGAACTCTCTGTTTTAACAGAGAGGAATGGCAAAGCTGGCTGACAAAATGACAGCAGGTTATGATATATATGACATTCTGTACCTGTGAACCTTCCCTTCTCTATCGCAGGACAGCAGAGCATTTGGATATCTCTTCTGCAAGACCAGACCTGTCCATTATAATCAATCTGAGTATTGCTTTGTGGAATTATCATTCACATTCTTGCTTTATTTTTCTATTATTTTTCTGGTTCCACTTTATTCACTGTAGATTAGTCCATACAGATCTTCTCAATCAAACACTTCCTTTTCTCCTCACTGACATTCATTCATTCATTCATTTGACTGATCTATCTATAGATCAATAGATGTGTGTGTTTGTCCTTCGTTGCCAAAGGAGACCATGCCATCAGAGAAATGATGACATGACTTGCATTTGACTTTGTTTTGAGTGAGGGAGGACTTGTGCAAGGTCACAAGCCTCACTTCTCCTCCAGAGCCATCTGAATCCAGGGACCAGATATTCATCAGGATGACTGGAGATGACCCAGGATGAGGCAACTAGGGTTAAGTGACTTGCCCAGCTAGTGAGTGCCAAGTGTCTGAGGTGAGATTTGAACTCAGGTCCTCCTGACTCCTACACTGGTGCTATATCCACTGCACCACCTAGATGCCCAGATCAATAGACAGAGAAAGAGAGAAGAAAAGAAAGGAAAAATGAAGAGAAGAAAGGAAAGAAGGAAAGAGGATAGATAGATAGATAGATAGATAGATAGATAGATAGATAGATAGATGGATGGATGGACAGATGGGCAGATTGGTGGATGGATGGATGGGTGGGTGTTACTCTGTGCAAAACATGTCAGTAGTTTAGTCTGGAGTTGTAAAAGTGGCATGGGATACTTCAGTATCACAAAAGATCTTTGAGCAATGACTAGTTAATCAATGCTTAAAATTGTCTGTAGTGGGGATTACTAGTTTGACACTGGTTGTACTAGACATCCCTTGTAGTCCCTTCCAGCTTGAAGATTCTGTAAGTCTATCATTCTGAGAGAGGTCAAAGACAATAAAAATTATGAAAAGGTAACAGATTTGATTATTAGAAAGTCATTTGTGAACTTTGAAAGATCCATTTCAGTAGAGTGTTGGGGATGGATAGAACTATGTGGCTCAATGGATAGAGTACCAGACCTGAAGTCAGAGTGACCTGAGTTCAAAAATGGGCTCAGACACTTTCTACCTATATGACCTTGGATAAGTCACTTAACTTTTGTTTTCCTTGATCCACTGGAGAAGTAAATGACCAACTACTCCAATATCTTTGCCAAGAAAACCCGATGGACAGTATGATCCATGGGGTCCTGAAGAGTCAAACATGACTGAATGACTGGACAGCAAAAACAAGGACAAATAAAATAAAAGTAAAAAACCTGGGGATGGAAGACATAACTCAAAACTTCCTAGCAGTGACAACTGTCTGAAAGTGGCCTGGTCTGCATTCAGACATAGTAAGTTTCCCCTCCTTGGAAATCTTAAAGTCAAGTTTTAAGGACCACAGATCATGGACTTTGCAAAGGGGTTTCCTGGTTAAGTGTATGTTGTGCTAAGTGGACTCTTTCAACTCTTTTGACTCTCTGAGCTCGTAGAAACTTTTCTAATATCAAAGGAAATACACTGTCAACCTTTAAACAGGGAAGTCATATTGTAATGAACCAAATATTCTGGCTAGGTCAAGGGAATATAAAATGACAATCATACCATCCCATTTTACCTGTTTCCATATTTATGGTGTCTACAGTTGCTCCCTTTCTAGTGGCCAACACCAAACAAGATAGAAATTAAGATGTGCACATATGTGGATGAGTATATACACACATGGGAGGAATGACAGGAAGGAAGGCAGGAAAACATATCAGGAGCAGTTTTGATACCAACTTAATTCTGAAATGAATAGAATGCTTTCTTCAAACAGACTAAACCTTGTATATCTTGTCTAACTATTTATAAGAATTGAGATTCAGGGATAGGACAAGATATCTTAGGATACATTGCATCTTAAAGTTATTAGCTATTGATTAGAGAAAGGCAAATTAAAATATCTCTGAGATATCACATCACACCTATCAGATTGGCTAACATGACAAGACAGGAAAATGATAAATGCTGGAGAAGATGTGGGATGCATTGTTGGCAAAGTTGTGAACTGATCCAACCATTCGGAAGAGCAGTTTGGAACTATGCCCAAAGGACTATAAAACTGTGCATACACTTTGACCCAGCAATACCACCACTAGGTCTATATCCCAAAAAGATCCAAAAAAAAAAAAAAAAAAAGGAGAAAGGACTCACATGTACAAAAATATTTATACCAGCTCTTTTTATGGTGGCAAAGAATTGGAAATTAAGGGGATGCCCATCAGTTGGGGAGTGCACATTACAGTATATGAATGCAACGGAATACTATTACTCCATAAGAAATGATGAGCAGGCAGATTTCAGAAAAATCTAGAAAGATTTACATGAATTGATACTGTGAAGTGAACAGACCCAGGAGAACATTGTATGCATTAACAGCCGCATTGTATGATGACCAACTTTGATAGACTTACCTCTTCTCAGCAATTCAAGGATTTAACACAATTCCAAAAGACTCATGATGCAAAATACTATACACATCCAGGACAAGAACTATGGAGTCTGAATGTAGATCGAAGCAGATTATTTTCTCCCTTTTTTGTTTATTTGTTTTTTCTTTCTTGTATTTTTTTTCCCTTTTGTTCTGATTCTTCTTTTACAAAATGACCAATGAGAAAATGTTTAATATGATTATGCATATATAGCCTATATCAGATTGCATATTGTCCTGAGGAGGCAGGAGGGGAAGTGGTGAATTTAGAACTCAAAATCTTATAAAAGTGAATGCTGAAAGCTAAAAATGAATCCATCTTTTAAAAGAGAAAAAGAAAAAAGCAGTATAGTGATAGAAAGGAAGCCCTCCAATGAACACTTCTTGGACACAGCATTGACGTCAGAATCACAGAAAAGTTTCCCTCATAATTGGAGAAGGTTGAACAAAGCTCAGGCTTGCTCCCACTACCCAAGCTACACAGTAAGCCAGATCAAGCTCCCACTCCTAAATCCTGTGTTTTCCCTAGGACAGACCCAAAGAACCACGGAAAGAAACACCATAGAAGGAAATTCCAAGGACTTATGCCAAACCCATATGAAAGGATGGATAAAAGAGGAAATTTCCGAAGTCTCCCTAGAAAGGAGTAAGTCTGTATCTGTGACATCATTCTTATTTTCTGAGCTGTTTTAACGTTGATTGTATCTTCTCAGAACTCTAGAATCAAACTGACTGGTTTAAAAATCACCAGCACCAGCTGTCCTTCTGACATCCAAATACTCAAAAACTGAAATGGAGTTATGACCTCAACAGTTCAGGAGTTCCTTCCACTTGTGAACCTCATTCTTGTATATGACCAGCCTATCTTCTTATACAGTTCTTGATTAGGCTTTTTATCGGTCTTTGGAGTTCCTCATTGGTTCTATGTTAGTTTTCATTATTATCATTATTAGGTTGTAGTCTGCTCACACACATGGGGAGGGGGAGGGACACATTTTTATTGACCATCTACCAGGCACTGCACCAAGTACTTTACCAATATTATCTCACTGGATCCTCACCACAACCCTGGGAAGCAGGTGCTATTATTATACCCGTTTTATAGTTGAAACTAAGTTAGACAGAAATTGTAGGATCACACAGCCGTTAAGTGTCCGAGGTCAAATTTGAACTCAGGTCTTCCTGACTCAAGGCCCAGCGCTCTAACTATTGCACTACCAGCTATTGCCTTCTGTGTTACTCATGTTTAATTCTTTGGAGGTAGTTGCAGTCCATATATTGCTTTATAGAAACACTGATAGAATGTTAGTATCTAAAGGATAGGATTTTGATTTTGTTGAAAAATTAAGGTCAGTAAAGGAGCTTTGTCATTTCCTCAAAGCAGCCTCTTCTCCTTTTGTTCAACTGCTCAACCAGCCTGTTACCCATCTGCATCATCTGTCCCACATGTACTTACCGATACTCACATGGCAACCCATCCCTCTATGATACTAACTTCTGTGTCCTGGCTACTAATGACTAATGCTGGGTAGTGACTAAAATTAGTACTCCTCCCACCCTCTCTCCCCCACCCATTGTGACCAACTGCTGCTATTTCTACACTCTAGCATCCAGCCTCTCCATGTAATTCCTTCACTCTGCAATTGTGTCAACCCTGCCTCCTACATTGGCTTGGGTGATAGGGATTGCTCTGCTCATCATCCTCAGTAAGAGAAAATGCTTCTGCCTTCTGTCCCCATCTTCCCCAAATGATTTGCTGATCCACAGAATGTCAGAACTAGAAGAGACCTTAGAGGTCATCTAGTACACCATACTCATTTACAGATAAAGGCCCAGAAAGGATAAATGATTTGTGTTTACCCAACTAATAAATGGGAACATAAGTGGTGCATTGGTGCAATGCCAAGCCTAAAGATGCATCTTCCTGAGTTCAAATCTGGTCTCAGACATTTACTAGCTATGTGACCTTGGGCAAGCCACTTTACCCTGTTTGCCTCAGTTTCTTCATCTGTAAAATGAACTTGAGAAGGAAGTGGCAAACCCTTCCAGTATCTTTGCCAAGAAAACTGCAAATGGGTCACAGAGTCAGACACAACTGAGAAAGAACCCAACAACTAATAAAAAGTACAGTTGGAACCTGAGCCCAGATCTTCTGATTCTAATTCCAGTGGTGTTCCTACCACAGTTGACTCTCTCCCATGTTATTTCTGAAAGTATGGCTCCCAATCCTTGTGCCATGACTTCATGATTGCTTCCCCTTTGATTATTCTTTAACATTCCTTCCTGTTCTCACCACATGAATGAAATCATTCATACAACCATATAAACTCACCCCTTCTCCCACTTCCACTACTTCTTAGGATGATACCACCATCATTCAAATCATTCTTGACTCAACTCTGTCTCCAGACTTCATCTCTACCTTTCTCCATTAGCAACCTTCCCACCTTGGAGATCTCTACAACCAGAGGCCCACTCCCCTGACTGATTGCTTCCCAGCCATGTGCTATCTTACCCTTGGTCACTTCATCCTTGACTTTCCATTCCTTTCCATGTTCTTCCAGTCTTGTTCCCTCCAGATTATTCTTCCCCCTGATGATATAATTTCTATTTCTCTTTTATGTTTCTCTCCGTTCACACCTTAAGGGTAGACACTTTCTAATAGCCATAGCAGGATTGGTTTCATTATGGTTCCAGGAGTGAAAAAACAGTAGAGTAGGATATGGATCTGGTGGACACTTAGCTAGGGGGTAAATGGATAGGGACATTGTTTTGTTTTTTCAGTTTGTTTTTAATTGATTTGGAAATGGAAGGGAAAGGGAAAGAAATATTAGAGAGGTAGAACAGACAAGGCTTGGCTGCTTATTAAATGTAGGGAGTGAGGGAGAGAGGGGAACTAAGAATGACTTCTAGGTTTTAAGTCTGAATGACTGGGAGCAGCAGAAATTGAGAATGCAGGAATTGGGGCAAGTTTAAGAGGAAGATCTGGTCATCAACACGAAAGTGATCATTTCTAGGAACTGATCGTGTTAACAAGAGACCCAGATCGTGATAAGCAGATACTGGGGATAGGTGGGGGAGGTGGTTGTCATGTTTAGGGTATGAGAAGATGAGAGGGTATCTTATCTGCAGAAGGGAATAGAAAAAAAATGTATCAATAGAGAGCGAACCTAGTAGAGGGAACTTGGAAATAATACTAAATTTCAAGTCCCAGGATCTGAGTTTGATGTCTGACTCTGCCATTTACTACCTGTACGACCTTTGGGCAAATCTTCGAATCTCAGTTTCTCTCTCCCTCCCTCCCTCCCTCCCTCGCTCTCTCTCTTTCTCTCTCTCTCTCCCTCTCACTCTGTCTCTCTCTTTCTCTCTATCTCTCTCTCTTTCTCTGTCTCTGTGTCTGTATGTGTATGTATGTATACATACACACATATATGCATATATACATACACACATGTATTTGTATGTACTGGACTTGATCTAGAGTTTCCTTGCAACTGTGAATCTTTGATCCTACAATCCTATGAACCTGGGGAGTGCAATGTCACAATTCTAGGTCTGAGAGAATTTCTTAAAAGAGGGAGTGTTCAAGAAGAATGTGGATGGAGGAGATGGAGAGTCATTTAACTTGGTAATAAAGCCATCATTAAGATTTTATCCAGAACAATTTTAGTGGGATGGTGAGAACAGAAGAGAGAAGCCAGGCTGTAATTAAAGTCAATTCATTTCAACAAGCATTTATCAAGCTCAGAACTCTGTGGAGAGTCCTAGGCACATGCAAAGTTTAGATAAGACATGCCCCAGCTCTCACAGAGTTTGCCATATGGTAAAGGGCTATAGACAATACAGAAATCTACTGTAACTGGGTACTTAAATCTCTTTAAGCCGACTAAGTAAAGATCTCAACACCAGACACCCAAAATGAATAAACAGAGTCTTTTCTATCCACCACTCAGCCTCCCCCAACAAAGGATGAATCCCATAATGCCCTATTGCCAAAACTCTTGTCCTGTGACTGTTTTCCGCCTTACAGAAAAAGAAGACCTTAAAGAGGTTTCCATTTTCTCCCTTCTGTCTAATTTGCAGCCATTGGGTCAGCTAAAGAAAAATACAATGGATGGCATTTCACTAACTCCTTTCTCTTTAAACAAGATCTCAACCATTGTTGCCTAGATTTCAGTTATATTTTTCCTTTGCATTTTCCTGGTTACCAAAGTTTTCAGAAACTTTTCTACAAAGGTTTTTGTTAAGCTTTTGAGAGAGAGACGGGAGATGGACCTGGGATTTCATCCATTTATATAATTTCCTTTATTAAGGCAGGTTGGAACCTTCTTTGTGACTTGTAGCGTTCTAGTTTCTTAGAGCACTAAGGTGTTACATCACATGCCTATAGGGAAAGGATACAAGCATTTATTAATCACCTACTATGTGCCAGGCACCTAAGTTCTTTACAAGTATTATGTCATTTGATCCTGGCAGCCATGGAAGATAGATACTATCATCTCCATTCTACACTTGAGAAAACTGAGGCAGACTGAGGTTAAGTGACCTACCCAAGGTCACACAGTTGGTAAGCATCTGAGGCCAGATATTAACTCAGGTGATCCTAACTCTGGGCCCAGAATTCTATCCATCATCCTGCCAGCTGTGTATACATCATTCCATTAAGCTATTTTATTCATTTTTTTCAAAGAAACATAACATATTAAGTCATGGTGAGTTATAATAAGATGATAATCACATTAGTTACCTCACTCTATCTGGTAGCAAGATACAGTGCCCAAAACATAGAATTTAAGGTCTTACGACCTGGGTTCAAATCCTCACTCTGCTACTTACTGCCTGTGTGACCCTAGGCAAGTCTTTTTGTCTTTCTGGACCTCAGTTTCCTTCTCTGAAAAATGAAGAAGTCAAGCTATTAGACTTCCAAAGTTCTACCAGCTCTTAATCTATGATAGTATATAAGAAAACTTCTGGTATTAATCCATTTTTGCAGTGATGAAACACTAAGGTTCAGGAGGATGAATTTTAAACTCTAGACCAGTTATGTCAAACTGAAATAGAAATGGGAGTCAATAAGAAGGATCTCTGCAGGCCACATATTGATTTAGATAACCGTATATTAACATTATCTACATTATATCAGATTCTTATTTATTTTGTCAAATATGTCCCAATTACATTTTTATCTGATTTGGATCATACCAGGTCGCATGTTTAACACCTCTGCTCTACACCCTCATACGAATATTTTGTAGTTTTTATTTTTAAGTCATTATAGAAATTAATTCATGGAAACAGGTTCAGTGCTAAACACTAAATTAAATTTGCTACATTAACAAAGAGTAAATTTTGGGAAGGATATGGGAGACAGCATATTTCACATAAAAAGAAGAGATTGTTTGTTATGACATCAGGTGTACGTAATACTGGGGTGGGGAAAAAGAAGTAGTGACCCCTTCCTCTTTTGAAATGAATAGGACTTGATGAATAACAGGGAGAAAGTCATCTCCTGCCCTGTAGGTTCAGGGCAAAAAACACAAGTTCAGAGTTTGTTTTCTTGAAACTGCCATGTCTTAGAAAGATTGTTTTGTAAAATGTAGTCTAAGGACTCCTAACCTTTCTTCCTACCACAGATAAATCTTTCAGATCTCTGCCAAAGCAGTCTTCCCAAAGTTTGTCTTGATGCTCCAGTAGAATTGTGTTGGGCTGGATTTAGGAAACCCTAGTTTGTATCCTGGCATAGATATCCATTACCATTACTAACTGAGTGACCCTGGGAAAATCCCTTAATTTCTCTAAGCTCGGTATCCTCATATGTAAAATGAGAAAATTATACTTGAACTGAAGACAAAAGGTTGTTGCCATTTGTTCCATGAAACTTATTAGGGATTTAATTATGTACAAAGCACTGTACTGGGCACTTGCCCTCAAAGTAATTACATTGTACTTTGAAGAAAGTGCTTTGTAAACTATAAAGCTCTCTATAAATGTGAGTTATTATTATCCTGTCAGTCTGCTATTTAAAAAAAATTCATTGGCTTCCTCCTTGTTGCCTTTGGAATAAAGTCGAAATTTCTTTATCTTGGCATTCTAGACTCCAGTTTACCCTTTGAATATTGCCTGATAGAAATCCCATACACAATATTTTTGTTCTAGCCATATTGGACTCCTGTCTCTTGTCTTTTCTTGTTGTCCCCTCTCTGTTTCTTCCCTCATTACTGTTCCCCACGCCTGAGTTGGATACAGTCCCATCTCTATCCATCTATCTTTACCTCCCTTTCTTTAAGATCCACATTGTCTACACTCATACTTCCTTCCCTCCACCTCCTCTTCCATGTCATGATTATTTTTGCATGTCATCCCCTTCCAACAAATTGCAGATTCCTTGAGAGCAAGGTCAATTTCATGTTTTATATATTCTTGTATGCCCTACCGCTAATACAATCTTAGCTATAGTAGATCCTTATAAACATAGATTTTAAGTGCCCTGAGGGTAAAGAATGTGTCATCTAAGCTTTCTAGCTCTTCCCAGGCTAAGGACAGTACTCTGCACACAGCAGGAGCTTAAAAAATGTGTTTCTGCATAACTCCCTGGCATTTCACTGCTTCAAATTTATATGAAATCATTCTATCTCTATTTCTCTTTTATATACTTATATATGGATTGATACACTTTATATTCTTATTTACCTACTTTTATTTATTTATTTTTACTATTTCATTTTATTATTTATTTATTTTCATGAATAAATATCTTCAAATAAATATTTATTTATTTATAGTCTTATATGTGTATTTGTCTTCTGTTACAGTCTTTGAGTGCAGGAATCGTTTTATTCTTTTTATTTTTTTTCCTAGTACCAACATGCAATAGACATTTAACAAATACTTGGTGACCAGCAGATTGATTGTACAGATTTATTTATTTCTTGATTAAAGAAGTAAAAACCTTCCAACTCCATCCTCAGGAATCTGAATTTTAATTCAGAAATATATGTAGTGGAATATTTGCTATTAATATCTCAAATATAATGTATACTACATTCCAGACATTCCCCTTTTTAGTACAAATTTCATTCATATACTGATTAACTTTAATTGATGACCAAAAAGTTGTGAACTAAACATTCTTTTTTGTGGTTTGTTTTTTAGTGTTTCTCTAATGTGAATTGTTTTTAAGACTGTAAGAATTTTGTTTATACCAATGTTCGCTGCATTAGGGAATCAGAGGCATCTAAGTTTCCTGTCATTTTTACTTTTATTTGTTTGAGAACTGTATGCATACAAACACATACACATACATACACAGACATATGTGCATGTATTTATGTAGGTGTATATGTGTGTTGGCATGAAAAGTTTAAAAATATTTTTACCTACAATTGCACTTCATCTACCGCTCCATTCCACCTTTTGATATGAAACCACCAATCTTCCCCAAAGGGTAAGCTAAATGAGAATTCTGATTTAAATCATCAAATGGCCCTGTTACATGCAGGCTCTCATACATGGACCAGTCTCAGTTCAACATTTTGCCAAAAGTACAATCACATTCTATTAGAAATGGAACCCAGCCCTCTTGCATCATCATCACCTTTTTCTTATTATCAGTCCTCCTTTTCTTGTTCATCATATCACCTTAACATTAAAAATAATATTAATAGTAATATCTGTTACTTATATAGTGTCTTAAATTTTATAAAACATTTCACAAATATCACATTTTATCCTCATCCTGGGAAGGTAGGTGATATTAAACAAGATGTCATGTAAGACATCATATAAGACACACGGCAAAGTAAAAACCAAACACTTCCGTCCACTGCCCTTATCCTAAGCGAGTGGACAAAGATCATAAAAATCTATACTACCATGGGAAAGAACACTGGCTTGACCCATAGGGTCCGGATTCAGCTACTGCCTCTGACATTCACTAGCTGACCAAAGGTAAATCACTTAACTTCCCTGGGCCTCAGTTTCCTCATCTATAAATTGCAAGAGGTTGGACTTAATGGACCCTAAGGTCCCTTCCGCTTTTAGGTCTATGATCCTCTGATCCTATACACCCACGTGAGGAATACTTTCTGGAGTTCCCAGGCAATACAAGTCCTGGACCTGGGAGGCTTGTGTGGAAGTAATTCTTGCTCTACAAGCAATATGATGTGCCAAAAGTGGAGGCCATAGTTACCAATCGCTCACCAGTGACTCATCATTGGCCTTCCTCTGTTGTGGACATTCCAGTCAGTACTACCTCCACCGACTGCCATCACAGTCACAGCAGGGCGATTACTCTCAATTTAATTCGCCAGGCTTCTGCCTCTCTCCGCAGTTAATCACACTACTAACACTAATTACAGAGTACCGGTCACTTTGGTGCTATATTTCATTCTCATTTGTCTTCTTTCTCATCTCCAAGGGCATTTCCCCTAGAAATAGTGGAGACCCTTTTACTGGAAGCTTTCTCCTCAGCACTTACCACAGTGCCTAGAATTTAGTAGGCACTTAATAAATGCCCATTAACTATTGACATTGAGAATGTTGTAGAGGAGTTAGTTGGTCAAGTAGAAGTTGACGTAAAGATGCTCCTCAGCTCAGAGATTCTGAGTCCAGTTTTCAAAGGAAAGCTGCAGAAACCATCTGTATAAGTAAACCTGTACATCCTATACCCGTGCTTGGGCACAAAATGTCCTACTTGACTAGAATTCATGAAAATTTAATTTGTATAGCTCCTGCTCCTCTATACATGAAAAATATTCCATAAGAAGAGTCATAATGAGGAAATTGTATGTCTCTTTTACAAACTGCACCCGTGGCAAGTGAACTGGAATGTACCCTCAATTGAAAAGGAGGGTGGGAAGACAAGAACCCTGGCACCTCAGTGTGACGCATGCTAGAAAAGCTACTGTGCAGAAGTTGGCCGAGGAGGAGGAGGAGAAGGAGGACTGGGAGTTCCAGCCAACATTTACCAACTTATTTTTAAATAGTCTAGGTACTAGGTTCTACAATTTCTATACTGTGGAAGACCTACAAGCAGGAATATGCTGGTAAATGTTTAACATATGGAAAAGAAAATGTATGTATGACACACTTTTAAGTTTAAATTAGGTTATTGTTTTCCCCATCACTTTCTTAAGTCTGGACAACCACGAAAACAATAAATCAAGCCCTGATTTGAAATGTTTACTGATTGCTTAGATGTAAATGCTCACATTGAAAATTTAACAATTGCCCAATACAAGGTGGTTCCAATGTACATACCCCTAAGTCTGTAAGTATTGTGAACACCCACTACATTCAGCATCCTGGGAAAAGACTAGTTCACTCCACCCTAGATATATAAGCAATGGAAAGAATAATGAATTTGGCATCAGGTGATCTGAGTTCAAATCTTGCCTATTCTACTCACTTACCTGTGAGAGCTTAGGCAAGTTATTTATTTGGCCTCTCCGGGCTATAGTTCTCCATCTGAAAATGAGAGATGAACTAAATGGTCATTTCTACATCTATGATCCTGAAATCTCATGGTCTTATAAATAGGCACATGTTGCCTAATGCCATTAATTAATCCTTTGGAAACATGACTTCGAGCCAAAAAAAATTACAAGAGAAAATTAGTTCCATATGAATAATACTTTGGTGATGAAAAGTAGACTAACAGTAAAATGAACACAGCTAAGTGGGACTTCTGGAGTAGCTTGGGTCCTTGCCAACCATCCCATTCTCATCTGGAGTGACTGTTGAATGACAGGACACTACATTTTCACAATACCTTAGCTGAGTTTGGTTAGGATGTACTTTATGATGCAAAACAACCTTGGGCAGGATGGCATCATTTGTGTATGGCTGCTTCATTCTATATATCCAGACTTCTGGTCTCTTTCCTGGTACCTAGGTGGCATAATGTACTCAACTAGGAGTCACTAAGACCTGCATTCAAGTCCAGTCTAAGACTAGCTACGTGACCCAGTGCATGTTGATTATCTCAATCAGCCTCAGTTCCCTCATCTGTAAAATAAGACTCATAATAACCCTTACCTATCCAGGTTGTGAAAATCAAATGAGATAACACATATAAAGCGCTTCACAAATCTAAAAGCACTGTACAAATGTAGTTAATATTACTATTTTTATTGTTATTATCTTATGGGGTCCAATCTCATGTAACTATTGAACCAGGACAAAATTGGAAATGTATCTCTATCCTGATTAGTGCAAATAATGGATCCTGTAAATTGGTCATATTATTCAAATTTTCATTGCTTATTTCCATTAGGCTAGAACTTATTACCATATTTTACCTAGTTGTAACTTGGAATCGTGTGAATTAGAATAGATACAGCTTTATTCACATTAATCCAGGGACCTCGCTGTAAACTTCTTTGGTTCATGGGCAGTTACAGATTGATTGTTATCTGCATCACTGCAACGAATGCCAATCCATACAAATGAGATCATAGGTCCACTGGCATCTTGCAGTAAACTTGGCATTTGTAGACAAATGGAACTATTATACTTTTAACTAAAAGTTATTTTTAGTTCAATATGTTTGCTTAGTATGTTCAGATAGGACTAAGAGGCCCTTTAAAGAAAAATTACTATTGGCAAGAATCGATGTGACTGACAACCAAGACTCCATAAAAGAATTCAGTTGTTCTTGTAGTTCCAAAAATGTTCTAAATGGACCCATTACAAAGTAGAAGAGGCCGGATCACTCCTGCCCCATAGAAAGCCAGAAAGAGCAAAGATCATGGGATACATAAATAGAAGGGACCATTTGACACAAGCAATGGAGCCTCTCATTCCATCATCATGATTAATCCCTGTTTTAATTAAATATAGTTAGGGAAATGAGGATGAGTGCCATGCAGTCTTTGAGGCCACTTCAATTTCAAGTTGGCATCTGATGGGAATGGATGCTCAAGTGTCCTATTCTATCACTGGCTACATTGAGAATAAAAAAACATTTCTTTTCTCCCTCTCTCACCTTTCTTTCATCAGGGACAAAACAGAACAAAAGAAACCCTTGTAAATATAGAGTCAAGTAAAACAAATTCCTGCACTAGCCATGACAAAAAATATATATCCCATTCTGCACTTTAATTCCACCCACCTTCTGACATGGTTAACTTCATTAGTCCTCTGGAGCTGTGCTCTGTCACTGAGTTGATCCATTGATCTGAGTCCTGAAGCCTCTCAGGATTGCTTTCTTTACAATGTGGTTGTTACTGTATAAATGTTTCTTCTAGTTTTCCTGATTTCACTCTGCATCAGTTCATGCACATCTTTCTAGGTTTCTTTGAAACTGTTTCTTTCATCATTTCTTACACTACAATAATAATCTGTTATATTCATATACCATAATTTGTTCATTCATTCACCCAACTGATGGACCTTCCCCTTGTTTTGCACTATAGGGGTCTTTTTACTCCTTTTTTTATCTCTTTGTATATAGGACTATTACTGGGTCAGAAGGTGTGAAGCTTAGTGTCTTTGGAGGAGTGATTGCTCTCCAGAGTGGCTGCACCAATTCACACCAGCAATCATTTACCAAATGACTACAATTTACAAGACACCAACCTATTTGCTGGGAATACAAAGTGAGAAACAAGAGAGCTGCCCTCAAGGAGTTTATCTTTTATGATGAGGATACAACATGCACAGAGAGATAACTTCAAGAAAAGACTGATATAAAACAAATATAAATCTTTACTGGTTTGGCTCAGCTAGATTCTATTGTATCTAACAGTCCTCTTATTGTGATCAAAACATCCTATAAGCTTTCAAAACCTGATTGACTGAGCACAGAGGGTCATCTGTATATATAGTCAAATATCCCAGCTTCTCTTCCTGCTTGAAGTTGATGCAGAAACTCAGTCCCCTTATTGAACAAAGTAAAGAAAACCCTTTAATACTCCATGAAACTGACACTATCTTCTGAAGGCACTTTAGAATATGTTTCAAACTATATGTTAGTAACTGCTACAGTGGTTATACTTCTAAACAAACAATAAGGGCTTAAAGAAAAAGGAAAAATCCTCATGCTTGACTTAATGTCACCCAGTAGTGAAATTAATAATAAGTATCAAATCCCAAAGAATTATAGGAGTAAAACTTCCCTTCTAATGGCAATGAGTACAGTAAAAAATAAATAAATAAATAAGAAACATGTGGTTTGAAAGGTTTACAGAACAACTAGTTACCCCATGGCTTATTTACCAGAAAGAGATGGGTTCATGGCTAAATATCTGTTGCAGAACAGATCACCAAAGATACAAAAAAATGTATGAAAACTTTGGGACCTTTTCTCTATAAAAGCCAATATTACAGTATTTAAAATGAACCTAATGTCTTAAAGGTCCTTTCAGCAGAACACAAGCCATGCCCGATCCTATCAAGCTAGAAGAGCTCCAGCCTGGACCTAGTTGTGAAGTGTATGTCTGCTGTCCAAGAACAACTTAGCTAAAATGTGGAGAGGCTTATCATCTTTCCAGTTACCACATGGTAATAAATTATTTAGCCACAGCAGCTCCAAAATGCCACCTACTAAGATACAGAGGTTTCAGATCTGTGTTTGGGAAGATTCAGTCAGTCGATCAATAGCATTAATTAAAGTTATAGAACTTTCAAGTGTTGAAGTAAAAATTGTGGAACTGCAAGACATCAGGGTTCCATAGCCTCTGATACAAGAATGCCTAAAAGAATGGGGAAGGACCCAAAACCTGGAGAATAGCTTTTACTCTACCCTTCAACATTCTTTATACCTAAAATCTCAGGCAATTTGCAGCCCAGCCTGGAGTGAAAAATGTCCAGGTGGATACACACAACACAGAAGAACACAAGCATAGACATACCAAGAAAGCCATTCGTAACACCAGATCCGCTGAATTAAATTGCTGTGCCACAGAAAGGTATCACCTGGGTTTCTTGTCGTCCTTTCCTCCAATGCACATAACTCTGGAACAATAATATAATACTACAGTACTCAAACATCAACTTTGCTTTTATTTATCTTCTATTTATAGTCTCAAAGTGTGGAAAAAATTGGTGCCCTTATGGCAATTGACAGCAGTTGCTATCTCCCTGCTTTGTCTCCCTAATTATGAAAATGGTATTCCCAAATAAAACTCATTATTTCATTTAATCTTCCCTTGTCTTGTCTTTCCTTCCCTGTCATTTTAAGTATATATGGGTCCCCTCCCTCCTACACATAAAAAAAGCCATGCTGAGAAAGCAACCATGTCTAAAAAAGGGATCCCTTCCCTTTCTAGAAAGGGGAGGGAAGTTCATTGCATCAGTCCTGCAGGACCAAGATTAGTCATTGCAATTAAGTCAAGTTGGACTGCTTTTTGACACCAGTCATCATGTATATACTTTCCTTGTTCTGTTGACCTTGTCCTGCATCTATTCACAGAAATCTTCCTAGTCTGAATTTCTGTTTGTGGGTCTTCCTTCCTTTCTGCCTGTCTCTCTAAAGTCTGCTCCAGTTATTTCTTCTACTCTCTCTGTACCTTCTGAACTCTACTAGGAGCAATGCTAACCCTTTTGCCTTCCTTGTCTCCCCACTTTTGCTATTTTTCCACATGGAGTTGAAATGTTAACTTTGAAGTTTTGGGCTCTGGGTCATTCTATCACCCCCAAGGCCTACTTACCGTGGAATATCCCTTCCACAATGCCCTCCCTACTTTCTCCTAGAAGTAAATAACTTTTGGAACCTCCAAGAACTCAGAGCATCTTATCTTCATTCCCTTCCCATTCCCACTCTTTATTTTTTGACATAAAAATCATGTCTCCATGCTGGATACCTTAATCCTGATCCCCCAACCCCCATCTTTCAGTTCCCCTTTGTATATTGTCATCCCTCCCCATTAGAAGGTAAGCCCCTGGAGGGAATGGACTGTTTTTCTTTTCACTTGTGTTTGACTCCCCAGAGCTTGGTCTAAAGGTTCTTAGTCCAACCTGTATATGAACAAAAATGCACTGATTGGCCAGATTCCACCTGGGACCTGCTTTGCATTTTGCCACATTTCCGTCCCTATGCTCATGTCACCTTAGAATTAGACTTCCACCACTAGAGTAGAACCATGGAAGGATCATGCCAGTGCAATTATTTGTCATTGAAGATGGATTGTTGCTCATGGGATTTACTGTGGAGGAGATTATTGTGGAGATCTGGGTTGTACAAGACGTTTCCACTGAGGGGCATGAGGTCATAGATTTAGTTGCAGAAAGGAGCTGGCCACTGAAATGAACCTCTTTATTTTATGGCTAAGGATATTGAAGCCCAGGAAGTTTCTCAGTCACTCATTAAACATTTTTTTAAGCACCTACTATGTACCAGACACTAGGAATACAGGGGAAAAAATCAAAAACAAAATAAAACAAAAACTCAGTCTAATGGGAAGGTTGACATCATGCAAACAGGGATGAACAGAAAGGTTTAGGCTGTATGACTTGTGGAGTTATCTAAGTCACTTGTCCAAGATCACGCAATTAATAAGCATCTAAAGGTGGGATCAAATGCAAGTTTTCTTGATTCCATTATCTAGCCCACGATCTATAACTCCATCCTGCCTGTCCACATGAGAATACCTTCCAGGTCTGAGATTCTGGGTTGTGTGATTCTGATTCTGTACTTCTGAGTCCAATCCTCTTCTCTGATCTAATCAGAGCCACACATGTTCATTTCGTTGTTGTTCAGTCATTGTTTAAGTTGTATCCAACTCTTTGTGACTCCACTTGGGGTTTTCTTGGCAAGGAGACAGGAGTAGTTTGCCATTTCGTTCTCTAGCTCATTTTTACATATGAAAAACTGAGGCAAACAGAGTTAAATGAATTGCCCAGAAGCCACACTCGAACTCCAGGAAGTGAGTTCTCTTGACTGCAGGCCTGGCCCTCTTTCTACTGCACCACATTATTAAAAATGAGAGGATCTATAAGACAGCTTCATTATATCAAGCTGGTGAATCCATCAATCCAGAGCTATGAGTTTAGGTCTCTTGGAAACCAAATGAATCATGAAATTCCCTAACTCCTGTCTGAATTCCTTATTGCGGTCAATCACATACCATTGATTAAAAGGGGAGTTGAGTCTACAGTAAGCAATAGATAGCAATTTTTGTGTCTGGTCAGTACGACCCATCCCTGGGGTAAGTGACACAAAACTTGCCCATGAATCAACCATTAAGCCAGAAAAGTAGCAACCCCCTATAAACAGAGACCCTAACACTCTTCAGTATCACTCCTTGTGACACGACTGGTAAGAGTTCAGTGGGAAAGGGCACAGAGGAAATTACTTAGGTTATAGTTCTAATGCGAGGAGAGGAAGCACACCATCCAGTAGCTTCCTGTTTGAACTTATTCTTTTTGTTAACTAAGTACTGAGCTGTTGTTGCTAAAATGGTTTCAGCACATTCTAATTTGAGTACTCTGAAGTAAAGCCTCACTTTTTCTACCCTGTGTACAATGATGTGTCGACAAGAGTGGATGTGTTTGTACAAATACCACTACTAGGTTAAAAAACACATACACATACACACAAAGTCAAAAGCTGCACCTTACTAACAAGGTGTAAACAGGGTCTTCTTTGCATGTGTATCATTGGGCTCCGTTACAGTACAATGTAATCCCCTTTTTTATTGTTGTTTCACCTTTCTATCTAAGTGTATGCCCTGGTGCCTTATATAACACCAGTCCATTATAATAAACCCTGTTGAATAAATAAACAAATGAATAAATGAATGAATGAAGTGATAAATAAATGTATGTCAAAAGAAAGTGGAACCATTCACATTAGATTTACTTTCTTGGTGGTCTTGGTGCCAAGGATAAAGTATGGAACTTGGAAGAAAGAGGCTTAAACCCCACTCAGATATGACTAGCTGTGTGACAATGAGTTGGTTACATAATCTCACTGTACCTCTATTCCTTCATCTATAAACTAGTCTAATAACACCTGCTATGGTTACCTCACAAGGTTTTTGTGTGATTCAAATGAGATCATGGGGTGTAGGGACCCTCATAACCCTTAAAGCATCTGATAAAAACCAGCTGCCTTTAGTCATCATGAAAGAACAAGTCATACAATCACCCCAAAAACAAACCAGTAAAGATGACACACCCCCACCTAGTTCCTGATGACCAACCTTCCTTCTTTAAATAATGCAAAGACATATATTTTCCACCAATTGTTCTGAAAACCATAAACAAGCTGTCAGCTGCAATGGGGGAGGGGGCTACCCCTTAACCTCCAAAGACAAGTCTCCTTTCCTTGTGCCACTATGCTATGGAAGAGCTGCTTGATGCATAGAAATTCAAATAACACTAAGAGCAGAAAGAGTAAATCCCAAAATGACCCTGTTGTGCAGGAGCTGGTTTTGTTTTCTTTTATTTTCTTTTTTGTTTTACCAAAAGGAGAAGAGTAGAGAACCGCATGACAAGGAAAATGGATGTTCCCTTTGCAAGATGCCTGGCAGTAGTATCAGAGAGAATACCTAAGGCTCTCCTTCCTGAGGGACATGCTTCATTCCAAGTGGACTCACCCAACCAGCCCATTCCCCAAGCTGAAATATTTCCAAGCTACAGATTTCTGAGTGCTGATGCTATTGGACCCTTAGGAAAATTCCAGGGTGCTTTTCAGAGATCTACTTCCACAAAAGGAATCAGACTAATGGGGGAAAGGGGATCAGACCCTACCCTAAAGGATGAAACAAGCCATGCTCTGGAGGCTGACCTTTCAGCACATTCTACTTAGAAATCAATATCATTCAATTCAGTAAACAGAGGGTTTAACCTCTCTTTGTGCCAAAGGATTGCTGTGATAAACACTTAGGATGCAAAGAAAGAATGAAGACAGCCTCAGCCCTCAAGAAACTTGTACTTTACTGGGTCTTCTCCTTGACCATGGTCCAGACTTCCAGGAACTGTAAGCATTGAGGTCTTGAGCCCTAAGCAATACCAGTGGAGAAGGCATAATGGCTGATATAGAATGAGAAAGACCCAGGGTGGAAGTCTGTTTTAGATACTTTACTTTGAAACCTTGGGAAAGGTTAAGCCCCCAAAGTCTCAGTTTCCTCATCTCTAAAATGGGAATAGTGATAGTACATAGCTAATAGAATTGTGAAAATGAAAAGTAATCATGAAGTTAAATAACTCTCCAAACTTTGAAACACAATATAAATGAGACTCATCATCAAAGCACAGTCAATGGACTTATGAATAGATGGACCATCATCTGTTAAGCATACACCACATGCTTGAGGGGCACTGGGGGAATCAGTATAAATGGAGAGGGTCCTTATTCTCCTGGAGTCTACATTCTAATAATGGAAAACTGCGCACACAGGCTAGTGTTGTCCAGGATAAGGGAAAGGGAAGGGAAGAAGCACAGGTGTAGTGACTGAAGTCCCAGACACAGAGCCAGAATCAATAGGGTTTTAATATCAACCAATGCACTTACCAGCTGTGTGACCTTGGGCAAGTCAATTAACCTCTGAGGTCCTCAGCTTTTGCCTCTATTAAACAGGTAAATGATAGTACCTATCTCTCAGAGCTCTTGTGGAGATCAAGCGAGATATCACATGAAAAGTGCTTTGCAGACTTTGAAGTGCTTTGTAAATGTGACATGTTAGTATTTCTATATATTTTATTTAAAAAAAAATAGGTCAAGTAGTCATCGTGCTTCTTCAATTCAGGTTTCAAAGAGCATGATAGCATCTCCATTTAAAGGTGTAATAGTGAGATAGCAATTTCAATTCAATATTACATGCTTTTATTAAGTAGCTTCTGGGTGTAAGGCCTTACATCAAGTTCTGATGATCCATGATCCCATTGATATCAAGGTGGATACTGTGTTCCAAGATAACGTCCCATGAGGAAACTTCCTCTATTGAGGCAGAGAAGTCCTTGTTTGGCAACTGAGGCTCTTCAAGAGTCCCTTGAAGCTCTGACAGGTTTGGGGAGTTGTCCAGGACCGTGGATAGTTGTCCAGGACCATGAAGCCAACATGAGTGCGTACCTGATGCAGTCAGGTAGTGTAATGGCTATATGGCTGAGTCGTGAGTCAGGAGGACTTGAATTCCAATTCATCTTCAAGCATTTACTAGCTGTGTGACCCTAGGAAAGTCACTTAAACTCTACTTCAGTTTCTTCTACTGTAAAATGAGGTAATAAGGTAATAACAGCACCTACCTCCCAGGTTCTTGTGAAGGATCAAATAAGGTACTATTTGTAAAGTGCTAGTTCCTGGAAGATAACAGGCTCTTAAATACTTCTTTTTCTTCTTTCTCTCCTCTCCTTTCTTGCTAAGAGACATAGAGTGGTGCAAAAGATTCAAGGAAAGGGTCCCTTTTGGCTGTAGCAGTCAGAGGAAGCTTCATGGCGAAGGTGGCCTTGATGAACAAAAAGGAATTTAAGCAAGCATGGGGAATGTATGGCATTGATTTGCGTAAGCCAGAAAAATCCATCAGTAAACATTTATTAAGTGCCTACTATGTGTCAGGGATGGAGCTAAGCACACATGTGCTAGGGCATGCATGAAGCGACTGAGAAACATGCAGTAATGCAGTTTGGTTGGAAGAGAAAATGTATAAAGAGGGAGTAGTGCAAAATAAGGAAGGGATGGTAGGATGGACATGAATTTTTCAAGCTCTTTGGTAGAACACTAAGGACACTGTATTTTAAGGGAGAAGCAACTGGAAACCCTTGAAGATTTCTGAGCAGGAGTGAACAATCACAAGATCAGGCCTGGGTGTAAGGTAGGGGGGCTTGATAGCACTGAGTGCCTGACATTATTTAAATGCTAAGGTAGAGCTTTGTCCCAGAGCACTAAAATTTAGAGGGTGCCAACAGCACTTGGATTTCTTTAGCAGCTTAGAAACAACTGAATTTAGCACTTACTTAGCAAGAATAATTACACAAATTATGAAACTTCCTCCCCCTTCAGTCACACCTATTCCTCCTACTTACTCCCTGCCCAACACATACACACACATACACACACACACACACACACACACACACACACACACACACACACACCCTATATTTGTCTTAGAAAGTTGATTTGAATTGAGAGCAGTTCACCAAGTATGTTTTGAATTTCTTGGCACAGGACCCAAATGTATTGGTTTCATGTTTATAGAGAGAAGGATCTAGAGACAGGAAGTTTGATTAGGGAGTAATTATTTTAAGGGTTCAGGTAAAAGAGAATGAAGTGTAAAAGATTTATAACTGAGAATGAAAAAGAAGCATGAGAAATATTGAGGGGTGTAGAATCAACAGGTCTTAGCAATCAATGGAGTATGAGATAAAGGAGAGGGAAGAATTAATGATAACTGGAAAGAGGTAGTGCCATCATCAGCCTATTGTGGCATCAATAGAAATGGAGAAGTTTTGAGAAGAGGAATATGTCTGGAAGGCAAGATAATGAGATCAGTTTTTGACATGTTGAGCCTTCTTAAAAATTTATTTTATTCTGAACTTAAGTAATAAAACAAATATTTCCATAAAATAGTAGAATAGAAAAATCTATTATGTACAACCTGCTGTTCCTTTTAAATATATAATAAAATTATCATGTAACTTTTTTCCTTCTCTCCCTGACCCTTGAGATGGCTGCTACCATTAGACACAAATATGTATATGTGTATATATACATGTATATGTATATATATACATGTATATGTATATATATACATGTATATGTATATATATAAAACTACTCTAGACACACTTTTATTTTTCAGTTCTTTCTCTGGATGCAGACAGCATCTTCATAGGTCCTTTGTAGTTAATTTTGGTATTTATAATAGTCAAAATTACTTAGTCACTCAAAGTTGTTTTTAAAATACTATTGTTGTTACTGTATACAATATTCTCTTGGTTCTTCCTATTTACTCTTCATTATTTCCTGCAAGTTTATCCATGTTTTTCTAAGGCCATTGAACTGATCATTTCTTATAGTACAATAACATTCCATCACAATCATATGCCACAACTTATTCAGCCACTCCCCAGTTGATGCACTTCCCTGTAATCTCCAGATCTTTACCACCACAAAGATTGCTGCAATAAATATTTTATAACATGTAGGTTCTTTTCTTTATACCTTAAGCATCTTGAGAAATGGACTTAGGAGTGGTGTTGCTGGGTCAAAAAATATAGGTAGTTAGTTTAATAACTCTTTGGGCATAATTCCAGATTGCTTTCCAAAATTGTGGGATCAATTCACATTTCCACCAACAGGGAATTAGTGTACCAATTTTTCCACATCACCTCCAACGTTTGTTGTTTTCCTCTTCAGGGGTCAATAGGTCCCTGGGGTCCCCAATGGGACAGGTAGAGAGGTCCCACCAGCAGATAAAGGTGAGGATCACTGACCAAAATATACAATTGATATACTCTGTAGAGTAGTTGTGAGGGTATTTAATGAGGGGAAATAAGATGGCAATTAGCTGGATAAGATCAAGACTCTCAAGCAGCTCAACAACGATGACATAAAAATAAAACACACAAGTGAGTAAAGTATCTTTCTCATAATAGCTCCAGAAGGCAGATCATTTAAGTATCAACATTTTACAGATAAAAAAACAAGAATCAAAAAGGTTAAACCTCTAATATAATAGTGTGTGTTAGGATTTGAACTGACATCGCCTTGATTCCAAATCCAGGGTTCTGTCACATAACCATGGTGGTTTATGGACGGGCATAAGAGTAACAGTGGCAGATATGTAGCTTTAACAAATCTGAACCAGTCAAAGACTATCTCCCTCTTACCTTAGCCGGTAGCATATAAAAATTAACTGTCCCTAAAACTTGCAGCTATTGACCTACCCTAGCCATTTTTATCTGCTTTCAGGAAGTTATTTATTATTAGAAGTCATCAGCTCCACTTTCAGAGACTGAGTTGCCTTTGTGTCCACGAATTGGAGCATCTTTCCATTCATGTAAGTCAGTATTTCTTACAAAAGACAGCAGGTATAATAGACCCAAAGTAACAGGGAGCTCTGCAGAGGGCAGCTGTTAAGTTCCCTCAGAATTCTATGGATAACCCAGAAGGGCTAGGGTTTTTCATATTTTCACTCACAAGCCCCCATCCAATGTGCTCCCCAGTAATTATCACACCTAGTTAATGAACTTTTAGAAAAGAAAAGGCGTTTACTAAGCAAATATAGCAAGGAAAGTTGTAGCAGAAACAGGGGATTAATTTTAAACTAGGGATTAATTTTACCCTTGCACATGAGAGATCTCCAAGGAGACTGGATTAAAAACTAGAGCACATTAGTTTCCAAAAGGTAAACTCACATCTGGTTACTAGAAGTTTTCTTCTCTCTTCATGGAGTCCTCTTAAAATTCCCCTTTTGGCTCTCTGCTGGGATCTGAGGGACTATGACCTTGTTTGGTCTGAAGCTATTGTTTTTCAGTGTGTCTAGTTTTTCCTCATTCTCTCAGCTCCTAGTCCTCCAGGAATGTTATTATCAGTCCTCTATTAACTAATTTTGTTTTCATCAAACCAAATTTCCCTCTTTCCAATTCCCACATCTTTCCTTCAAATTCATAGTTCTGTACTTTATAACCTAGAAGAAGCTAATTCTTCTTCCAGGTGAGAGTCCTTTTATTACTTGAAGACAGTTATCATGTCCCTGCTCCCTCCTCTAGTCTCCTCTTCTCCAAGATAATTACTCCTAGTTCCTTTAACTAATTTTCATCATATATAATCTCAAGGCCTACATCAGAATTTGGCTCTTAAAAGTATTAGAGAATGATTCAAATAATTGATTTTTCTCTCTGTGTATATGGGATCCTATAAATTGTCTTTCATAATGCAACTCATCAACTTCTCTTATGTTTTTGATCATATTCTTTCTAACAAAATTTAACAATGGGGCAATCGAACATTACCCCAGAGGAGAGGAGTATGGAAAGAGTTCTGGGAAAAGATTTAGAAGAACCTTTGACTCATATCCTCTTCTTAGACATACAGTTAATGTGACCAGGAACAAATTATTTCAATAATTCAATGAACATACATTTATTAAGCACTTACTATGTGCCAAGACAAAAAATGAAACAAACCTTGCTCTCAGGAGCTTGTCATGAATATAGCAAGTATATCAAGAATAAATAAAAATCGCTGCCATATAGATGCAAAGTACTTGCCCACGTTTGGGGGATCAGGAGATAATGGATATAAATTGCTTTATAAATCTTACAAGATCATATGAATGTCAGCTATTCCAGTGACTACCTCTTTATGTGGCATTTCTTTATAGTTATCCTAAATTTATTCTTTCTTTTAGTTTGCTTGTAACTAATTACATACCCACATGTGGATCTGTGCATAGCAAAATGAAAGACTCCATGTATTAAAAACTATTTTGGGTGTAAATATTGACTGAAAAAAAAATCACATCACAGTGAAAATGACTCAGATGTAGTCATCTGAAATATTCCTGGGAAAAGGAAAGACCAAGAATGGAACATGTTAATTTCTTCTCTGAAGTGGAGACTTTGCATGATATTTTAGTAATCCCCTTGGAACAGTTAGGCCTGCTAAAGGGTAGCCTAGTCATTATTCAAATTATGTCATTAATGAGTCCATCCCATAGCTATCCAGGTGAATAAGTGATCCTCTAGAGGGAACTGCAGATCACAGATCTGCCTTCAAGTTTGATAATTTCCTAGAAAATTAGCCCATTGTACAACTGCCTTTTCCAGGAGTAATTTTAGTGCCATCAACGATAGAAATTCCCCCATAAATCCAGGGGAACCACCAGTAGAATTAAAGACCTTAGGTCCTGTGGAAGTCAAGGTATCTGACTAAATTGGTCAAGTTGGTAAAAAAAGAAAAAAAGAAAAAAAAACGTCAAGGGGTTGGTTATTAACTGATCAACCCAATCAAAATGGCCCTAGGCATGAGAGGCCCTCTGTGAAATGTGTTACTATTATAGACAATATGATGCAATTTCTGGCTCCTATGCTTTATATTTTACATTGCATGGCTGAAACCTTTCTCCATCAGGGAAACAAGACTCTCAACAAATGTCAGTGATGTCAGTGCAGACTGGGAGCAAGCACCTACCTTTGTGAATGAATGAACTCTTCTAGGAGGCCACATATCAAATGGACTCTTCTAGGACATCTCATAGTGCCAAAAAAATCCTTTATTTCCACATGGATGAGCCATCTTCTCACAAACTAGGTCATACACCCTAGATCATCATAGCACCCAACCAATGATCAGTGTTTAGTCTCCTCTTGTATGTTTCCTTGCAACCCCCTCTTACTTATGACTCTCCTTCCCTCTTTCCAATTTCTCATCTTCCCTCCAAATTCATAGTTCTGTACTCTATAACCTAGAAGAAGCTAATTCTTCTTCCAGGTGAGTCCTTTTAATACTTGAAGACAATTATCATGCCCCTGCCCGCTCCTCCAGTCTCCTCTTCTCCAAGATAATTACTCCTATTTCTTTTAACCAATTTTCATCATATATAATCTCAAGGTCTACATCAGAATTTGACTATTAAAAGTACTAGAGAATATTTCAAATAATTGATTTTTCTCTTGTGCATATGGGATCATGTAATTTGTCTTTCATAAGGCAACTCATCCTGCTCATCTCCCAATCTCTAAAAGAAGAAGGAGGAGGAGGAGGAGAAGAAGGAGGAGAAAGAAAGGAGGGAGTAGAAGAAGGAAAAGGAGAGACTGATTTGTCAGGGAAGAAGAGAGAAGAACCCCTAAAGAGCAATTAGATTTCCGAAATTCAGAGCTTTCTAACTAACCTCCTTGCCCTGACATAGGTTCCTACTTGTCTTCAAATAAATGAAAAAATCATCCCAGTATTGTTCTTTTAGACTGTTTCTATCTTTCCATGGGAAATTCTATAGCCTTTAAGTCTCTTCTGTCACTAATATTGTGACTCCCTGTAATATCTCCATAAGACAGAAATATAGTAATACCTCAACTGAAAAAGTCCTTAAGGTTTAATAACATGGCAGCTCATCTCTGGATCCCAGTCCTACCATGTGTAGCTGGTCACAACCTTCAGAAAATGATTTCCAGACTCTCAGCTTCAGTTTCTTCATCTGTAAAGTCAGAATAAATAACAGAACCAATTGCTTCTGAGAAAACCTGACTTTGGGCTTAACAACCTTGCAGAGAAGAGGCAATTATAAATGTCAAGAAATTAGCATATGTGCACATAGATACAAATAAATATGTATATATGTGCATGTATATATCATAATACATCTCATGTAATATATATTTCTATAAACAAATGGTAACAATATTATAAAATATTGATATACTTCATGGTACTTCCAGCATGAACCACACCACTATGCACATAGTAGCCAAAATCTCATTCATTCTACAAGAATTTAAGTGCCTGATAGACTCTGGAAATACAAAAACAAAAGCAAAACAGGAAATGATCCTTTCCCCAAAATACTTTACATTACCTTTCAAAGATGCAGCATGTGCCCAAGGCAGCATCTATATTTCCCTATCTCCCATTTAGTTTCTCAATTTATCAGTCTTAAGGACTATATAAATGTTAGCTATATATTTAAAGCTGAAAGGGACCTCAGAAGACATCTGGTTCAATGCTCTCATTTTACAGAAAAGGAAACTGAGTCCCAGTTAGTGTCTTTTTCAAGGTCACCCACGTAAACATCAGAGGGAATATTTGAGCCCATGTCCTCAGAGTTGTAGCTTTATCACATTCCCTCCTAATTCTGGCAGGAAACAAGGGAAGAGAGTTGTTTCTGTTTTCCTAGTCCCAGTGACAAACACAGGACCTTACACCTTGTTCAGTTGCTTCAGTTGCATCCAATCCTTTGTGACCACATTTAGGGTTTTTTCTGGCAAAGATAATGAATATACAAACAATAGTTTGCCATTTCCTTCTCCACTGGATTCATTTTGTCAAGCAATCAAGGTGAAATGACTAGACCAGGATCACACAAGCTAAGAAGTGTCTGAAGCTGTATTTGAACTCTGGTCTTTGTGATTCCAAGCCCAGTGCTCTATCCACTGAGCCACCAGTTGCCTCACAGCTGCCTTACACATAGTAAGAGTTTAATAAGTGCTTATTGATTGATTGATTCTGAGATGTCATCATTCAGTCATCCTGAATTTCCAGTGCCTTCTCACTAGAAAATTGTAAGACTTCAGTCTTTTTCTAATACTACACTAATATGTCATTGAGGAATTAGCCCTGTAAGAAATAGGAATTTCCTGCATCTTCTTGTAGCACTCATGCATTCTTTCTCAGGATCCCAGCTGGTTCTGATACACCAGACTCCAGAATGGGGAGTAAATCAAGCATGGCCAAGTGCAATAAAAATGGCACAGTCATTCAAAGAACCATCTATGGGGCACACATATTTATAGAACACACCAGAAATCTCCATGACCTCTCACCCCTACCCCCAACTGCTGCGACCAGAGGGTTATAAAGCAAAGGGTTATGGAGTGAAATACAAGACCTCTGTCTATCTAAATGATCACCTTCCACCTAGCTCTTTTACTTTTCCTCTGTCTGTCTTCAGGCTTTTGACTGACTCAGGATCCTAATGTAAACTAAAGCCCTTAACATAAACCAAAGAGACATTCCAACATTATCCTTTTAAACCGTCCATACTCCATTTTTATGTAAGAGCTTCTGTGTTGACCTTAGCGTTCTAGAGGTCTCTCTAGTCACCTGGCTTGTGGACCTACTTAATCTCTCTGTGGGAGAAAGACAATATCCCTCAGCCCAGAAGGTTTAGAGCTTAATATCCTACATGCTTGCCTTTGGGAGACCTATCCAAATTAACAACTGAGAACCATCCACATAATCATATGTTTATTGGAAGAGGAATTAAAACTCCAACCCCAAGAGGATTAGGGGGGGAAATGCAGAGGGAAATTGCTCAACTGAAGGAGACTAGCACTTTTTGAAGAATGTGGTTTGGCCCTTTATATTGCAGGGGGAGATGTGAAACTCTTTTAGTAGTTTTCCAGATATTGAAATGGTCACAAAATAGGAACCATTCTTGGAGATTGTAGACTCTAGGAAAGTAGCTTCTTATATTCATCAGTAGTGAAAGACATAGGAGATGAAAATGACCGGGATCTTTCATAAGTAGCACTAATGATTGCTTGTTGTTGGGTTATTATTGTTGTTTATAATTATTACTATCATTATCAGTATTATTTGGGGAGAGAAGGAATGCTAGACTTTGGCTTTCATCATTCCAGGGGATTCCCAGTGTGACAACTCCTTCCACTGTTTCAGATCTGCAACTTCTCTCTAATTCTAAGTTTTAAAGAGTTGCCTCAAGAGGAAAGTTTAACTGCCCATGATTCCATAGCTAATATGTATCAGAGTCAAGATTTGAACCAATTCTTACTGTCTCCAAGGTTCATTCATTTCCTAATGAAATCACTTGCTGAGGCATAGGATAACATCTCATTGATTTATCTTTTGGGGGGGAAATAAAGGGTAGAGAAGGAGGAGGAGGTAGTGTTTCTATGAGAGAGAGAGAGAGAGAGAGAGAGAGAGAGAGAGAGAGAGAGAGAGAGAGAGAGAGAGAGAGAACATTTAGAGAGTTTAATCAAATGTAATATTTGGCCATGCCTGTTTATTCTCCAAAATTACAATAATTGGAATGTCCATTCCTATAAAAGTCTCCTAGCTCAACCATAAAACCATTACTTAAGTGTTTGTAGTTTTCACTATTGTTTCTATTTAAAACAAAATGCTCTACAAAAGACTCACCAAAGGGAAAACCATCTGAAAGATGCCAGATGTTTGAAAGCAGAAATCGTATCCAGGTATCAAAGCCAAGATCCCATTTTATGTGCTGATAGTTTGATTGTAATTGATTTCTGCCGCACTTGGTAGATAAAAAGGATATTTTTACCCTCTTAACAGATGATACGACAAAGTTAAGTTAATCTATCTTTATCACATGATTTTTATTACACGATAATGGAAAGGTCATCTTTTGTTAGAAATCAAAGCAGTCTGCTGGCTCTCTTGTCAAATGGAGAAGACCCAGACAGAGCGGGGGAAAGTAATCAGTTACCTGAATCTTGCTTCAACTTTTCGCTCTTAAGTCATGATTCCAAAACTGGATATTGTTTTGGTTTGTTTGTTTGAAAAATTCAGATACAACCTGCATCTGGTCAGATGTATATCTTTCTAAGTTGGGTGACTGGTTTATTCCTGAAAGCAACCTGACTTGAGTTAAATGGGTAGCCATAAATTGGCTCTTTCAAAAGGCCATGTGTATCCCCTCCATCCCTCTACCATGGACAAGGGAAAAGTTAGACTAAATCAATTTATATTTTTTTATAAACATGAAAAAAATACTCCTTTGGACCATGGAAGAAAAGCATATTAAATAAAAGAAGGCTTGAGCTACACGTTAATTTGCATGTAGCATCACAATCTGACGGGAAGAGCTGGTCCCAATTTCATATTGGGATTACACATTTTTATTCATTTTCATTATCATTAAGCTTTCTAGTACTATGGCACAGCTAACAAGCTGGGCAGCAGCTTGTTCTGATTTCCAGCCCTGGGAAAATAGCCTTGAGAGTTTCTTCCTTATAGAGTGATGTCACTGGTTAGTCAATTTCCGCTGTACACTGTACACTACCAAAGTTCCTCTCTGTATTAGTTATACCTTCACCTGCCAAGAAAAGAAAACACACAGCTTCCTTTATTCTGCAGTGAAACAAAGTGGTTTGGACACAATTTGGAGGAAAACTGCCAGACACAACAAAAAAAGGCTTTAACTTAATAATGTTTCCATACATTTAGGTGCTCTTCTAGAATATATGACCTTAATTGATTTTTACCTTTTTTATGGAATATAACTGGTACAGAAGAAATTATCCTTTGGCACTGACCCAGAATTTTAAAGAAAAGATATAAAGCTTTATGAAATCCAAAACTATTAAATCAAGCTTTGAGGATTTTTTTTGGGTGCTCTTCACCAAATAACACAATGCTTGCTGCTGAGGAAAAATAACCCTAATTTTATCTGAGGTAATGCCTTTGTCTGTTTTATCTGAGACAGAATTCCAAGCAAAATGATTCATTAAAACCATATTGTGAACCAAAGAAATTGAAATAATTGCCATTGTTTTCACATAAAAAAAATTCTTACATTCACAACGTTCTGTGGATGACTAAATTTAAGCTTTTAAAACTACATTCCTGTTTTAGCTTCCAAAGAGAGAAAACCTAGGTTGTTTAAGCATTTGATGGAAGTAATGATACAGAATTGGAACTGAGGTCTACTGAAAACTCATCCTCCCATCAATGGGATGTGGCCAATGCTCTTCCCAAATTTAAAGTATCTGTAGTATTTTTACTCACCCTTGCAACTCTTACAGTGTAACTTTATCTCACCAAATGTAGAGTTGCTTCCTTGAGTTTTAGCTATTTTTCTTTTTGAGTAATGTGTTCTCATTATTAAAAATGTTGACTACAGAAATTAAGCTATAAAAGGTATCCTAGAACTCTTGAAATTTGAGCTGAGAATCAATCAATCAGCAAGCATACACTTAGTCCCTATTATGTATGTCCCAAGAGGGGCAATTAGATAACACAGTGGAGGCAATGATAGATAGAAAATTAGAAAGGCTCATCTTCCTGAGTTCCAATCTGGTTTCAGACATTAACTGTGTGGTTCTGGGCAAGGCATTTAATCTTGTTTGCCTCAATTTCCTCATCTGTAAAATAAGCTGGAGAAGGAAATGGAAAACCAATCCAGTATCTTTGACAAGAAAATCCAAATGAGGTCATGGAAAGTCAGACACCAAGAAAATGACCGAACAACAAAATGTACCAGGTACATGTATTCTAAGTACTGGAGGTATAAAGAAAAAAGAACACAATCTCTGCCCTTAAAAAGCTTATATTATATTTTTAGGTTCATCTTTTAATACTATTTTAAGTAAGAAATTCTTCAGGCTATGTCTAATGGTAATTTTCAACACCTAATCAAATGTTAAAGAGACAAGTTTATAGAACAGATCAAGAGTCAGACATGAACAAGCCTGCTGTCTGTGCAGGCTTGAGAAAGTCTCAGGGACCACAGCGATTCTCTAAGACCAAAAGGTAGAAAAGGCATTGCAGATCTAAATCCAAAGAAGGGTGTTTCCATAAAGGGAGTTACCCCCACACTGATGAAATCACAAGTCTGGACCCAAATTTTAAAATAACCACAATATTAATTATAATAAAAAATTAGGGAGTCATGTCTGCCACCCACAAGAAGCAGTTTGAACATCACTAGTATCTGAAGCCAGTTTTGAACTCAGGTCTACTTGACTCCAAGCCCAGGGCTTCATCTGAAGTGGCACATAGAAAACAAATGATAGATAGATGACAGACAGAAAGACAGATGGATGGATGGATGGATGAATGATAAATATTAATTAAGAATTTACTATGATAATAACACTGCCCTAAGTGCTAGGGATACAAATAAAAGCAAATTTTAAAAAAATCTAACTTCAAGGAGCCTATATCCTAAGAGAGGAATATAACATATAAAAGTCAAGTAGAAAGAAAGGACAAGAATACTTACATGAAGTTAAGATAAATGGTGAGGAGGAGAGTGAGGAAAAGTCCAGAGAATGAGTCTAGTCTTAAGAGAAGTGAATTATGGCTGGATCTCCTTCTGAAATAATGGTCCCAGTGATGGAGTCACTAATCAGATCAGGATCTCAGGAAGAAGTTTTTTCAGAGTGGAAAGGAGGTTGGCAGGGAAGAAGAGAAATCTAGTCTGATTTGAGATGTAAAGACAGCAGGAAAATAAAATGTGTGGTTCCTGAAACAAATGTCACACAAGGGTGTGTGCTGGGTGGGTGATATTCCCCAATGCTATTCAACATTTCCGGGGGGGGGGGGTGCAAAGAGATTTTGTTCTTAGAACAGACAATTTTCCCAACTAATACTGGAAGGTAGTAGAATATACTGTTGCAACTGAGATTGAGAGTCAGGAGGTCAAAGGTTTTTAGGGATCTTCTTTGAATTGTCATCCCAGGGACAGTGCCAAGGAATTGTGTCCATTATCTACAAGCTTCCTCTCAGAACCAGTGCCAAGTAAGAGATCCAGGGTGCAGAAGACTGGTGATTTAGTTGTGTAGCTAAATGTTGTGTAGCTTAATTTCTAAACTATGGCCCCTTCCCAAGTGAGGGTGAGGCAGCAAGAAATTCAAAATCAAGCTTGGAATTTGTAAGCTGGGGATCCAGAGGCAGAACTCACATGTGGACAAAAGACTGCAAGCTCATTTAAAGAAGGCCCAGTAATTTGTTGGGGTTTTTTTGCTTGTTTGTTTTGTTTTCACATAACTATATTTCAATAAAATTGGATTACATTATAATCTTATGTGTTTTATTTTATGTATTTTACAACATTCTGAGAAAGGGATCCATTAGGCAAAGAAGCCAAAGAACTCATGCTTTAGAGCTAGAATGCCTTTAGAGATCATGTAGCCCAACCCATTCATTTTTCGGAAAAGGAAATGGAATTTTAGCTTGGTGTCATGACTCGAATCTTAGACTTGGAGACAGAAAGATGTCACATGGGTTCAAGTCCCACAGAACATCTCTTAGTCTCTATTTCCTCATCTGGAAAATGGAAATAAGCATATCTGCAATGTCTTCTCACAGGTCTGCTGTTAGGCTCAAATGATATGAGATGCTTTGCAAACTTTAAAGTGTTATCTACCTGTAAATGACTATTATTATGTTGAAGTACAGATCAGAAGCAAGATTTGAACCCAGGATCAACTTATTACAAATGCAGTTCGTACCACTCTGCCATGATCCCTTTGGAGCTCCTCCTTGAGGAGCTGGGCAATTGCTCTCCAAATTAATTTTTCCAACCAAAATCCATGAAGCAAGACTAGAGATTGTCTCACTTTGGAAGGGAATGTTGAATTATATGAAAGGAATCATCTGGAAGATCCAGCATAAAGGTACATTCCTGATTCCCTCTGATGTTCTTATGGTTGGCTCTTAATGGTCCTCAGGAAGTTTAAAGGGCATTATTGAGAACTCATGCCATGGTAGAGGGACAATAAAATATGGGCAATTGATCATGGACCATTTCTCACATCTGGAACAATCTGGCAATTAGCTGAAAGAATGCAGAATATAGGTACCAGTGAGAACCAGGTCAGCCCTCTAGTGGGCATTCAGAACAGGATGCCATCTCTGAATCTGATACTTCATCATACTCTTGCCCAATTTCACACCGTTTGATTGAAAAGTCAGAAGAAAAAAAATGATACTTTAATTGACTAATCCTCTAGGAACACAGTTCCTAGAGTTGGTCATGATCAAACTAAAAAAATTTTCACAAATTGTTGAAAACATCATTGCTGTAAACTTCTAAATCATACAACTCAGAGCCAGTATTATGACTAAGTTGTGGTTTGGTAAGGCCATGCATGGTGGAAATTCCTTAGTGCACAATCTTTCTTGGGCCCTACACAACTGAAGGCAAATGAAATCCAGGGGGAAAAAAACCTATAAATTCACATATTTTAGAGCTGAAAGGACCCAAGAAATCATCTAGCAAAATTTCCTCATTTTATAGATGAAAAAAACAAAGCGCAGAACAATTCTATTATGCTTCTAAAGTCTCCTGGGCAAGTGGTAGAGTTAGAATTTGAATCAGATCTTCTGACTCCAGTGGAGCTCTCTTTCCATTGAACTACACTTTCTCAGTTCAGCAGTTTGTTTTTAGCACAGCTACTCTCTCCTTCAAAACTGCGGAAACTCAGAATTAGATCCTATAGGATCATGAATACATGCTAACCAGTTTTATGAAGACAGAGAAGATTCTTCAACAAATATTTAGAACTCGGTCATGTCTGCCCATAGAAAATGTAGGAACTGAATGAGTCTTAAATGATCAGGTTTGTTCCTGTTTTCTGCCCACCTCCTTGACCTAGGAGGAAAAGATCAGGAAGGCACTGAGAGATCAATTGTAATCCAGACACTGAGAGAGATTGGGAGACATTGGACCAGGGTTCACTTCAATTTAGTCACCTTTTGATCTCAGTCTAAAAGAAATAAAGGGAAAGTCTCAGGCACCAAGGAGAGGATCCAGAGCTGCCATTTCCTGCTGTATTTCCATTTGGGAAAATAGGGAGCAGACACTAAAGTGTCTATCTCGCCTTCCCCTCTCTCAGTGTCTAAGAGCACAAATGTTAAGTTCAAAGTTTTCTTGTTCTTATTTTTTTTCCTCTTTCTGTTTCATTAGTAGTCTCAGAAAAAGATTTGATCGATCATAACTAGTTTGATTTGTTTGCTTCATTATTTTTAAGTAGAGAATTGCAAAAGAGAGAAGAAGAGTGGTGAACACATTATATTTAGAGAGAGAAGAGGAAAAAGTAAACCCAAACGCAGAGCTACATATCTATATCAAGATATCTGGGGGTGAGAGAGACAGAAAGGCAGACAGAGACAGAGAAACAGAGACAAAGACACAGAGAGAGAGGGAGGAAAGAGAGAAAGAGGGGAAGAGTGGAAAGAGAGACAGAGACAGAGAGACAAAGAATTAAGAACTTAATCTGTGTTATTCACTGTGCTGTACTGAATATGCAAATAAAAGTAAAATAAAATGCAGTTCCTAACTACCCTAAAAGACCTTACATTTTAATAAGGGGGAAAAACCAAACAAATAGCAGTGTGAATGGGTGATGAGGACAAGAGGGAGGAGAAAAATAAAAACATACAGAGAGTCAAAAGTGGAACTAAGAGAGAGGTGGGCAAGGATGGCCTGGGTTGCCAGAGAGGAACTCACCAACCAGAGAAGGAGCTACGGGGCCAAAGGCATCTTTGGGATAAAAAGGCTATTGGCACAGAGACAGAAGAGGCCTGATTCTCCAACTTCTTCTACTTGTTTGGAAAAGGTAAACTTCTGGGCACTCAAATATTTAAATGATTCTATGTTCTCATTAACAGTGATACTCCCCTCCAACAATGCAAATTGCAACCCAGTCATACCTGACTGTTCTTTGGTACTTTTATCCATGCCCTCCCATATGTCTAGGCCCTCTCAGCATTTAGGACACTGCCTGGCACATAGTAAGGCCTTCATAAATGTTTATTGATTGATATGATTACCACAGGGAGTCTACTTCACACCCTCTCTTTCTCTTGATCTGGAGAGGACATCAAAGGAACACCTAATCTGTCTGTTGCTTATCCCTTGGTCTCTCCACAACAACAGCCAATCTTCTTTTTCACTCATATGCTTTTTTGATGACTTCCTTTTTTCCATTCCACCGTTATTCCTTATTCATGACATTTAGCAGCCTATGCACCTATCATATGTTTTCCATACCAATCTTTTGTGATTCTCATCCAGGAAACAAAGATTAAAGCTACTTCCTTACATTTCTAGTGTCACACTATCCCTACTAGACCAAAGAAATAGATGAAAACATACACACTAAAGTTGGCGCTAGTTTGAAAGTCTCCAATCTCTCAGTCCTGTCCAGTCCCTGAACTCTTAATAGAGGCCAGTTGGTATAATCTCTAGCCAGCATACCCATCTTGACTATGCTGAGGCTAGAAACTAGGAACCCGAAGGTTTCATGACCCATCAGTCTCAGTTTTGATGATGACTTACAGTATCCTGAGCATTTCAGTAATACTTTTCTATCAAATGTTTCTTCAAAATCCTACTATACAACTTTTCTTACTTTCCTTCATCTATTATGCTGAAGAAGAACAGTCAGAATTGTTGAGTCTAGTTTGTGTAGAGTGGACTGATGTCCTTCATTGCTCACGAATCCTTTATCCTACAGTTGTTTAGATTTTTCTCTTCTCACATCAGTTCCATTACTTGACTAATTATTGACATGAGCATCCCTTAGAGACAGTTTTTCCAAACATTGACCTAGCCAAGTTGCCCTTTCCTTGCACAGTCTCAGCACACAGCAGCATAAATTATGTCATCCACATTCAATGCTGTGTTTCTAGTGGAATCTTTTTGGTTCACTTGGAAGTAAACACTCTCTCTGTTCTCATACTATATCATATCAGCTATCATAATTAGGATGCAACTTCTGTTGGTCTCTATGTCTGGTAGAAAGATACATCCAGATGGGATATATCCCATATATGGGATCTTCAATGTCCTATTATTATGTTGCATGTTATTAATTATTTAATTCCAAAACTTAAATAATCTATATATCCATTGGTAAGTAATGATGGACAGTGGTTATAGGTGCTGTGAGATAAGCACAAGTTGGGCATATTATAAGGCAAGACATTTGCCTGACATGCAATCGTGAAGACTTCATTTGTTCACAAAAGCATCACTTGGACTGGAATTAGAGAATGGAGATGTTTGATTTTGAGACAGAGGAATCAGAAATGCCTTTTAGGATTATGGTAAAAATGTGGAGAAATTGGGAAGTTAATGAACTATTAGTGCAGTTGTGAACTGATCCAACCATTCTGGAGATCAATCTGGAGCTATGTTCAAAGGGCAATTAAACTACTCATACCCATTTGATCCAGCAACACCACTACTAGGTCTATATCCCAAAGAGATCACAAGAAAGGAGAAAGGACCTACATGTACAGAAAATATTTATAGCAGCTCTTTTTTTGTGGTGACAAAGAATTGGAAATTAAAATTGGAAATTCCCCATCAATTGGGGAACAGCTGAACAAGTTGTGGCACATGAATGTAACAGAATACTATTGTACTATAAGAAATGATGAGCAGGTGGATTTCAGGATTAAGACAAAATTCTAAAGCATAATGAGGAACAAATACACCATCTTTGTGTAAATGGATATAACTTGGAAAATGAACATTACCCAAAACAAAACTGAAAGCAAGCAACCTGATTTAACTGCCTGAGATAAAAGAATGTATAATGTGATTAATAAAATTGTTCTTGTCTTAAAATCCCAAGCTTGCTGGGAATTATTGAAAGGAAATTTAGATTTTTTTTTTAAATGTTCATGGAGAAACCTAATTGTGGTCCCTCTGCAAAGAGAACTTTGGCTTCTAAGTAAATGATACGAAGTTAGAGCTAAAAGAAAGATCACTAAAGTGGTGAGGGGAAGGGGCTTTGTTTTGTTTTATTTGTAAAGAAAGGGTCATGAGTCCATGAAAAGATTGCTAGATCTGGTGTTAAAAAGGAACTATGTTCACATCCTATGCCTGGCACTAGACAATTATATTTTGGTTGTTCAATTGTTTCAGTAGTGTCTGGCTCTTCATGACCCCATTTGGGGTTTTCTTGGCAAACATCCTACAGAAGTTTGCCATTTTATTCTCCAGCTCCTTTCATAGATGATGAAACTGAGGCAAACAGAGTAGAGTTACTTGCCCAGGGTCACACAGCTAGTGAGTGTCTGAGGTCAGATTTAAACTCAGGAAGATGACTCTTCCTGACTCCAGACCTGATGATCTCTCCACTGCACCCTCTAGCTACCCAAGTTATGTTACCTAGGCAAATCATTTAACCTTTCTATAAATGGAAACAGTTGTACTCGTATTTCCTACTGCGCAGGTTTATTGTGAGGGTCAAATGGGATATGTTATACCAAATGCTTTGTAAAACTTACAGCTCTGTGTAGATGGCCACAATTTTTATATACATTAAGACAACATTGTCTAGTAGCTAGACAGCCTAGCTTAAAGTCAGAAAGATCTGGAATCAAGTCCCACCAGAGAAAGGGGGAAAGAGAGATAGAGGAGAGGAGAGAGAGAGAAGGGGGAGGGATGGAGAGAGAGAGACAGAAAGAGAAAGAGACTGATATACAAATAGATATTGATTATATATAGAGATATACATTTGTATCTATATATCTGTATCTACCTATCTATATAGATACACCTGCCATGTGACTCTAGGCAAGTCACTCCATTTTTCAGTTCCCAGGGCAAGTCTTTCTAAGTTATAGAATATTTGCACATCTCCATTATTAGAAGGAGGTTCCTTTCACTCAAGAAATCACAGATTTGGATAAAATGTGTGTGGATTTAAAGTTCCAAGTTCCAAGGGAAGGGATGTTTTGTTTCATTTTGCTTTGTTTTATTTGTAAAGAGAGGCAACATGATTCCATGAAAAGACTGCTAGATTTGGTGTTAAAAAAGGAACTATCTTCAAATCCTGTGCCTGGCACTAGATAATTCTATTTTTGTGGTTCAATTGTTTCAGTCGCATCTGGCTCTTCTTATCCTGGGGAACATTTACAAAGCTTAAATGAATCTAGATTTTAAACTATTCTCCAAATATTTCGCCTGTTTTACTCATTGTTACCTCTTTACCTTTGCCTTTCACCAATAACAATTACCTTACCTTTCATTTTATCATGTCAGGCAAAAACCTAAATACGCAGAATGGCCCTTCTGCTTTGTGAGTACAGAGGTAAGTAGGTGGGTAGTTACAGCAATAGCTAGATAGATCAATTGATCATTAGAGAGCTAGATCTTCAACGAATACATACACACACATATTCAGCATTAAATGAAATCTAAAGAATACAAATAAAAGAAAGTAATCTAGTCTCTAACTTCAAAGAGCTTGTATTCTGATGGAAGAAGATGTAAAGGAGTACTGGAAAACAGAGGAGGGGAGGGTACAGTCGTGGAGTGAGGGTTTAGAGAGAAGGAAATAAAATGAGGCAAAGGCCTGGATTCTCCCAGGAAAAATAAAATCAAACCTGCTAGAGTCCGGGTGTTTCCAGTGAGTGACTTCCAGTTTCTGATGAGAAGATAGTGATGTAATTCACAATGGAGTTGGCATAGAATATTTCCTCTCAAAAAAAAAAAAATGAAACATTTGTAAACCCATCAAAAAAGTTGGAAGAAATGGACATGATAGTTTTATTATACTTGTAGAGAGAAGGAAAATACAACTACTTAACAAAGTGAAGTAACCATAGGAAGTAAGAGATATTAACTTTATATAAAAATAGCCCTTTTTTTTTAGATGCTATGCCAATATAAAACCGGGATAGGGAAGAGGAATGGAAAAATTGGAAAAATTTGGAAAAATTTCTTCTCTATCAATACTTTGACTAAAAATCTGACATCTGAAACCTTTAAGCAACTGCAGAAATTTGTAAGAGCCAGATCTAGTCTTCACTGGACAAGTGGGTGAAAGTACATGAGCAGGCATTTCTTAGAGAAAGAAACAAATCATCAATGATATCCTGAGGGAAATATTCCAACTTCCTAAAAATTTCAAAGAAATTCAGATAAAACAACTCCAAAGTTCCACTTTATACTCATTAAATGGACAAAAAATAATGTAAAATGTTAAAATAGAATATTGATAGAGTTATGGAGAAAGCCATATACTTCTGGTGGAGATATGTAACCTTTTTGGAATTTAAAAATCTAGCATAATACAATAAGTGTGATTAAACTGCTCATGTCATTTCACCTAATGATTTTGCTACTACATATAAATAAATGTACATATGTGTGTATATTGTGTGTGCAGATATATATACATATTAAACACATATATAATATATATATATGTATGTATATAAAACCTTCAGCGCAGCCCTATAGCAGGAATAGTTCCCAAACTGTCATATGGCCAACTCTTGAGAACAGGCTGAACAAATTGTTGCATATGAACACAACAGAACAATATTGTACCTTATGAAATGATAAATATGATAACTATGAAATGGTTTAGGAAGACCTAGATAAAAGGATGTAGAGAAAAGAAAGCAGAATGAGAGCAACAATATGCACCTATGACTACAACTTTGCTTTTTAAAAATATGAACAACAAAGAAAATTGAAAAAATATCAAAGATCAGTGGAAAACCAAGGAGCAAATAAGTCATTTTTGTTATGTTTTGGTAAAGTCAATAAAGAGCTTTACATGATTGTAAATTAGAGTTTTATGTTCATCGTATATCCTTTTTTTTATTAGTACATTCAGAATTGTTTTAATAACTCAGATGTAGTTTAAAAAGAAACTGTCTCCATTTTAGATTGCTTTAAATAGGCTACATGTTAAGGGAGAAGTCCAACTGGTCTCATCCAAGCCCCAGTGATGTCAGAACTGTCGTTTCAAAGTCTCATCTCTACTTTGGAATCTGATCAAGTTCATGAATATAGCTTTTTTGTTGTTGATGTTTTCCTATAGAATCACAGATTTTCAGAATAGAATTCAGGCCATTTTCACCTTTTTAAAAAATCCCCAGAACTTAACACAGTGCCTGGCATGTAATAAGCAATTAATAAATGTTTGTTGGCTTTACTTGACTTGCCTAGAAAGATTTCAACCTGTATTTTTGAACAAAGATTCATGTTACCCAGTACTCCCCAGTCTTTACTTGAGGATATACAGAGTAGAGGAAGCCTCCAGTTTCTGAAGCAGTATTCATGTAGATCTAATTTTTAGGAAATGTGTTTCACCAATTGCTAGAATTAAACCTTATGACATCTTAGATGAGCAGCAGAGGCCAACGATTTATCTAAAATGGAAAAGAAAGTCTGTGGCTGAGTTGAGATTAAAATGAAGGACTCCAGAATTCTATACACCAAATTATTCTTTGTCCCTGAGGTTTCTGAATGGATTGAACATTGTGAGTGATGTAGATACGTGGTACTTCCTGACAGCTCAATGTAGGCTGAAATGTGGATTGAACAAGTTTTTATGACACTAAAGGGAACTTCAAAGTTATCAATTTTATCCACTTGTTTCAAGCAGAGTTTTCTATATGTATTCTTCATACATGAATTTAACTTGTCTACAGGTATGTAATGTTTATGGAGTAATGAGACTGTCTGATGCTTCTTCACTTAGACTGCTGTTTTTTCCATCACTTTTATCTGTGATTATCCACTCAGATCTCAAGTCATGGCTACTTTTAAATGTATATACCAAAATTAGGTTTTAGTTAACATTGTGAAAAAGAGAATAGTGTTCTCCCTCTCCTCCAAAAAAATGTAGATAGGTATAATGACAAGTAAGTAGGATCTTTTGCTGTTTTTGTTTTAGTATAATCAAGTCTAAGCCTCTGTTTGAATGTGACTGAGGAGCATCTTTCCCACCCATTGTCTGGCCTGGTCCATGCCTTTTGTTAATGAGGCACTGGTTCTCAAGGGATGTGATGCCCTCCGGCTCTAAAAAGTGTGTAAAGACTCAGATGCAGTTTTATTGTGGGGCTTAATTTTGATAAGAAGGTTTAAGTGGCAGATGAGGTCTCTGAGAAGCTGCTAAAGAGCCCCCTAGCTTTGAGAACCCAGATGTCGTGCTTCTCTCTCTGGGAACTGGTCAGACAGCTGTACATGTCTGTTGAATTATGGTCAGAAAGAGGGAGCCATGTCTGTTGATTACTTTGGGGTTCAGGGTCTAGGTGAATGATATATGTGTGCTTGAGGAAAGGACTGATATATGTGCTTGATTAAAATGATTGTTAACCCCTCAAAACTTGCCTTTCCTTTTATAAATACAGATCTAAGAACCTGTGATAGCAAGTCCCCCTGTATGTGTTGGGGTGCTTACTGATACAATGGGACATTCAATTCTATTTCATCTTCTGTCCTGGTAGAAGATAATGTAACTTAGCACAGAATAACTTTCATTCATTTGTTTGTCTTTGTGTGGTTCAATGAATTCCTTTATTTGTAATATAATACAATTTCTCTGCCCAAGAATGTTGCTTTTTAGGGCATTTTATAACCTCATTCTTTTTTTGCCTTATAAACCAGAATACTCTGTAATATGTAACTTACCTATAGAAATAGAATGTTGACATTTAGTTTCATAAATTGATATTTTTAATACTAACTCTTTTTCCAGGGATGTGATAAGACTACAAAGCATAGGAGATGTCAGTTTCCAAAGAAATGCACTTGCAGATCATCCAGAGACAAATGAAGAGGAACAGTCAGTGTAAGGAGGCTCTAGTCTATTGCCACTGAAGGGACGCATGGCAGACATGGTCTAAAAGATATTGTCAGAAAAAAATTTACAGATAGAAGAGATGGACAGTTACATAGTGAGAGAGAGGAAATACATTTCCCAAAAATTAGATCTACTCATGAATACTGCAGCACATTGTAATGGGTAACTACAAAGTCCAAGCACTAGAAGGAGGAGCTCAGCATCTATCTTAGGATTCACTAAAAGACACTGGGAGGAAATGGACAACAACCAAATTGGATGAAAAGTTGTAAGTAAATTGTGACCTGTAGGATTGAAAGTGACACCCTCACGGATGAGATCATGGATCCATCCAAAGAAATAATTACAAAGTCTGTATTGAACAAAGGTTTAGAATAATGAGTTACTTTAATAGGGCAAATCTACTCTGATGATAATTTTGTAAGTTGTCTGGAGGTTAAAGTCTTTGTTAAATTAAAAAATGGTGTAGACACTATGACTCCAGTTGAATGTAAGGTTATCAAGGGCAGGGATTGTTTTCATTTTGTCTTCTCCCACAGTGTCTAACATAGTACCTTCACACAGTAGGTATTTGATAAATGCTTATAAAAGTAAATAGAATGATTATTAAATAGAATATATATGAGGTCAAGTTTTAGCATATACATAATAACTTCTTGACACGTGGGGATATTAAGCATTTACAAAGGCAATAATTTGATATGCTACTAATCACTTGAAGAGAAGAGAAACACACAGAAACAAACTATTATTCTATGACACTGAAAAGTATATTCTTTAGGAATAGGAGAAAGGTAGTTATTTGAAAGAGTAAAAAAATAAACAAGATACAGTGTGAATAATGAAATATTTTGCAATATGTCACTAAGAGAAACATTGAAAAAGGTTAGCAAAATGGATACAGAAACTAAAATGACTATCTGGAAAAAAGAATGAGTACTTTTCTAATCGGAAGTTTTTCACTAAATAAATATAAAGATTTCCTCAAAAGCAAGAAGAAAATAGTCTCTAAAATAATTGCTGGAGAAAATGAAAGGTCTTCAGAAACCAAGAAAATAAGTGTTAATTTGAAGGATGAGACCCCAGAGCTGAATATATTTCTGTAATTACCTAGTGTCCTTTAGGAACTTGTGGCTAATTACAGGGGGAAAAAAGACTCACAGAGCAATCTTCATTTGTTTTTTGTTTAAATAGCAAAATCTATTAGGTTGGAATGCAGTTAACATAGAATTTAATGTCCCATTCTTTCTAAATGTACTGCTCTTTGCTTTGGAAAAAAAGTGAAAGTAGGAGGTCAAATCAAAGGTAATCTAATGCCTTATCAGACTGTTCTTTGCTTTAAATGAGAAATAATTAGTATAATAAAATCCTCTCCAATCTTCGCTTTCAAGAACTGAGGAAAGGAAACCTTGTAAGTAGCAAATCATGTCATTTAGATATGGCCATGTAATCATTATCTTCAATGATGCCCTTGCTATTGAGGTGGGATAATCAGATATATACTAATAAATCTGTGATGTCATCAAATGTGTGTACTGGAGTCATTCAAAGATGCAGATTGCAACTCATCAGTGTCTGCCCATTCAGTGACACTCTTGTCTATGTCTACCTATAACAAGGATTCATAGCTTTTTTTATGTGATGTGGACCCCTTGGACATTCTGAAACCTTCTCTAAATAATGCTTTTAAATTAATAAAATAAATTCCTTAGAATTACAAAAGAAACCAATTATGTTGAAATACAGATTTCAAAATATGCACCAAAAAAACAACCCCAGCTTAAGAACTCCTATAAGGACCCATTCCATTAGGGATCTACCTAATATTCTTTCTTGCATTTTCTTGAAATTGAAGGAATACCAGGAGGACTTTGGTTCACCAATGATTATGCTTTATTCTGATTAATGAAACACTTCTATATTCTTTTTATGGACATGCATTCCTCTTATGACATCCTTTATAGTATATCTTCTCTATAATTCATCATTTGTCAAGTGCTAGATGTGACCATTCTCACTATGGATTTTTCCATTGGTCCAATGTGTCAAAAATCACTTTTGATTCTGACCTCCACCGTCCTAACCTATTGAAATTGTTCTCCTTCAATGATTCACTCAGGTTATCTTTTTTCTGTGATATTCCCTATTTCTTCTAGCTGCATATGCTTTCTCACCTTATATCTAAATCATCTGGTCTGACCTCTGCTAGGACTTTAATGGCAGAGTGGATAGAATGTTAGCCTCAGAGTTAGGAACACCTGAATTCAAAACCTGTCTCTGAAGTTGTATGACCCTGGGCAAATAATTTTCCCTCTCTCAACTTTATTATCCTTATCTGCAAAGTAGGGATGATAACAGCACCTACTTCAAAGGGTTGTTGTGATGATCAAAAAAAAAAAATAATATGTATAAGCACTTTAGAAATCTTAAAAGATTTATGAATATTAGCTATTAATAATTTTATAACGTGTTATGATTATCTGTCCATGTCTCAGGTAGCTATTAGATAATAAGTTCCTTGAGGGTAGGACCTATATTATTTTTTCTCCTTTGTATTACAATGATTTTCATACAGTAGGTTGTCTGTTGAATCAAATGTGTGACTGGGAATCCTGGTTTTGAGACTAAAACAATTCGTTCTGTGAAGTTCTGTGAAGTTTGAATTCAGTCAAAGGGCCACACTTGAGGACCTAGAGAATCACATGTGGCTTCAAAGCCGCAAGTTCCCCATCCCTGGTATAGAGGGTAAAGCTTTATTTTAAAAATTATTTTATTTCACATACTTCCAAAAGTTTTCCCTTCTCTAGGGTAAATATTCCCCATTTCCTTCAACTAATCCTTACATGAGATAAACGTAGTTATGCTTTATCAAAGTCACAGAGGGAAAAAATATTAAACAGCACAGAGTCAAGAACAGATGCTTGGGGAACTCCACTGAGGACCTTCTTTAAAGCTGATATCGAACTATTAACAATTCATAGCTCTTCCAGTCTATCTGGCCATTCAACTAGTTCCAAATCCATTTCTTATATTGTGATCTCATCCATGTATTTCCAACTTTTCCACACTAGTATAAGTCATTTTATCAAATATTTGGCTACAGTCAAGGTAAGTTATCCTTATAGTAACCCCCAGATCTATCACTTTAGTAATCCCATCAAAAAATTTAAAAAAGGAAATAAGTTGACTCTAATGATACGTATACTTCATGAAGTCATATTGATATTTTTGAATCATCATTTCCTTTTCTAGATGTTCATTAAACACTACTTTCTAGATTTATTCTAGTATTTTCCCATTCTACATGGATCCAGATAGTCTGGTAAAGTGGAAAAATAACAATTCTCAGAATCAGGAAAATCTGGGTTTATGTCTAAAATATGGTTTCTTTAACCATCTCTCAAAGAGCATGATTTGAAGACCTTCTCCATCCTTTAGATACATTCCAACTTAACCTTTCCTAAAGTGCAATGCCCAAAACCATGACATGTTCTGAATAGGACAGAGTCACAGAGGGATTAGAACTTCTTTAATTCTAGACACTATACTTTATGTGGATCAATTTTCCATTAGCTCTTAGGCTGCCGTGTCACTCTGTTGACTCATCTTGAGCTCTCGGAATACTTAACCTCCCAGTCTTTTTCACATGAACTCTTCTCTAGTCATATCTATCTTCTTCCTGTTTACTTATGCTCTCTTTTTGTGAAACCCAGAATGAAATTTTCCGTTTATTGCATTTTTATTAGATTCAGTCCATAATTCTCCCTTTCTGAGATCTTTTGGGATCCTGATTCTATCTTTTAGTGCCACATTGGCTAGCTTCCACAGCTTCGTGTCATCAGAAAATCTGAGAAGCAAATTATACATAACTTTATGTGTCGGGGATAAACTGGTTACTTTTGGGGTGTCTACTCCGGGTGACCTTGGAGAAGTTATTTAATCTCAGTTTCCTCATTAGTAAAAACAGGAATAAAAATATCTGTTCTAACCCCTTAGAATATTGTTGAAAGATGATATCCTATGTTCTCCAGGAAGTCTTTCTTGGTCTTGCTTAAGTCTCATGTGTTCCCTTTATTGATCGCTTCCAATTTATCCTGAATATAATTTATTTGTACATAGTCACTTAACTTCATTTTTCCATTAAACTGTGAGCTCCTTAAGAGTGATGGGAAGCTACGGGTACAGTGGATAGAGTGCCAGACCTGGGGTCAGAAAGACCTGTGTTCAAATCCAGCCTCAGAGACTTACTGGCTGTGTAATCCTGGGCAAGTCACTTAACACTATTTGCCTCAATTTTCCCATCTGTAAAATGAGCTGGAGAAGAAAATAGCAACTACACCAGTATCTTTGTCAAAAAAAACACAAAAAACAAATGGGGTCACAAAGAGTCAGACACAACTGAAACAATTTAACAACCCCAATATCAGAGTTTATTTTTATCTTTCTTTGTCTCTCCGGTGTGGCATATAGTAGGTACTTAATAACTGTTTATTGATTGTCAAAAATGTTGTTGAAAGGACAAAATGAATGTAGTGGTGAGGCAATGTGGTATAGCGTGTAGAATGCTGAACTTGAGGTCAGAAAGATGTTCAAATTTTACCTCAAGAAATGACCAAGCTGTGTGACCTTGGGCAAGTCACTCATCTGCCTCACCCACAAAATAAGACAGATGACTTCCAAGTCTAATTGGATGATTCTCTGTACAAGAGAGGATGAATGTTCTAAATTCTAGTCTCCAGGTCCAGTGATGTCACCCATTTGCCTTCTTGACATGGGGCAAACCATTTGATTTCTCTAGACTTCAATTTCCTCAGCTACAAAATGGAGCTGGCACCAGCAGCGACATGATGGACCCAGAATACAGACTAAAGCATATATTTTAAAATAGGGCTAATGTGGGAATTAATTTTACACAACTATGTATACTTACTCCAAGGATTTTGTTTTTTATTTTGATTATAAATGGTAGCAAAGTGAATAGGAGAGAGGGGATAGAGATATGGCAGTCAAAAAATAAATAATAATTTAATTCCATAACAATGAATCAATTGTCATTTGCCAGTAGACAATATGTAAATGATTAATAAAATGACAGATTCAAAAACAATAAAAGAAAACCATCTAGAGGTGGCAGTGTGAACAGTGGAAGGGGCATCATCTATGAAGTCAGAGGACCTGTGTTCCAATTCCATTTCTGATATCACCTCTATGTGAACTGGGATAAATCACATGACTTCTTTGATTCTGTTTCCTCATTTAAAAAGGAAGGATGTGGAATAAATGGCCTCTGATTTCCCTTATGACTGAAGATCATAGGCTCACTGATGGCATGACATAAATGATGGGGAAGGCCTCATACAGGTCAAAAATGCTCCATTTGTGTCTGGGAAAACGGGCTGAAAAGTAAAACACACTATCATAGTATAACGTATTTATTTTAACACCCCATCTGATTGATGTTGACTTTCCCTGTGACTTTGATAACTGTTGATTTTTCTATGTGTTTTAAAGCAAATACCTTAAAAACCAGTTAGAGCCATATGTTATATTAAAGCATGGTGGGCATTCCAGTGAATTTGCTATTAGGTGTTCCTTGGCTCCAGAAGTAAAAAGGAGGGAGAGAATGGTAGTAAATTAAGTCTGGCTTTTGATCTGCTCAGAATGTCTTCCTTTCATTCTGCATTCTCTGACTGAAATATTCTTTTTAGTTCATTTTCTTTCTTCTTCTCTCTCACAACTCCTTTGCCATCCTTCCCTGAAGTCCAACACAATCCAACAAGCATTTTCAAAAGTCCCTACTATGGGCTGTTGGGATTGGAAGCTCAATTCCGTGTGGACGGTCTCGGGCGGGTAAAAGTGGGACTTCTAAATCTTAGAGTCTTACGAGGCCCTCCATGAACAGCGGGGGTTCGAGAAGGTCAGACTGAGCTAGCTCAGCTAGCTTGGGTATTTCCGCCCTTTTCCCAGGGGTTTGGGAAGCTTCTCTCCACTTTCTCTCCTTCCGAATCTAGGATTCGGGACTCGCTTCTTTCACAGCCCCTTCCAGGTGTACCCCAAAAGCACCCAGGATTATCTACGCTCCCAATCCCTGTTGGGGCGCCAACTGCCAGGCCTAGAGGCCTGTATTGGGCTACCCGAGTCTTTCTTACCTGTCCCAGGTCTTCGGTTGGCCAAACCGGATAAACGTATGAGAGAAAGGACGTTCCAGAGTTGAACAGGGGTTGAGCTTTATTACAGGGTCTAGTTACAAGTGCAGGGTGGTCTTCCTTAGGAGGAAGAGGGGGAGATTTCCTAAGGAGGCTAAGCTTAAGGGATTGGAAGTAGAAGTACAAGCGGGGAGAGAGGGGGAGGGGAGAGAGGAAAGAAGAGGAACGGAGCCTACTGTCCTCTTGGCTCCACACATGCTAAGAGAGAGCTTTCAGGCTTCCTCAATCCTACTTAACCTTCAGCCGCACAGTTTGCATCTCAATACCGTGCTGTTAGGTAACTAGGTGTGCTCCAATCCGGGACAATCTCGAGGGCAGGGAGACTCCACCCATCACGTATCTCCCGGGGAGAGGCGGAAATACCCGAGCTAGCCGAGCTAGCTCAGTCTGACCTTCTCGAACCCCCTCTGTTCATGGAGGGTCTCGTAAGACTCTAAGATTTAGAAGTCCCACTTTTACCCGCCCGAGACCGTCCACACGGAATTGAGCTTCCAATCCCAACAATGGGCAAAGCTCTGTGGGAGAGGTGGGACACCTCAGCCCTGTATGGATATCTGAAGTAGTATTTGAAATAGTATTATTTGAAGATAATATTTGTAAAGTGCTTCATATAGTATCTAGCCCATAGTAAGTGCTTGCTAAGTGCTTGGTCACTTCCCCCTCCCCCTTCATCTTTGCTCTTTACTACCTGCTACTGCCTATTCAGCTGTATCTCATCATTTGATTCAACTAACAAATATTTTGTTCAGTCATTTTTTAGTTGTATCCAATGCTTTCTGACACTATTCAGAGTTTTCTTGGCAAAGATACTGGACTGTTTTCATTTCCTTCTCTGGCTCATTTTACAAATGAGGAAACAGAAACAAGCAGAGGTTAAATGACTTGCTCAGGGTCACATAGCTAATAAGTGTCTGAAGTCAGATTTGACTAAGAAGAAAAGCTTTCCTGACTCCAGGTCCAGCATGGTATCCGCTACACCACCTAGCTGCTCGCATTTATTACAGATCATATATTTAGAGCTGGGTGGCACCATAAGGACTATTTAAATACACCGCTTCATTTTATAGATGAGTAAACTGAGGCCCAGAGATGTGGGACTTGCCAAGTTCAAACAGAGGAAATGTAAATCCAGGTCCTCTGATTTCCAATCCATTGCTTTTTCTGCTCTAACGAGATGCCTGGCTAATAAGTAGCTGTTAAGTAGCAAACACTATGTCAATGACGAAAAGCTCCGGTATCGGAGTCCAAAGATTCTGTGACTCTGCCACTTACTAGCAGTACAACATTGGACAAATTCCCTCTCTGGGCCTGAGTGCCCTCATCTGCAAAATTAAGAAGTTGTACTACAGGAGCCATGACGTTCCCTTTCATCTCTAATTTAGGATTCTGTTTTACCTGAGTCAACAATAAAGCTGCCTTCACACCTGGACAGTAATGAAGCTACTGTCACATCTGCAACATTGCACTCTCTCAAGATTTGGAGACTCTAATGCAACTCAGATTCTAATTTCAACAGAAGAAAAGTGAAGTTTATTTAAAATGATTGGTTTTGAGTGTATTTGAGTTCTATACCTGCCATCCCACATTACTTTGTCCCTTTAGGGTCCTTATGGAACCAAGGCTTCATCTATTTTTACCAATTTCTGCTTAAAAATTGCTGGAGGAACAAGCTAATGCTAACAAAGAAGCCAGCTTGGCAGATAAAGCCCCAAGGAAGCAAAAAAATTTATCTATATTAGAGTAGTATTTCAAAATTAATCCCACATTCCAAAAAGTGCCATACTTGGATTTAGCAATCCCCATTAGATAAGCAGGATCTGAATTAGCAATGGAAGACTTAGTCCAACTGCTCTGCTGGAAGCATATTATTTAAGAGACCATGCCCAATAGCATTAAGGAGATATGTGTTGGAGTCCAGATCTGGAAACCCAAAGGGAAATAGAGTACCAACTTGTTCAATTTCTTCTTATTAGTTCAGCTTTGCTCATGTGTGTTCCCAAGGAGGGCAGGACTAGACACATCCTACACTAAGTCATCTGCAGTAAACCATACTTATCATAGGTAAGAAAGATCTATCCAAAATGTGACTCAGATACAGTCAGCATCATCTTGTGAACTCACCATGTTTCCAGAAAATGATTATTGGACATTGATGGCATCCCATCTTATATTGACTAGATCTGGCATCTATAAAGATTACATGCCTTTTTCATTGTTTATATACATGCTGTTTGATTGTCTGATAACATCTGCATGTGGGAGTGTAAATTTCAACTTTGTTGAAATTTCCCAAACAGATATAAGTTCCAGCTGTTTGTTCTTGCCTCTTCAATGGAGATCTTACATTACAAAGAAACAGACTTAGGGTTGGGGGGTGGGGATAAGAGCCAAGATTTATCTAGTTCCTTGGTCTTCCCATTACAAGGGGGATGAATTGTAAAGTAAAAAAGGTTATTTTCCATTGAATTTCAAATACCAAAAGCTCAAAGGAAGGAATGTCTAAAAGCCCGCTGGTGTTTTCATTAATTTTTAAAGGATAATATCAAATGATTAAGATTTTCATGTAGCTGGCAATGAGCAGATGAGTCAGGTAACATAAGATACTCCATCCCCAGAAAACCCCTGTCCCCATATTGAACTAAACTTAAAGAAAAAAACAAACACTTTTTGAGTTCAGAAATATCTATGAAAAAAGAAGAACGAGAAACATCTGGACTAACACTGCTGAGCTGAGAATCAGAAGATAAGAAGTCTAAATCACTTAACATATATTAACTGGGCATTTACTATGAATCCAACTGTTCTAGGCACCATGGGGGGATGGGAGAGGTAAGGGAAAGGGTGGATAAAACATGTAGCTAGTAGACCACCAACGTATAAGCTTTCAAAAGTGCCAGCACCATTTTCAACTATTTGTCCCAATTCCTTAAACATTTAGGGGAAAAAATCTTTAGGGACATTAAGAATTTACAGCAATGTAATTTATTTTAACTTTCAACTGGACAAATCAAGCAAGACATTAAGCACCTACTCATATGCCCAGAACTGAGCTAGGCACTGAGAATAAACGTCCAAGGAATGAAACAACCCCTATTTGCAATGAGTATATACTCTAATGGAACAGTAAGCACACAAATAAATGAATAAATAGGAACCTGTAAGTAGCTGATGCTACGTAAGTCCATGGAAAATGTTTGCCTGCAAAAATCACAGACTTCAAGAGCCCAGTCTTAGACGAGATCAAATTATGTTTTTGATAGTCAGAAGGGCTACAAGCTGTACTCCTTTAGGTGAGTCCAACGGAAGGAGAGTTAGATTGAACAATTTTTACTGCAATATTTTGAAACTCATGGGAGTTTTTAAAATTTATTTATTTTTAACTTATAGAATAAAACAAGCATGTCCATAACATGGTATAATTAAAAAGATGATTGCATATGAAACTGCAAATCTGTTATATGTAACTTGGTATTCCTTTTAAATATATAATAAAATTATCTTGTAAATTTTTTCCTTCCTTCCTCTACAACCCCACTGCCCTAGAGATGGTTACCATTTTAGGCATAAATATGTATGTGTGTATACATGTGTGTTTATGTATATATGTATATATATACATACGCAAAATGATTCTATACATGCTTCTATTTATTAGTTCTTTCTCTGGATGCAGATAGTATCTTTCATGCAAATCTTTCCGTGTTTTTCTAGGATAATTTCTTATAGCACAATAGTATTCCATCTCAACCATATACCACAACTGGTTCAGTCATTCCCCACCTGATGGACATCCCTGTAATTTTTAGTTCTAATTCTTTGCCAACACAAAGAGAGCTGCTATAAATATTTTAGAACATAGAGGTTCTTTTCCTTTTTCCCTTTATGGAGGAGAGTTCATTTTTCACTGGTATATACCTCTATGACCAGACATTCTTTCAGAGTTGCTATGACTAGAAAATTTATTGATCTGTGTCCAACATAGTTATGAGGTTCCTCAAAATTAGGTACTTTGGTCCTCTGATGGCAGAGATGTTTGGCATCTCTAGACCAATTTTCAAAGTATACCCCACTTAGTAGGACTTTCCATCATTCATGGTCTCCTGGCATCACCCTCAAGAACCTAGGAATATCTTTCATTTAAACATATTGCTTATCAAGTTGAAAACACATTTGGATCTTGTTCCTTTGTCAAAAGTCATAAGAAAGCCATCATCCCCTTTCCTTTGAATAATTTAACAAGAACCCAATGAACAGTTTTCTTACAATTTGGAAAGCCTCATAAGGGATCCAGACGGTTACCTTTAACTTGGTGATAGAACCATTGAGCATGTCATATACCAGATGGATGACACATTGTCTCTTGAAAGTTGATGTAGGGAGTGAAAATGCTGTTTGGACTGCCCAGTCCCCCAGCATCTGTTATTTTACCTGCTAGGTATTTGCCACTTCTCTACAGGGTTCAAACCAAGAAAGTATTTCCTTCATGAATTTCCTATGAGTTTAGATATCTATGAACTATTAGTTGATGATTCCTAAAACATATCAGAGAGATGTACTTTATGAAGTTAATACTATTAATGCTATCAAATATCCTGGAATACTTTGTTCTAACCCACAAGAACACATCACAGACTACTTAGGTAAGATTTTAGGTGGCTATAACAAAAATACAATTATATCATGAAAATTAAAATTCCATTCTCCTATCCTAAGTAGTAAGTTTTCCTTTTCTCCAAACAATACATACACACATATATGTATATATACACATAAATACATATATATTGGTATTTTAGGTTGGATTGTATATTTTGTTTTGGTTTGCTTATTTAAGGTGTTTTGTAGTCAGAGGGTGGGAGTGGGGAACAAATCAATAATTTTCAATATTATTTTTTCCTTGTGGTTTGCTTTTTAATTTTTTAAATCAAATTTTTACTTAATATTTTAAGCCTTGTTGATTGATAATATTTAAATTTACCTTTCCCAATTATCAATCAATTAATCAATCAACCAGTATTTACTAAGCACTGGGGATTAAAAAAACAAAGTAGAAACAATCCTCACTTGAACCTAGTAGCAGCCTGGTATTGGAAGTACACTAGAAAGCGCCCACGATTTAATCAAAGAATCTGGGATCAAGTCCTGACTCTGACAGTTATTATTTATCTGACCTTAGGCAAATCTCAGTTCTCTGGGGCTCAATTTTCACACCTGTGAAATGAAGGGAATGTACCAGATCATCTTTGTAATACTTTCTAGTTCTAAATCTATGATCCTCAACTATCCTTCATGCTTTTCTTATGCAGGAATCTGAAGAAATGCCATCAATTTGGAAAATAATAATAAATAAGTTGTTTGAGCTATCCACCTCCCTCAAACCACCCCTACCTCCAGCAAGACTGTATCAAGAGCTGGCAATGACTTGTCAACCTCAGTGACCAAATTATGTTAAGTCCCAAAACATAGATGTTGAAAACATGTTTTATCATAAATCTGGTCTTTGTGCCTCTGTGTGTCTACTTCTAGGTAGAGAGCAACATATTCCAAAAGGACTGTTAAAAGCAAGGAGATTCAGTGGCTAGATTAATCAGAAACAACCAGTTAATCCAAATGCATTTGTTAGGCACCTACTATGTACCAGACACGGAGTTAACCTCTGTAGGTACAAAGACAAAATGAAACCATTCTGTGTATCTTCACTCTTTATATATCTGTCATTAAAGCATCTGTTTATCTACTTGCTCCTCTTTTACAGAATGACCAAGAACAGAAACATGCAAATTTTGTCTTTACTCATGATATAGCATTGTAGTTTCTCATTGGTTACTTATGTCAAAGTTTCACATATTGTCCTAACCCATTGTTTTTACTCTAGTTTCCACAGTCAATTTATTACATGCACATTGTATTATATGCAACTTGGCATGGCAGCTATATTTTGGAGCTAAGAATTAGCTCCAGTCCCTTATACTTGACTCAGATAAATCCCCTGGACTAACCCATTAAGGCATAGACAGCCACCTTCCTCAGTGTAAGAAGTACCCACACCAGGAGTTTCCCTACCCTGATAAAATGCCAGATTCTTTACATAGTTGTACACTCTCCCAATTTTATCCCATACACAGCGTCAGGAGGAGTAACCTGAAAGAATGTGTAATGGCTTTTGCAGGTAGTTCCAACTCAGAAATCAGTGGCAAAATTATCTTTGTTTCTCATGCCATGCTTTTGTAAGGAGAAGAAAAAATTCCTTCTTGTCTCCCTTCTTTCTTCTTCTTTTTTTTTTTTATTTCATTTCTGGCCACCTTTTGCCTGCACATGAGCAACACTTCCTTCTTTCCAATGTGATCTCAATAGGCTGGTTCAGAAGTCTCATTTACTACTTGGGGCTTCCTTACTGATGCAGATATACTCTTTGAAAATAAGCAAACCTGGATTCTGCCTGAATATTTGTTTAGAATTCGGGACATTCTAAAAAGGGAATTTAGGTGTTTCTCAATAGTGTCGAGACTTGAATCATTGGGCCATGTCCTTTGTTGCTCAATCATTATCTGTGTTTCCAACTTCAGCAGGTCTTTGCTAATTACTTTGATCTTTGTCATACCAAACAAACATAAAACCATGAAAAACCAGCTACAGGGATTTTCTGGGAAGGAGTGACCAATAGTTGGTCTCTGGGAAAGGGAGAACGCAGATAAGTGAGTTTCACTGAGATCTTATCGGTTGCTCAGCAGGGCAAGAATATGGCAAGAATGAAGTATTTCTAGACATTTGTCAAGAATTACATTTTATTTTAGTTTTGGATGACTTGGCACAGACGAGATAAGAAGTGACTCAGAGAGTGTATATTCAGTAAATAAATTTAAGAATTAAGATCTTATTTTCTTTTTCAGAGCAAGTAAGACATAACAAAATAAAAATTCCCCACATAATGTATATGATTGTTGTTTTACATCACACAACATTCAAATATTTAAAAATTTATGTCACCAGGATGTTTGCTTCCACATAATAAAAGAAATCATAGATCCAGTGTTTAGAAGGGTTATGACAATATTATGACAATCATATTTCTTTGATATGCAATATCAAATAAAATATTACTTCACATTAAATAATATAAGTTATGAATCCACTGGAAAATAGTCAGCCAGTCAGGAAACATTTATTAAATGTCAACTATGTGCCAAGCACAATGCTAAGCAATGGCGACAAATAATTTAAAGAATACCAGTTTCTACCCTCAAGGAGCTTATCATCTAATGGGGGACAACAACGTACAAAGAGAAGTTGAAAAGAGTTGGGGGTCATCTGGGGGCAGGTTAGGAAGGTACCTGGCATGGGGCCATGATGGAGAAGTCCAAAAGGGTATATCTGGGTGAGAAATGAAGAGATGGATGGCTTGGGTGCCCTCCTTAAATGGAGGTTTAGAGAGGGAGCTCTTTGCTTTGTCCACCAATCAGAGAGGCAATTGGGTACCATTGAATGTGTATTTGTTCTTGAAATATGATGATGTTCCTGATGTTGAGAATCCTATGGTCACAGTGAAAAAGGCTAAAGGATGGAAGTCAGGTGATGAATGAATACAATGGAGATAAATTTTGAACTCTAGGTAGGATTATTTTTCATATATTTTATCATTAACCAGGAGCAGAATGACTTGACATAACTTAAAAATCTCCATGTTTGTAACATTACAGAACATAATGTATAACTGATTTCTGAGTTGGAACTACCGGGCAACTATCTAGTCCAATCAATATATATGGAAAAGAATCCCTTCCACCACGTGCCTGACATTTAGTCATCTAGCGTCTGCTCAAAGACCTCTAATCAAGTAGACCCTACTATTCCATTCCTCTTTAGGATCACTCCAGTTGTCAAAAAGCTTCTATTTACATTAAGTCTAAAGTTGCTTCTTAGGAAAATCCATCCATTGTTGCTAGTTCTGCCTCCTAGAACCAAACAGAATAATGTGACTAATGAAAAACTTGAGAGACATAATTTCTGGGTAATTAATCATTTTGTTAAAAATGGTTAGTGAATAATTAACAAAAGAATGGCCATTTGACCTTCTCTTGTAAACCAAATATGAATTCTGGAAACTCTCAATGCTCTCTCTCAAGCCCTGGGAAGAGTGAGTGTTCCTAATGAGTGGCAACCAACTCTAATTGGTTAACAATTAATGAGAATGGATATTATAATGAGAGGTGGAATTATTCTAATGAGAGGGCTGGGAGACATGAATTTGATTAAGTCATTCTTACTCTCAGACCACCCCCAATCTAGACAAAGAATCTGTCCCCCCAAGCCTACCCACACAAGCCTGAATACAACACAATAACACAATGGGCCAGAATTCACCTAGATTAGATTTTCTTTCTAAGGTTTTTCTAGTTGGTTGGGATTAACAATTCCACCTAGATAAAATGGTCTATATGGGGTAAATTTTTGGGTAAGGTGAGTAATGTCCTTCAAAAACTGGCTATGTTAACCTACAAGGGTTTATTTCTGAATGAGGAAATGGAAAGAAAAAAATCTTCATCCCAACTAAGAATTTGTTTTTCATATAAGAGAGAAATGATCATTTCAGCAAATTTCATCTCTGTCCAGGTGATGGTCCTTCAAATATTTCCTTGAAGACAGCTACCATTCCCACATCATCCCCTAGCAGTCTCTTCTCAATTCCTACAATCAGAGAATGGGGGTGGAGGTGGGGGAAGTTCCTACTCCTGTTCTTAACGGGAGTTAGGCTAGATGAAAGGAAGTATGGTAGTATAACAAATTACTAAAGTTGCCACAGAACCCATGTCTCTCAAAGTAGAATTGTCAACTTGTTGGCATAATTTAGATGGGAACCTTCCCAGAGACCAGGTAACAACATAAGGTCTCTTCCAGGTCTACGATGCAGTAGCATATGAAACGCTATAATAATATAAGTCTTGAGTAGACAAATAGGCCAGATTTTGCTAAGAGATTAGAAATACTCCCAAGCCAAAAAGAAACAGCTGGAAGTACAGAAAGTCCCAAGGAGATCTGGTTCTCAGGAGATTTCACAACCCAGTTCTCAGTACCCTAGAGGTTTGGGGAATGTAGACAAGGCCAGAGGAATGTAGTTAGGACTCCAGTCTCTGAGTTGTTCTTTAAATAGAATTGTTTCCCTTAATGTTAAATTTCTTACTCAGAAGTTCTGAACACAGTGCAATTTCAACTATTCCTATTGATATTTTTTCCTGTTAATTAAAAATAACAAATGACATCGGTGTCTGAAAGGAGTTATGCTCTCTAGCGGTGGGGGCCACCTGAGCCTGTAAATCACTGACTTGGGGGAATGGCCAACCTCCGTTCCCAATCAGCAACATCTGCGATACGAAAAGAGCACTCAAGAGGTTAAAACCAATTTCAGCTTGTCAGTCTCTAGGCAAATGCAGTGGAATCTTCAGAAAAAGTCCTGTGATGAGGGAGTGTTGAATGGAAATAAGCTAAATAAACCTTCCTGTATGGATCACTGAGAACACCAGGCTCTTTTGTTTGAACTTCTGATTTCTAGTCTGGCATCGCTTGGAGAAATGTGGGTTTCTGTTGAGATATCATGTATTTCCTACCATTTCAAGAAATCCTCATGGAAGAGAAGTTCATTGAGACCATCTGTAATGGGTTTAGGAGGGCTGTGATTAATATGGACCACCCGACTGTTCCCTTGTTTGACATGTGGGAAAATTTGTAATCGGTTCCTGGTGAGAGAGATTTCAGGGAGGACCCAATTTCACTTGGGTACTCCAGTTACCACCAAAGATCAGTCCACCAAACCCACATGTGGCCTGGGCCCATGCATGGTCGATGGAAATGGAGCAAAAATGGTTTCCTCTCTCCCCCCTTCCCCCACCCTCCCTCTGTGCCAAAAGTGCAGTAAAAGTAAAGCCCAAATGATCCAAGACTGGGAGACCTGGATACAAAACTGAGGTCTGTGGCAAACCTCTATGGCTAGAAGCTGCCCACTGTGGCACATCTTTGTCGTCTCAATTACGCCCCCAAAAAGAGCCAGTTCAAGGAGGGTAACAACTGTTTTGATTCTGCTTTTCAAATGTTCTCAAACAGCCCCATCCCATAGAAAGCTCTCCTGAAGCTTGAACATTCAACTATAAACATTGGAAAGAAGCGTTCTCATGATGTCAGTAAGACAAACATGTAAGAAGCAAAGTGTATATTCTGGAAAGCTCACTAACGATTTGGGCCAAGAAATAGGGTCTGGCGCAAGTCTTCTTATGTGTCTAAGAGGACTTGATGGTATGCAGACAGAAGAAGCTGTGAAACACCAGGAAAGTGGGGTGGGGGGAGAGACTGGAGGGGAATGGTGTTGCACAGTCTTCAGGCTTTCAGCAGATGTTAAGGCAAGGCCATGGCGCCAAGATTTTGTCAGGTAGGGAGGGATTAGGAGAGCAGGTAGAAATGCAAACAGGCTGGTTTCTGTTGGGCTAGGTGTTTTATTACAGGATCACCTCATTCAGTTTTTATCCATTTAGCTCTATACAATGAGGCAGGTGACACCAGACACAAGAAATAAAGGGAAAGATCAAAGCTCCTTATTATCAGGAGTCAAGATCTCATTCCGGGAAATGTACACCCATTGTGTTTATAATTGCTGTGATAGTTATCTGATGTGTTCTAGCTTCTTTGTCTGAGACACATCACGCAACAGCAGAGTTCCCTAGAATGCCCCTCGTGCAGAGAAAACTGGGACCAAATTTGTCTTACAGTAAACAGGACTGTGGCTATTGACCAGTTGTAATTGATAAATGTTCAGTCACTGGAATTTACCAACATGGTAAATAGCTATTTCTCTCTTTTTTTCCAAGGACACACTAATAGACACACAAATACAATGTGTTTGTGTAATTGATGCCTTTTGGTTTTTTAGATCTCATTCATTTCCAGATATCCTTCCTTCCCTTACGCACAAGCTTTCTTTTGTAACAAAGATTTTTAAAGGACAACAAAAAGTCAAGCAAAAGCTACCAAATCACCACCAAGAGGGCAGTTTGGCATGATGGGATTTTGAATCAGGTTTGAATCCTTCCTCAGACACTTAGTAACAGTGAGCTAGTCATTTAATCTTTCTCATCTGAAAAATCGAGGTGTCCATAATAAATAGCATTTACCTCACAGGGTGATCATGAGAATCAAATGAGGTAAAACATTTTGCAAGCCTGTAAATGTTAGTGATTACACAGAGAGGGATCCTGGCATATGGGATAGAGGACCACCTTCAAAGCCAAGAAGACCTGGGTTCAAATCCTGCCTCTTACTGGCTGTGTGACCCTAGATCACTTAACCATTAAATATTCTAGACCCCTCTCTAAGACTGTAAGGTGCAGGGAAGATGCTGACCTATATCAGCAGAGGAAATTCCTCCTCTAGAAGTTCCCTTCATCAGTGAAATCACAGATCCAGTCCTTATAAGTAGGCAGCTAGGTGATACATAAATACAGCCTTGGACCTGGAGTCAGGAAGACCTGAGTTCAAGTTTAGCCTCAGACTGTGTGACCCTAAGTGGTCAAGTCACTGAACCTCTCTGCTGCTTTAGTATCCTCAACTATAAAAGGGTTGTTGTAAGGATCAAGTGAGATAATATTTGCAAAGCACTTAGCACTTCCTGTAGTCCTTCTTTTCCTCCTTCCTTCTCTCTTTCCTTCCCCCTCCCTCCTTCCTTCTTTCCCTCATTTCTTTCTTCTTTCCTCTATTCTCTCCCCTTTCTCCCTTCCTTCCTTCCTTCCTTCCTCCCTCTCCCTAACCTAACTATTATATGCAATAGATTGTCCCCTATTTCTAGAGTGAAGGTAGTGGAGCACATTTTTTTTTCAACTCCCAGAGGTCAAGTTTAGCCACTAGAATTATATTTATATTTTAGCTTTATTTTATTATTTTTTCTATCCATGTACAATGTAGTACTTGTGGTATTTATTTTTTCCTTCATGCTGCCTCCTTTTTGATTAGTTCATCTAAGTCTTCCCACCATCCCCTGAATTCCTTATATTTGCCATTTGTCATAAGCAATAATATTTCTTTACATTTAAGTGTCACAATATGTTTTGCCATGTACCTGGTGATGGGTAAAAAATTCCTCTTGAAATAATTCAGCCATGTGGGTAAGGGTTCATGTTGAAAACACATCTTTTTTTTTTCATAATTCTGTATGTGTAGCTTTTTTTTCCCTTCTTAAATGGGCCATATGCCTTAATGCAATCAAATGAAAATAATTCCTTTGCTCTACTTATTAATGACTTTCCTCGTTAGTGAGGTAAGCGCATACACATTGAAAAGCAAGTCGTCCCTGGGAACCACATTAATTATAAAATGCAATCAAAAGATCAACTCAAGAAGAAGTTTGCTATCAGACTTTTCTTGGTTCTTGGGTTTTCCAAAAGTCTCACTTTAAAGAAAGAACAGAAATGGAAGGTATAAAAAATGTCAACTGTACAGATTTGCTGTTAAGAAATCCTTGTTTACCTGGGAATAAAGTATCACCGCCCCCGAGGGTGTGCAAGTTTTAAAAGGCAAATTAATCTTGTAAAGAAGAGTATTTGGCTCCAACAAGAGAAGGGGAAAGTGTTTCAAAATGGAACAATATCAACCAGCGGAAAACAAGAGTGTCTTTGCTTAACATGCAAAATAATAAACAAATTAAAACCAAATTAAAAACCACTATGAGTCCTAAATTAGACTCAGTTCTTTTACTCTTGAAGATGCATTCATTGACAGATATAAACCAGGCAAGACCAAGAGGCAAAATGCTTTAAGATCTCCTTAGGGATGGGGACTGAACCTGTGATTTCTTTGGCATGGGATCCTCCCAGGGGTGTAAATGCCCTTTACCAATACAATTCATTTGAGACTTAGCTGCCAATAATAAGAAAGATTGTTGTTATAATGATAACCATTTATATAACGCTTTGAGTTTTGCAAAGTACTTTACATATATTCCTTCAATTGATAGCCAACTCTGAAATATCCCCATTTCACAGACGAAGAAACTGAGACAGAGAGGTTAAGGGACTTGCCCAGGGTCACAGAAATGGTTAGTGTCTGAGGCAGGATTCAAACTCAAGTCTTCTTAATTCTAGGTCCAATGTTCTAGGCACTGCACCATCTCATTGTCTATCAATATTCACTGACAGCTGCCTGGGATTCTGGTAGCACCCCTGTGTGTGTCAGTGATGGGACCTGAACCTAAGGTCTTATTGGTGCCAAGACTGGCTCTCTTTCCACTAAACCAGCCTGCCTCTCAGTATCTCCTTGTTATTAACATGTATTACCTCTGATTTGAAAGCTATATACGTTAAATTATGGTCTTAGAGTCACATGGTCATCATAAGATGAGGAAGAGGAGGAAGTAGTTGGAAATAGATGGGTGAGGGGATTCTATTGTAATAGTTCTGGTCAAAATCATCAGTTCTTTCTCTGAGTGAGATTCTCCAATGGCTCAGGGACTAAGACTGAGATCAAATATGACAAGTACAAGAGATGATCACCCGTTCACACAACACACCTCCTGAAGTCTCCCCCTCCCAGACCCTCCTGTCCATCCTCTGTTCATATTAGGATCCAATTTCTGGGTTATCCTGGGTCCAAGAATTTTGTAGACTATTTTTTTTTGGTCACTACTAAGCCATCTACATATTTGATAATAGAATAAAATTAAAATTAAAGAAACATTTTTAAAAAGCTTTCCTCCTTCACCTCAATTTCAACAACTCTGTTTATCTCCTAGTAGAAATTTGGTAGGAGCAGGGATCTGCAGGAGATGGAGATAAGACATCAGCAGCCCTTGCATCTTACAAAGAAGGAAACTGAAGTTGAGAGGTTAAAATGTATCCAACATCATCCATTTAGTAAGTGGCAAGGCTAATATTTTAACTCCAGACCTGTAACTAAATTCAGCATGCTTTTTACTACACTGAGCTGCCTTCCCTATCAGTACTCCTTGCCAAAATTTGGCAAAGAAAAGAGGTTTAAAAATTGGGGAAAGTGAGAATTTTGGGTAGTTTGTCTGATAAATAATCTGCCATCATGGATAACACACTAGACTTGTAAGTGAAGAAGACCTAGGTTTAATTCTTGTCTCAGACACTAATTAGCTAGAAGACCCTGGACAGTTCACTTAATCTCTGAATCTCAATTTCCTTCTCTGTCACATGATAGTAACAATAGTACCCATTTTCACCAGGCTGTTGTGAAACTCAAACATAATAATGTATGTAAAGTGCTTTGAGATCCTTAAAGTAAAGGGCTTCATAAATGGCTACTATTATCTCAGGGCTCACTAGAATAAAGACCTGTCTCTAATTCAGAAGGTCAAAAGCCAGAGTAGAATGTCAAATGGTTGAGGATGGTACTGTCTTCAGATTTGTCTTTATATTCGAACACTGGGGCAGCTGGTGGTACAGTGGATAGAGTGCCAGGACTAGATTCAGGAAGACTCATCTCCTTGAGTTCAAATCTGACCTCAAACACTTATTAGCTGTATGACCCTGGACAAGTCACTGAACACAGTTTGCCTCAGTTTCCTCATCTGTAAAATGAACTGCAGAAGGAAATGTCAAACCACTCTAGTATCTTTGCCAGAAAAACTTCGTAGGAGGTCACCAAGAGTCAGACACAACTGAAAAGACTGCACAGCAGCACAAATCTTAGCACAGGTCCAGCACATAAATGCTTGTTTCATTAAATAGGTTAACACAGGGCATCACCACAATTTAGCACACAACATCTATTTGTGGCATATTTTGACAGTCATACTGCATCAGTTTCAATGCTGAATGAATATCAAGTTCTGAGACTGAGAGCCAAGTGACTTTAAACATCTGTGAAGTGAAAATATTCCCTATATCCCTTCCCTGGCATGCTACCGAGGAAGGAACAACTTACTGATCATTTTTGCTTTTAACAAAGTATCCTCCTTCTGAGGAGAGCAGGTGTACAAAGAGAAGAACTTGGCTTTGAATCCTCATTAACCAAATCAAAATTGGATCCCAATTTTTTAATCTATCCCAACCAAATTATAACTCTTAAAATCTCAAAGAAAAAAAATGTGAGGAAATGGTAGATTTCACTGGGCTCTCTTCTCTAGGATTCAGATGAAGTCAAAATCGAGTGAGTATAACGAGACACTTTGAAAATCTAACCTTTTACCCCCTACCTCTAGTATATTAATGGTTACAAGATGTTCAGGGCATATTTGAGTAGTCAAGAGAACTTGCCTCCCAAAGGGGAAACGAAAATGGGAACAGACCCAGAGGAAAAAAGAAGTTAGTGGACAGACCTGAAATGTTCTTAATGTTAACACAGACCAGCATATAGTAACAAAGGTTAGGTCACAGCTTGGTCTGAATGTCAAAGTCAGAGCTAACCTCTTAGTCTTAAAATATTTTTTTTCGGAAGCAGATAATGTTTTCTTACACTGGCACACACTTTCTGATTTTTACAAAAGACTGAATTCTAAAGTCCTTTCCTGAAGGACCTGTTAGGAGCACCATGTTTTATAAGCCTTTTAAGTGCGAAATAAGCCTGAGTTGTTATTTGTTTCCTTTTCATCTTGACAATGAAACATTTTTATGAATGAGCAAGCGAAGGAGAGTGAAGAATTAAAGGAGAAAAGGGAATTTTGTTATAGGCAATTTATTGAGTTAGATTTTCTTTGTGATAGATGAAAATAAAATCCGAAATTCCTACTTTTAAAATCCCATATCTGTTTTGACTGTGTAGAATGCTCACCATGGTGTCATTCTTTCTCCTTCATTTATTTTCATTTGCATTAGTCACGATTTTCTCTGGATTCATGATGTAGATTAGCACAGGCCTTCAAGCCCCCAGCATGCAAGAAATTAGGTCAGACCCCAAAGAAATCAGGTTTAAGGAAAGTAAGAGAAAAAAAATACAGTTTTCAAAATAGTACAGAGTTCTTTGGGCAACTGGGCTACTAGGATATAATAGTTAAGCTGTAAGAAAAGTAGAGGAGAACTGTAACCCAGAAGGTTTTAGATCATGTTTCAAAATATCAAGATATTTTGAATGATAAATTAATCTGAATATATCTTGGGGCTGAACTGGATTACAGACAATGGTTCTTTGCATGAGTCCAATATATGTGCGTATGTGTATGTGTATGTATGTGTACATATGTATGTGTGTGAGTGTGTGTGTGTGTGTATTTAGGCACATTACAAATCTGCAAAGATTTTCATTTTACAAAAGAATCTTTCCAAATACAACAAAAATACACCCACTTCCTACTTCTAAAGAAATTTCTTCAAAATGAACAAAAGATAAACTTATTACTTCTGTGACTGACCTTGAACTTAATATTCTGGACCTCAGTTTCCTTTATCTGTAAAATGAAAGAGTTGGACTCAATGACCTTTAGGATCCTTTCTAGCTCTAGACCTATAATCCTATGAACTATGGCCCTATGACAGCTCTGAAGCTATGATCCTATGCCCACTTTAAGTGAAATATTCTGTCTTGTTGTTGAGTCATTTTTCATTGTGTCCAACTTTTCATGACCCTATTTGGGGATTTCTTAGCAAAGATAATGGAGTGATTTGCCATTTCCTTCTACCGTTCATTTTACAGGTGAAGAAACTGAGGCAAAGATAGATAAGTGACTTGTCCAGGGTCACATAGCTAGTTAGTGTCTGAAGCCATATTTGAACTCAGATGTTCCTGACTTCAGTCTTGGCACTCTATACACTGTACCTGCTAACTGTCTGTCATATTCCTTAGACCTATGTATTGCATCATCGGGCTAAACAATTTGCCTAAAGTTTTATTGGTGCCTTTTGTTTTGCTTTGTTTTCATTTTACTTTAATTTCACTAGGTTTTCCCACCCCCATTGAATCCTCTGTTGTAACAAAGATAAATAGTTAAGAAAAATTAATTAACCAAGAAAAACCCAGAATCTGACAGAGTATATGACATTCAGTTCCTGCATTCACCTCACCTCTCAGTTAAGAGGAGGGAATTCTTAATCTGAGATCATTTTAATTGGTCATTTTAATTAATCTGAGTTGAGATACCTCTTGGTTTGGCTTTCAGGTGCATCATGATAGCCATCTTGTATGTTGTTCTCTGCTATATCAGTTCATACAACTCTCTTTTTTTTCTGGATTCCTCATGTTCTTTTTTACGTTGAATGTAATTCCACTTATATGTACATGCCACAATTTGCTCAGCTATTTCCCAATCAAAGATTATGTACTGGTTTATAGTTTTTCCAGCATGGAGAAGTGCTGTTGTGAATGATTTAGCATAGAAGGAAATTTTCATTTTGTCTTTTCTTGGGGTATATGCCCAGCACTGGGAATGCTGGCCAAAGGTATGCACATTTTAGAAACTTTCCTTGCATTATTCTCAGGTTTTTTTGTTGTTTTTCCAGAATAGTTAAATCAATTCACAGCTCTCTTGACACTATCAACAAAGGATCTTTATTGTACATTAAATTGTATGTCAGCATGTGAGCCACTTTGAGATTGTTTTAGAAAGAAAAAAATCAAGACAGATGGTAGATAGATAGGTAGACAGACAGATAGATAGATAGATAGATAGATAGATAGATAGATAGATAGATAGAGACACAGACAGATAATAGATAGGCGGACAGAGAGATAGATGATAAATAGAGAGACAGGCAGGCAGGCAGACACACTCAGACAGACAAATGAGAGATAGATAGATAGACAGACAGACAAGAAAACAGGAACACAGAGACACACAGCAGAGAGAGACACAGACAGACAGATGATAGGTAGATCGATAGATAGACAGACAAATGGATAGACAGAAAAACATTATGAATATAGAGATACAGACATAGAAGATACATACATACATACACACATATATACATAGGCAGACAGGAAGACAGGCAGAAAGAGACACACAGATGATAGGTAGATAGATGATACACAAATGGATGGATTTATAAATGGATGGATATATTATAGATATAGAGACACAGACATATATAAAAACATATAAGACTACATTGTAACAATGTTTGGTGTTTTGTTTTGTTTTTGTCATATCTGTGATTTTATCCATGTAAGAAGCTCTACATGAAGACTTCCTCAACAAGTACAGATAAGCACACTCTGAAATTGTAGTTTAAGGGAATTGCCCTGGTATTAACTAGGTTAGGTGTGCAGGGTCACACAGTCAGTGTCAGAGGCGAAACCTAGGTCTTGCAAATGCCAAGGTCAGTTCCCCATTCACTCTGCCATATGAACTCTCATATATTCCCTGTGTGTTTGTGTGCATCAAAGTTTCTTACCTTTTTGTGTATTCCGGACCCCTTTGGCAATCCGTTAAAGCCTTTGGATACCTTTGTAGATTAATGTTTGAAATGCGTAGAATAAAAATATATATCACTACAAAAGCAGCTGATGATATTGAAATATAATTATCAAAATATGAAGAGGAAGAAAAAGAGAAATAAGGAGAAGGAGGAGGAGGAGGAGAACCCAAGGTTAAGAACCATTACTCTCTGTGAAGACATTACTCTATATGGATGCTCTCATATATAAAATTGTAGCATTATTATTAGACATGGCCCATTCTTACTTAATTTATTCTACAGATGGTGATTTTTGTTGGCATTGTTATTTCCTCCAAAATGATTGGAGGAATAATTCACATTCAACCTATCACATCATCCAAGGACATTCTCTGAATAGTTGTGAATCAGGGCTGGCTCTGGCTAAGCTGTAAAGGAAACCCATCAAAGTCGGCACTAACAGGCAGGAATGTTTCCCAGAGTTAGCTGATGCAGATGAGAATATTATCTGTATCATCTGTAAATCTGCCCCTCATTCCCTCCCTCCCTCCCCCCCAAAAGGCATAATGAATACAAGATTTCCCTAAACTTAAGCAAAGTCTAACGTTGGATTAGGGCTTTTTTGACGAAGTAATCAAAGAGAATATCTAATTTTTTAGGAAGTCCCACTGTTGCTGTCATTAAGATTTCTGAAACAAAACCATATGATTTGTAAATATGGAACAGCAGAATTGGATCATTTAGAGCCAAATTCCCTATCATAAATACACACATATGCAAATGTACAGACACTTTTGTTTAAAAACATTTAAATTATCTGATAGACATCAATTATCTTAGTAAAAAGAATAAGAAATTATCTGATAAGTAATTTATGTCAATTAAAAGGTGTAAAATGCAGTGTTAATTAATCAGGGCAGTGATGCCTGGTAGAGCACTGTTTAAGGGGCAAAAGGTAAAACACAATTAGCTGGATAAGTTAACAAAGACCTTTGTGAATATACATATCCAGGGACTGTGGAAACCAGAACAATTTCACAGTGATTTAAATGCACTCAATTTGAAAGATGCAGCATGGGGTAGTGCTGCCATTGTCATTCAAGTCAGAAAGACCTGAGTTCAAGTCCTACCTAAGACACTTGTGAGCTGCATGACCCTGGGCAAGTCAGTTATCCTTTCTTGGCCCTAGGTTTCTGCATCTGTAAAAAGAAGGAGTTGGACACAGCCTGTAATGTCTTTTCCATCTTTAAATCTACGATACTATGACTTATTACCAGCACAGCTCAGGGAAAATAATTTCGCATCTCTGGACCCAAATTTCCTCATCTATAAAACGAATGGGCTGGACCAGATGACCTCCAAGGTCACTTCCAATTCTAGATCTATGATCCTATGAATTTTACAAACCCATATTTCTTAATCCCATTTGGTTTTTTGACTTCTCTTTTATCACCTTTCTTTTCCCTATTATCTTCTCTTAATGGTTGTTACCAAGAAAATAACAGATGCCTGATAAATGAGGTTCTTTTCTACCTCCTTTTTAATTTCATGTCTGATATATACATATATATATATATATATATATATATATATATGGGGGGGTGTATATGGTGTATAGTTCTGTATCTATCTCTCTATAGGTATAGTTAATATTGTCTCTGTAATAATAGATAATATATTTCTATAATGTCTATTGATAGATACACATATATACCTGCATGTATGTGTACATATATATGCACATATATCTATCTATAAATAGGCACACACATACCTGTATGTATATGTATATATACATATTACCTGTATTTATATATGTATGTATGTACACATCCATACACATTTATGTATAGTGTGTGTATGTGTGTGTGTGTGTGTGTGTGTGTGTGTGTGTGTCTAAGTTTGGTCCAGAGGTATGCCAGTAAATATTTAATAAGGTTCTCTGGAGAAAAAAAAAAATATACCCATAGCACACAGTTAAGTGTAATCTACATTATTGTCATTTTTTCCATCACTTTCTAAAGTCTAGATAATCCACAAAACAATAAATCAAGTCCTGCTTTATAGCTTATGAGCATTTCCAACACATAAATGTTCACACTGAAAATTTAACAATCGACTCTTGTCCAAGCTGGCTGTGGTTGGATCTCCCTCCACTCAGTTTTGACTCCTGGCCACTCCAATTACATTTGGATGGAAGAGCAGAGTCCTACTTCCTGGCTCAAAACGAAAATCCCCCACCTCCCTAAGCCTTTTTGCCAGAGTCTGCCTGGCAGGTCCCACTATAAGATTTGGCCTCCTTTGCCCCAACTAAAATGAGAAACGCAAGCGGCACAAAACCTTAACCAGATGCCAAATGTGGATCTTCTACTTCATAACAAATCTGCTGCCCCTGTGCTAGAAGGATCAGACCATAGAATATTTCTAATTATCTGACTACTTCCACCCCTCACCTCAAATTATTTTTATCTCCATATGAAAAGATGCTTGATTAACTCAGCATTAACTGTGACATCGAGAACTCACATTAATTCCTGTTGAAAGGGGCATAGAAGCTATGTGATGATGTCATAGGTGAGCTAGTGATTTGTACTTTATAAACTATTTTTTTTTCTTTTTTACTCTAGATCTGTCATTTCAATGACATAAGGAACTACAAGGGAGGAAATACTTTGTGCCAGTAGAGGTCAATATCTACTCTGCAGCTTTCAGTCTCAGAGTAGAGGCTTTTAACTGTGTGTGTGTGTGCATGTGTGTTTCTATGTGTGTATCTGTGTCTATGTGTCTGTGTCTGTTAATCTGTGTCTGTGTGTGGGTCTGTGATCTCTTTGGCAGTCTGGTGATGCCTAATACTATGGTGGTGCATTACCTATATTCATAATTGAAAGAAATGCTAAATTTCAGTTAGACTTTAGTGGAAGTAAAGATGTCCTTTTTGTGCCTCATCCAAAAATTGCCTGTAACACAGAGAAAGTAGTGCCTTACCCAATCATACAAACTGCATATATCAAAGGTGGGATTTTAATCCAGCTATACCTAACTCTGGACCATCTCTCTTTTTACTACACTAAGCTGTCCCCAAATATTCACTAAGTGTTCATAAGAGACAGCATTAAATCCTGTAGTTAGAGAGCCTAGGAGTCAGGAAGACCTGAGTTCAAGTCCCACCTATGTGGCTTTCTATCTGGAAGACTTGGGGCAAGCCACTTAACATCAACTAGGTCACTCATCCAGTCTCTAATCTGGAGAGCAGGTGCTGCTGATCTACTTCAGGGAAAGGGGCTTCCTCCATGCTTGTTTCTCACAAGTTAAATTACACACCTAGACAAAAACAATATAATATCCACAGCTGTGAGTATCTTCTGTCCCTGTTTCCCACTCCCAACTAGTTTTTTTTCATTTCTGTTTCCTATATATTTATTATTTACTTAATCTAGAGATGTTATTTTTCCCCAGTAGAACCCAAGCACCTTGAGGGAAGACATTGTCTGAATTGTCACGTTCCCAGCATTTAGCACAGGGCTAGCCCATAGGTAGTTCTAAGCAAATGCTTCATGATTAATTAATGAGACAATACATAGAAATCTGTACTACCAGGAGACTGAGGACTCTACTATATCCCAAAGTATGCCTGTGAAATTGTCATCCAAAGGTTGGAAGCACAATGGCTAATAAAAACTGACCTTTCTACTCAAGTCCAAGACTTTCCTAGTTTTTCATCTAGATGGTCACGAGTCTTTTCTTCTACTACCAAACTGATGGCTTCTTCCATTGGATGAGGCACAGTAGTAGATGATCACACTGGGGACCAAGCAGTACAGAAGACTTTCTTTTATTGGGTTCTTACTTTCCCTTTTTTGGGGGGAGGGAATGGGGGTAGAGGACCTAGCTAGTGCAGTGCCAGGTACACAGGAAGTATTTTAGGAATGCTAATTGATACATGTTTTTATTAGCCACATACCCAGTCTAACCAAAACCGTGCCAGACTACAGCATCACACTTGAAACAATACTTCAGGGAGTCGATAGATCATGCCATGATGTTGTACTCATTAAAGGACAACAGAAAGCTAAGGATAGAATGAGGGTCTTGAAAGAAAACAGACAGGTTCAAATCCTGTCTCTGACCCTTACTAAAACTATGGCCTAGGGTAAGTCAGGTAATCTCCCTGAGTCTCCATTTCCTCAGCTAAGAAATGGGGATTTGCATTTGTATTATTCAAAATTATTATTATATAAAATTTGGTCATTGATTCCAGTCCAAAATATAGACAGTGCAGATGTTAATAATTTGATCACTCCGTAAAAATTATCGTTCTCACTGTTTGGGACTTAGCATTAATATTTGCAGTACCTCACTTAAAAAGAGATTATGAGATTCAAATAAGATAATACATAGGAGGTGCTACAAATATCAATTATTGTTATGCAAGTATAAACCTCTTAAGCTGGTGTAACTCCCAATTTTTACACATTTGAAACAAATAAACTAAGTAAACAAACAAACAAAACCCAATAACCAAGGAGGGGCAAAAATTTATTAAGTGGTTATTAAGTGGCTAAGGATTGGGGATATAATGACTAAAGTAAAACAGTCCCTGACTTCAGTATGTATAAAGATAAGTAAATTAAAATACATAAAAATGTGAATTCGATAAATTGGAAAGTGAGGGGTAGAAAACTAACAACTGGTAGGAATCGGGAAAAGCCTTAGCCCTTGAAATGAACCAGGAAGGGAAATAAGGATTCCTAAAGTTGAGCTGATTGGGGGGTGGAGAGGGAGCATTAATTGCTAATGTTTCCCCTTGCCCCTCCCCTTCCCCCTTCATTTACCCTATAAAACTTCAGCAGGCTAGTCAGCTAACAGGCAAGTAAAATCAAACTGTTTTTACTCTTGGTGAATGAGTACAATGCCGGCTGGAGTCCTGCCACCTTTTGGTTATGTAAATTAGGAATTATGCAAAAGAGCTGCTCGATTCCTGTTTTATTTTTGTTTAATCAGTTGTCTACATGTTTATATAGTTTAGTCACTGATGCTGTGTGTACTTTTTGTTTTGTTTTGTATTTTGCCATGACTCTACATCCACTGAGAAATCCATTAAGAGAAAGGGAAAGTGTTGAACCAAGAAAAGCAGCAGCCCCACAGTAGAAAGGGCCTGGGATGGTGGAGAAAAGTGGATTCCCCAATCCACCAGAATTCAAAGTCTACGCCAACTTTTCCTGACTTCTAGTACAATCTTCACATCCAATTAAAAGTTGCATGTTGGTGGATGTTTCGTGGTTACTGTACCATTCTTTCATGCTCCCTGTGGCTTGGATCCTGTTTGTGTATGTCTCCTCTTACCACGTCTCCCACACAGTCTGCCTGCTTTCTAGTTTCAAGAAAAGATTTCTCTTTAGCTCTCAAACCTAGTAAATCCCAGCTTGGGTGGCAGGTCCCCAAGGTCACTGAAAGCCCTCAATTGATAGGTCCTCTAGCTCATCCTTGCCAAAATGGTTCAGAAAAGACTCTACAGCTTCCCACAGTCATAAAGTGGCCCTGTTCAGCATCTCGAAGGTAATAAAATTGGAGGATTTTTTTTTTTCTTTTTTGGTACTCCATCCTGGTAGATGAGAAGAGGGGCTTGGTTGTTTGAAACTGATTAAAATTCATGTGTTTCCCACAGATAATCAAGCATGTTATTATTATCGCATGTACCTCAGTTCCCAGGCCACATCAGGGAGTTACTGCATCTAAGCCTTTGAGAGAGGAAGAGGAGAGCCCAGTTTGTGGGTAGGACTATTTCCCAGGATGGATTACAGGACCGTAGATTTAGAGCTGGAGGGAATCTCAGAGTCTACCTACTCCAACCACATCTTTTACAGATGAAGAAATCAAGCAATCCATAAGAAGTTTTAACTGCCTCCTCTGGGCCAGGCACTGTCCTAGGTTCTGAGGAAAGAAAGACAGAAATAGAACAATCCCAGAGAGGTGCGCAGTGAGGAAAACGCTGGATTTCAAATCAGAGCACATAGTTTCAAATTTGGGTTCCTCCATTTGGTAGGATGTAGGCAATCTTGGGTAAGTACAACTCATCTGACCTTTGTTTACTCATCTGTAAAATGCAGAAATCAGAGATCCAGTGCTCGGTGAAGCCTCATCAGCGGTCCAAACACCATCAGAAATGCAGGCCCAAAAAGATTAAGGTAATTTCAAAGGCAGAATTTGGGCACCGTAATTCTGATTCCAGATCCAACATTTTACCTTAGGGTTAACCTGGAGAAGAGAGTCCTTAGGGGAGATATGATGACTGATTGCAAGAAACAAAGAGCTGTCCAATGCAAGAGGGATGGACTTAGTCTACTTTACCCAAGAGGGAAGAACTAGGAAAAGTGAGAGGAAGAGTCCAGGAGGTCAATTTTGGCTCAATCTAAGTATGTAAATATCAAAAATGGGGTTGTAACTCAACCAGATGAATGAAGTGACAACAACCAGCGAGAAGACAGAGACAGACAGAGAAACACACAGAGACAGAGAGAGACAAAGTGAGAGACTGAGAGAGAAGAGGAGAGGAGAGGAGGAGAGGAGAGGGAAAAAGAAAGGTAAGAGAGGAGGGAACAGGGTGGAACAGACTAAATGACTTCTTGTTCCCTGCTGACTCTAGTTCTATGACGCCATGACATCCCATAACTCCAGTGTAGTGCTCTGGGTCAGATGCTCAGGAAAGGGAGCCTACTGGTTCAGTAGGTGTCACCCTTCCCTCTGAGTTGGTACCCAGCCAATCCTGAGTTCTGATGGGCAGCAGATAATGCATAGGGAAGAAACATTTCTAGAGACTCTTTAAAGTGTTGTTGGCCCTCGGCAAGAGTCCCTGGGCCTAATCTCAGACCTGAGGGGCATCTCTGTCCCAGATAAAGTGGAGAGACTCAGGTCTGCAAAGTAACTGTGAGATCTTTTCAGATGAGAGTAGAAAGAAGGAATGAGTATTATTAGTCACCAGGAGATTCTGGGGAAATTGCCCAGTCTGGCCCTCCATGGCAGGGCCATCAAAGGGAAATGTGTTTCCTTCCCATTTGACTCCTAGAGTCTAAGAGGAAGCTGGATCTCAGCCGACTCTCCTGCTAGTTACTCGTCTCACACCTGCAGCTCTGCGATTTCTCCAAGGCAACCCAAGCTTTCTATCTGCTTGGAATTTCTTTTTTCTTTTCCCCTAAAATAAAGGCTATTCCTGAATGGCAAAGAGCTGTTTCTAGCTTCCATCTGGATACAAAATGGCCATTAGGTGGTTGGCAAGATGAATCACCTTTACGGACCGAAGACTGTAGTTGCCTTCCCTTGGCATCGCAGGCAGGGGCAATGCTCCATTGTTCCAATCAGCAAGGTGAAGATGGATACAAAGTTAGCCAGAGTCCAACCCACAATAGTCTTTGTTGATTCTCAGCAATTAGAAGGATATTATAAACAAATTAGTCGGAGCACAGAAGAATTTTTTAATGACTTGCTGCTTTCAATTATTGCCAAGTGCCTTCATATACCTGTCACATTCTTAATTAAGAGACACCAGTGTTCAAGGGTGTTTTATAAGCTCTTTGTTGAGATTGTGCAAGGGTTGATCTCCCTCCCTCCAGCTGAAGGTGTGGTCTGACCAATTAAGCAGACAGGGCCATTAAAATAGGTTAGACAGTGCCTGTTAGGTTTATTACAAAGAGAGCAGGATGTAGACACACCCACTGCTAACAATATTGGAATTTCCACCCCCCCTCCTCCCACCCACCACCCCACCCTACCCCAACAAAAGATGTGATAAGATGAAAGGAAATGGGACTAGGCTCTCTTAAATAGTCTGTAAACACTTGAGTAAGTGCTTATTAAGTCAATGACAGTTCAGGCTAACAAAGAGAAAATTAGCAGGTAAATGCTAATGAGTCCTCTACAAGAAATACTCCCCAGGATGGTGACCCAAATTGGAGCTGGAGATTTCTGTGGGATAACCATCTGTGGGGAAAGGGAAAGTACTTAACCCTGCTCTGTTCTAGAAATATAAAGTTCAGGCTCTTCTACAACTCAGTTTCCTTCCCGCCTTTCCGTTGGAGTCATTGATTTTACCAGTAAATTGAGGGTGTCATCAGGAAGCTGCCAGTTATCTGATCCTTAAAAGGAAAATTTTCTAGTCTTTGTTCCACAATGGACTTGTAGATCTTGAAGGGGCCTTAATGCCTTTTATGATTTGAGGAAAGATGATAATAAATGATCTTTGCAGAGAAGGTGCCAATCTCCATTGACAGAAGTAGTTTTCTCCTCTGGGAGGTCTTTATATCAATGAAATAATAAGTCTTAAGGCTTTGTTCTCTTTGTAATGCCACTGGTCATTAATGAATGAATGAATAAATGAATGAATGAATGAATGAATGAATGAATGAATGAATGAATGGAAGGGCAAGCAGAACCACTCATATTAGATTCATTTCATTAGCCTCCATCAGTAGAAGTGTTCTATAGTTAATAGGGTGCTGGACTTGGGAGTCAGGAAGTTCAAGGTTATAATTGGGCCTCTAACACTTCCAGCTGTGTGATCATGGGTAGGTTATTTAACCTCTCCAAGGCCTATTTTCTTCGTATGTGACATGGAGGGCCCCAGTGAACTGGTACTTTTCTCCTTGCTGTGGCTACAAATATCTTACCTATTCCTCCACTTACAGTTGGTTGTTGTCCTTTGTACTCAGAGAAAACCAAGATGACATCACTATGCTAGAGTCAAGTTTCAATGAGTGCAATCCAAGCCCATTGTGGCAGATCAGACCAATATGAGCTCGGAATGCTCTACCACAGGTTGGGCACAAATAATCCATGTGAACAGTTGGTGTGGATACTCTAAATTTGTGCATCCTGTGTTTCCTTTGAGCTGTCTCTGTTCATAAAGCACAGCACCTTCTCTGATGCAGGCACTCCATGCTGAGCAGTTCTGTGCCAGTGTCTCCCATGTCACACAATCAATTCCAAAGTTCTTAAGAGAGATGTTGAGAGTGTCCCTGTATCACTTCTTCTGACAACCATGTGAATGCTTGCTCTGTGTGAGTTCTTCATAAAAGTCTTTTTGGCAAGTGTATGTTTTACATTTGAACAATGTAGCCAGCCTATTGGAATTGCAGAGCTCTTTGAAGCAGAGTTTGAATGCTTGGTAGTTTAGTCTGAGAAAGGACTTATATGTCTGGTACCATATCCTGTAGGTAATCTTCAGAATTTTCCTAAGACAATTCAAATGGAAACAATTCAGTTTCCTAGCATGGCACTGGTATACTGTCCGGGTTTCACAGGCATGTGACAGTGAGGTCAGCACAATGGTTCTGCAGCCCTTCAGGTTGGTAGTCAGTCTAATACCTCTTCTTTCCCATAATTTTATATGATCCTCCACCTTTACTTGAGATTTAAAAACCCTATCTGCTGAGGCAAAAAATCTGTTCCCTCTACCACTCTTCTGGATTCTTTTATGAACTTCCAGCTCTGTCTGCTCTGTTCCTCCCTAGTCCCTGTTCTATTTCACCCTATTGCTCTGTTGGGTCAGAGCTAGAACCAGCAAAGAGTGAATGGGGCTTTTCACCTGAGTACTGATATGGAGGAGAACTTCTCCATATGGAATTGGATTCACCACACCTTTCCACAAAATCCTCTCACAATGGCACAACTTCCTTGGATCACCACCCTCTTGTGTCTTGTAGGCATGACATCTGATCCTCAACCCCTATGGAGGAAGACTAAAGGCCCTGATTCAGTCCTCTGGGTGTTGGACTTGTACAACTTCTTACATTGTAACTGTGACAATGGCTGGATTATCCTCTCACCAGTTCTCACCAGTTCTTCCTGCCCCAAGTGAAAGAAAGCTATAGCTCACCCTTAGGATTCCTATTCCATCTTTAACAATCTCCTCTACATTCTAGACTTCTTTTTCTCATACTGCTATCTTCTTTCACTAATGAAAACTTAGCTCTCCCAAGACTAGAATGTGCTATTTACTGCACTAAGCATTTTACAATTATCATCTCTTTTACTCCTCACAACAACCCTGGGAATTAAGTGATATTATTATCCCTATTTTACTGCTGAGAAAACTGAGGCAGACAGAGATTGTGACTTGCCTAAACAGAGGTTAAATGATTTACCCAGAGAAACACAGCTAATAAGTATCTCAGGCTACATTTGAATTCAGGTCTTCCTGACCCTAAGGCTGGCAACTCTATCCACTGAGCCACTTGGCTGCCTTCCTCTCCCAAGAAAATATAGTAACTCTTGAGCACAGTCTCCAGTCCTAAGTGATCCTTCCCTCATATTATCCTTTGGATCCTAGCAAACACTCCCTACTGCAGGCTACTCTCACCTCCCTTGACTTTAGTGACACAATGTTTTCTCAGGCTTCTCTTTCTGCATCCTAGTCTGCCTTCTGGGCTAGATCATCTTCTTTCTTTTAGCCCCAAGCACAAGTGTTCTCCAAGATCTATCCTGAAAACTCTTCTTTCTTTACACATGCTCTCTCTTGGTGACTCCATGTGCTCCCATGTTTTTATTCCCCCTATACAACCAACTCCCAAATCAACATATCCAACCCTAATCTTCCTTCTGAATTCTAACACCATGTCCCACAAGGACCTCAAACTCATCCTCTCCCATTACCTAACACCACACCTCTTCCAAATCCCTGGTTTCCATTGATGGTTCTCCCATCTTCCCAGCCATTCAAATTAGCTTTGACTCTTCTTTCTCCCATAAACCCCATATCCAACAATTGCCAAGCCTTGTCAATTCTACACTCATGACATCTCTTGCATTTGATCCCATTCTACATCAATACATCCATTACCCTAGTTCAAGCTTTACCACATCTCTCCTGCTCAATCGTTTAGCTTCCTAATTGGCCTTTCTGTTTCTTGTTTCTCTTCTTTCTACCTATCCTTTACAAAGAAGTCAAGATAATTCTCCTAAGCTCCAGATCTGATAGAAACTTCCCTGCTCAAAAATCTCCAATGACTCTCTATTACTTCTAGGGTAAAATATAAACTCTAGCAGGGCATTGAAAACAAAGGAGATAGAGACTAGACTTTTTATTTTATTGATATAAGGACCTCGCAAAGGAGAAAATTATTTCTACTAATGCAAGTTGGTACCTTTTCTGAAACTTATAGCCTAAGAGAATTGCCTCTGAAAATTAAACTGCTAGAATCTTATTAGTTTATCAATGAATAGATAGATGAGTGGGGGCATGGTGTTATGGATGGAGTGATGCTCAGTCAGGACAACTTAGGTTTAAATCCTGCCTTTGACCTATAATGTATGTGTCAAAAGTCTTTAAATCACTCAACAGCTTAGATAATTCTCTGAGACTATCACAGGTCTGGTTAAAACAAACCCACAAAAACATTAAATGTATATATTTTGCAGTAATCTCTTATGCAGTCCTCTTTCCTACCCCCTTTCCTCCCCCTCAAAAGATGAGGAAGGGAAAAAGGAAATCAAATTCACTAGGTCATCAACTGGAAGTTTATTCCAGAACATATTTTTGCTTCTCTCCTACTTTTTCACCCTCCCGCTCACCAATATCCTGCTCCCTGCAAAGTTCTTAGCATAATTCTTGAGCACTACTTCTTGGAAATCCGTTCCTATCCATTCCGTTGCAATTCTTCCTCTTTCCCATTTTACAGCTCCCCTTTTATGTATTTCCCACCATTAGAAAGTAAGTTCCTTGAAGGCAGGGACTGTCTTTTGCCTCTTTTTGTATCCCAAGGCTTTACACAGGCTTGGCGCATTTGTTCAATCACTTCAGTAGTGCCTGACTCTTCATGACCCCATTTGGAGTTTGCTTGAAAAAAGATATCAGGGTAGTTGGCCATTTCCTCCTCCAGCTCATTTTATAGATGAAGATAAAGTAACTTGCCCAGGGTCATAGAGCTAGTAAGTGTCTGAGGCTAGATTTGAACTGAGGTATTCGTGACTCCAGACCTGGCATTCTATCCACTGTGCTACCTAGCAGATCTTAGCACATAGTAAGTATATAATGTTAATTGAATGGAATTGAATCTTTTATGCTGTCCTCTTCCTTCCCTCCCACCAAAAGAAAAAAAAAAGTTGAAGGAAAAGAGAAAATCTAATTTACAATCTCATCAATCCGGCCAAAGTTATACCAAAGTATATTCTTGAGCCTCTACCACTTTTTACTCCCTCCTTTCCCATAACTCTCTAGACAATGAATGAGCCCTCTCCCCACATTAGCATAATTTTAAGCACCATTTCCTGGCAATCAGCTCCAATCTGCTCCAGTTTCAACCATCATCCCTCCTTTCTCATTTTACAGATTTCCCTAATGTATTGTTTTCCACCATTAGAATGTAAGCTCCTCAGGGCAGGAAGTGTTGCTTCCTTATACTTGTATCTTCAGTACTTGAGCACAGTTCCTGGTCTGTTGTATATATTAAATGCCTAATCTATCTATCTAGTTCTCTTTACATATCTATTTATCTAACTATTTGACTTTTACTAGATGGATCTCTTTTGAACCACTAGACTACGATTTTCCTTTCTGGCTTCCTAACTTTTGTGACTTGATTCTAACTTTTAATTAACCTATTGACAGCAGTAGCAACAACAACAAAAGCTTTTTCCTTATTTCACATTTAGAACCAGTAGTCCATGAATCTTTATTGACTTGGTTGAGTTGATGCCAGGGATTATTCAACTAGAATCTAGATGCTCTATCTAGAGGATTTAGATTTAAGGGTAGAAGATAGCTCTGCTGCACCCTGGTCTTTTGTGATGTGAGGTAAAAAACTGACCTCTTGATCTGTCTCTAAGCCAACTGGTCTTCTTAGCCATATGGACCACACAGGAAGCATTTCCATCTGGGTTCTAACAGCAATCTTGAGCTCTGCCAACTGAGTCTTTAGTGACTCAAGGTCAATAAAATGAGGCACTAGAAAACCTTGCTGGGCTAGAAATACTACCAGGGACAAAATGAAGAAAATACTAAAGAAACTATTATGATGAAATGAAAGATAAAATGGTGTAATTCCCATTCCAGATTTCAGAGACAATGTGCTGCAAAGGACCATGCACTTAATTTGCAGTAAGAAGTCATGCATTCATGGATTCAGGTCCTGTTACTTCCTAGTTCAGTGACCTAGAGCAAATTGTTTCAGCTTTATGGACTTCATTTTCCTCATCAGTAAGATGAGTACTCTGGACTAGGTGACATTGGAGCTTTTTCGCAACTCTGAAGATGTTATGTAAATATAATACTCTTTTCACGATCCATTTTAGTGCTCCAAAGAAGAAGTTGACAAAGCGTCTATTAGATGCATTCCTAGAGGTCATTTTTTTAAAAAAAATTATTTTTCCTTTCAAAGTAATTCAGTATCTCACAAGGTAAATTATGGTGGTAGGAAATGGTAGGAAGATATAGTCTGGCCCAGTGGCCTGAGGGCCAAGCATGTAGGCAGGAAGATTTGACTTCAGGTCTTGCCTTGGAGGAACACATACTAGATCTGTAATTATAAGCAAGTCACTTAGCTGCTCCAAGCCCCAGGCAATTCTATAGCACTACAAGTTACAGATGAGTTGTTCATCTATGTCAGTGGAGAGTTTCCACTCTGGAAATTTCCTATACTATGAGATATTCTAAGGGGATGAATCAAAGACATCTACTTATTCTCATTCACCAATCCAACAAAATAATATAAAGATTTAAACATCATTTACATAGAATGTTCCTTTCTAATTTAGACCATAAAATCCCTGAGGGTAGGGGCCATTTTTGACTTTTATATATATATATATATATATATATATATATATATATATATATATATATATATATATATATATATATATATATATATATATATATATATATATATATATATTCAATGCTTAGCATTCAATGCTTAGCACAGTGCCTGGCACTATGTACTTTATAAACATTTATTAACTGACTAATTCATTTCAATGCATCTCTATGGAGTATCCATTATATGCAAGACAGTGGTTGGGGACAATACAAAAATGGGTAAAACCTTGTAAGAGTTATAAGTTATTATCTTGGTAGATATTAAGCAGCAAGACCTGAAGTCAAGAACACTGGACTTGGAGGGGTAAGGCTTGGTTTCTTGGCCCAGCTCTACCACTTATTAGCTCTATAGACTTGAAAAATGAAATTAACTTCTCTGGGCCCCAATTTCTTTAACTTTAAAATAAAGATAAAAATGTACTACCTACCATAAAAGCTTGCTCTGAGAATGAAAACTAATTTCTCCTTAATTCAATTTAAAAAGCATCTATCAGTATTGTACTATGTTCAAGGTACATCCTCTATAGGTGACAGAGAGTGAATTTCTGATGTAAAAGTCCAGCCAATGGGTGAAGTCTTGCTAACTATTTGTTAGGTGCTAAATGTTTATAGCCAACAGTACTGGTGTGTACCCTCTTCTCAGTTTCCTTGCAAAATCCACATTGATGACAGTCTAAGATCATTAAGAATGAAATTTCTGGCAGTTATGACCTAGTACTGAGTTGTCATCATAACCATACCCCAACCCTATTTCCATAAACAAGTCCTCATTTGTTAATGTTTCTCTGTTAATACATATTAGCTAAGTTCTTATGGATGTCATCATGGAGGGAGTGATCAGTTCCATTCTTGGGTGTTGGTCATTTCATAATCTTTATCCAAAGGCAAATTGCTTTCAAACATAGTCAACAAAAAAAATATAGGCACATATTGGCACATAGGTATTAGCAGCCTTTCCTATTGCCCCATGAAGTTACATCTGCTTGTTCCAAAAGTATTTCTACAAGCTTTTTACCTATGTGTCATACCCTCCAAAAATGTTTATCAATTAACAACCCCTTGTTAAGTACTTTCTATGTTTCTAGCACTGTATTAAGTACTAGAGACACAAAGAAAGGTAAAACCATGGTGGTTAAACTCAAAGAACTTACATTCTAATAAGGCAAACAGCATGCAAATTACTATGTACATTTGAAATAAATATACTGTAAGTGGAAGACAATCTCAGAGGGAAAGGACTAGCAGTAGTGGGGGACTAGGAAATCCCCTCCAGAAAGTGGAATTTAAGCCAAGTCTTGAAGGAAGCAGAAGTGAAAGAGGAGAGAATTCTACGCATGGGGGACAATGAAGATACAGGCATGGATCTGGGAGATTGAGTTTCATGTGCAAGGAAAAGAAAATAGACTAATATGGCAGATTTTAGAATAAATGGAAGAGATTAAAGTGAATGAAGACTGAAAGAAAGGGCCAAGTTCTAAAGTACTTTGAATGTCCAAAAAGAGAATTTTATATCTGATGGTGGAGGTAATCAGGAGCCACTGGAGTTTGTTGAGTAATGGGATGACATAGCCATACCTACACATCAGGAAAATCATTTTGGCAGTGGAATAGAAGATGGAAGATGGATTGCCATGGGGAGATGCTTCAATTAAGGAGAAAAATGAAAAGCTATGGCAGTGGTCTAGATTTGAAGTGATAAGGACTGGAAGGATGGTGAATCAATACTCTTGCTCCTTTTGGTAGGGAATTCTTCATCCTTCTATAGTTCCCTTTGAGAAATGAGATAGGGATATGGAAAGGACCTGAGATTTCATTGATCTAAGAAACCCCCAAATGAGGACCCAACTAATTGAAACTGGAATTTTTTTTCTGACATATATAATCTTAGAGAGTTGCCCAGATCACTGAAAGATTAAACAACTCTCCTAGGTTCAAAAAGTCATTGTCTATCAGTGGAAAGGGAGGCAGCTAGCTAGTTCAATGGATAGAGCACTGAGTCTGGAGTCATAAAGATGTGAATTCAAATTTGACCTTAGATACTAGCTGTGTGATCTTGGAAAAGTCCTTTAACCTCTGTTTGCCTTAATCCACTAGAGAAGGAAGTGGCAAGCCACTTCAATAGTTTTGCCAAGAAAACCTCATGAACATTATTAGCTTGTGACAGTATGGTCCACTGAGTCACAAAGAATTGGAGAGGACTTAGCAACAACATCAGAGATAAGACTTGAGCCCAGGTCTTGCTGCTCCCAAGGCAAGCTCTAGTAACTATACCACGAAGCCTACATACCCGTGTTTTATTAATATTATACTGGTTTTTTGTTAGGATACTTTCCAAATCTGTTGCAGTTCATTTTACAATTCTGAAAGTGTACATTAATATTGGTATTATGTAAGTGTTAATTGTTTCAAACATGTTTTTCCTTTTCAGCTTTGATTTCAGAACACCAATAAGTCTTTTAATATACTCATCCAAAGCCTTCTCCTTGATATCCCTATATGCAATGTGTTTTGCCCAAAGGAGACATTTGTAAGCATCACCTCATCCATTGATCCAATGTGACCCCTAGATTCAAGCTAGGAGCCTTAATGCAGGTTGGCATTCTCTCAACAGCTTATTGTCTTAGAGATCACATAGCTAGTGCAAATCAGTGGCAGAATTTGAATTCAGATTTTCCTAACTCTAAGGTCAGTTCCCTATTCCCCACATCATACTACTTCTCATATTTTGTATAAAGAATTGTTTTCCTTTCAGATATCAAAGACTCTAGTGTTCTCACTATACTTGGGAAAACATATACCATATATTTTTAATTTTATGATTAAGCCATGAGTGCATAAATGAGTCAAAGGTTTTGCAATAATCAACAAAGGCAATAGATAGATAGATAGATAGATAGATAGATAGATAGATAGATAGATAGATAGATAGATAGACAGACAGATAGACAGACAGACAGAGAGATTATGGAACTTTCAGGAAACTTGTTCATTAATTACTGAATCCATAATAAGTTGCTCTTTCCATCCCTGAGATTTTTTTCCTTTTAAAATTTTTATTTGTCTTTACTGTTGTTTGGAAAAAACTACTACTCTAAACATTTTTTTAAATTAATATGGGCTCACTAGATATTTAATGCACCATTTTTTGTTGGGTTTTTTTTTCGCTCCTTAGGCAACATATTATTTTCTTTTAGGTGTTTATGGATTCATGTGATATAAGCTGTGAATGATTTGTATATAATATATAAACACATAAATATCCTGTATTTGGAAGGGTCACTGATATTCTCATCCTCCCATTCATTAAAGCTCAGTGACACTCTATTTCTTCCAACAACAAATATATAAAATCCTCTGTTGGGTTTTTAAAGTACTTTATAACCTGGCTCCTTCCTCTCCAATCTTCTTACTACATCTTTTACCCTGCACTGCCACCACCATGTACATGAGTCCTTTCCCATCAGAAGCACTGATATTCTCCCTGTTCTTCAAATAAGATCCTGCTTCTTCCAGTTCTAAGCCTTTTCCTTGGCTGTTCTCCATGCCTAGAACCCTCACTCTCCCCTTCACCACCTCCTGACTTGTCTGATTTTCTTCAAGGATCAGCTAAAATCTCACCTTGGGAAAAATGTCTTTCCCAATTCTCTTCAATGACAGTGTCCATCCTCTCTCATTATCTATAATTTTTTCAGTATATATTTGAATGTATGTAACTGTTTGTACATTGCCTCCCTCATTAGAAACTGAGCTTCTTGACGACAAAGACTTAATTTTCTTCTTTTCTTGGGTTCCTAGAACTTAGTGCAGTGCCTCATACATAGAAAGCATTTAATAAATTCTGGTTGACTTGACATTAATCACTTAGATTTAGAGCTTTTGTCTTTTGTTGTTTAGTCATTTTAGTCGTGTCTGACTCTGTGACCCCATTTGGAGTTTTCTTGGCAAGATTCTGGAGTAGTTTGCCATTTCCTTCAGTTCATTTGACAGATGAGGAAACTGAGACAAACATATAACTTGCCCAGGGTCACACAAATACTAAGTATCTGACATTAGATTATAATTCAAGAACTTGAGTCTCCTGATTCCAGGTCCAGTGCTCTAGCCACTGTACCACCTAGATATCCAGAGCTAGAAGGGATTTCAGAATCCATCTCCTTCATTTTACAGATGAGGAAACTGCAGCCAAGTCATATGATTAGACTAAGATTATTGTTAAAATAGCATGACAGCTTAAAATGAGGTAATGCAAAATAAGATTGGCCTGGGGGTGCCAAATTCAGATGGACTAGTCTTTACTTCATCTTGTCAAGATGGCCACTTCTATACCATGCTACCTACACTTTGGCCCTCTATCATATTCCCTTCACCTTGGAACCTTGAATTGGAACCTCTGCCCGTGGGACGCTAAGATGTCACCTTATCTTGTGTAGAACCAGACCTCCATGCCTCTGGCTTCCTGTATTTGTTTCACTAGCACCTAATCCAGGCCCTGGCACTGACATATAATAAAGTCAATATCCATCCATCCATCCAACCATCCATCCATCTATCCATCTATCTATTTCTTCAGAAAACCTGCAATTTTCTTAGTGTGAATACTCCATCTCATAATGGATCCATGCATAAACAGAGATTTTTCATATATCTCTGGGGGCACTCAGTGACAAGCCTTTCCAAACTCAGCTAGACTGGTCCTTAGACTACAAATATACTGGAGACATTTTAGCTAAGCAAGACTGGTCATAACTTGACCTCTGTGGGCATAACTTTAGAGAATTCAATGTCATGAAACCCTCTTTGAATCAGTCATTCTGTCAATTGCATCAGACATAACCTGATGTCATAGATGTTCTCAATGAGATCATTTAATTTATTTGTATCATCTCATAAAGCATCATGTGGTATGGAGGGAGGAGAGTTCAAGCCAGGAGAACTGTTATGTTTGCATAAAGGTCAGGGGAAGGGAGAAGTTAATAAAGCACACATTCCCATTTGTTTTGACATCTTGCTAGGAACTGGAAGCCAGATATATATTTACCAACAACAAAAAATGTAGATATTTGGTTTCAAATTTGCCAGGATGAAGCATTACAATAGAATTTTAGTGGGAAAATCTTGCTATACAAAGAGCTTTCCTGTGTGAATTAGAATTATGTCAATCACTCTACAGATGTGAACTACTATAATTACTCGAGGCAATGATAAATAAGGAGGAAATCTATAATGAACATACTGTCCTATGGATGTGCCATTCCATCTCCTTTTGTAATACCTTAAAGTATGAGTGACCAGCATGGTTTTGCTGGTCCTGTCTCCATTGATGAGGCCCTTTCCCATGAGAATAGTTGATATTACTGTTAATCGATTCCAAGCTAGATATTGGATTTTTTGGTGAGTGGATAAAGTTTCTAATAAGTCAAAGCCCTCAACAATGCCATCAGGATGGGAGATTTTCATAGATGCTGACCAAAACTTTTCAGCTCAGTCCAGGAACAGCTAATCTTTATATTTCTTGATACTTTGCTGTCCTTTTTCTAGTTCTCATGCATTTTTATTTCCTTCCCTTTTTCAAGATTCTTGGGCATAACTTGATCTAAGTCAAGTTGAGTTTTCAGGTTGGTGACTATTCCAAACACCTTTACCTTACAAATTCAACTCATTAATAAATGTATCTTTTTTATTTCTAGTTTGAAGGGAAATTGGCCTAAGGGCATAGCAATTGTAATGATTATTCAATCATTTTCAGTCATGTCCAACTCTTAACCCCATCTTGGGTTTTCTTTGTAAAGGTACTGAAGTGACTTGTCATTTCCTTCTCCAACTCATTTTACAGATGAGAAAACTGAGGCAAACAGTTTTAAATGACTTGCCCAGGGTCCCACAGCTGGTAAGTATCTGAGGTCAGATTTTAATTCAAGAAGATGAGTTTTCCTGACTGCTGGTGGGGCCTAATAAATATTTTAAGTGATTATTGGCTAACAGTGAAACCAAAAGCAGTCCAAATGTTTTCCATAAGACAGAATATTTTTTCAAAGCTTAAGGATTTTTTCAGTTTTGTTTCATTTGTCTGTTTGTTTGTTTTAATGTACTTTACCACCTACTGTCTCTTAGTGCTGGAAACAATTGTCACACAGTTTTGTAGAGGGGAGGTTGATGAATGAGCATCACTGTTACTTTGGTGGGTTTTTGCTATGGTATAAATTAGGAGTCCCATAAATCTAAGAATTGAGCAAATAGAGGGACAGAAATCTCTTAACATCTTGCCTGCTTTCCAAACAAAAGAATGAATTTGGATCCAAACCAACTTTCAAATTTTTTGATGTTGTGAAGTATATAACTGGCTTCCAATTGCTAGCAAGATGTTGCACTATCTCTGTGGTTATAATGGAAATGTGTGCATTATTAATCATTTAATTTCCCTTTCCCTTGCCCCTTATAAAAACATAACAATTCTCCCTGTATGCATCTCTTTTATCTCCTACATGCACATTATGCTTCATGAAACGAAACAAATAAATTAAATCATATCATCAAGAACATATATGACATGCAACTGACATTTTGACTGATTCAGTGGTAGGTTTGAAAAGAGAATCCAATGCTACGAATTGCCTATACTAAGGAACTTCTCTTAGCTTCTTTTGAAGCTCAGATAAAACTCTTCCTCCTCTTTGAAGGATTTCCTGATCTCCCAACTACTACCACACAAATAACCATATTGTTTTGTTTCAGATTTAGCATATACTTGCATGTGTTCATGGTGTTTCTTTCAATGGAATATAAACTTCCTTTCAACCAGTCATTCAACAAGGACCTAACATATCTGGCACTTGTTAGGAAGTAGGGACACCAAAACAAAAATCCCTAAACTAAAGGAGCTTCAACTCTGTTGGAACAGAGTGTGTGTGTGTGTGTGCATGCGCGTATGTGTCTGTGTGCATGTGTGTATGTATACACAGAATAAATATGAAGAGAATAGATACAAATAAATATGAAGTAGTTAAATAGAAGACACAGTTAGTTATGTGTGAATTAATAATAAGCAATGATTTTGAAATGTTTTATTTTATGATAACAATAATCCTTCAGGTGGGCTTCTACTGGCACTAAGCAAACTCATAAATCTGCTCTTGACAGGATGGAAGAAGAATGAGCTGGTTTGAAAGGCATCTTGGCATGGCCAAAGTGATGCTTGACTTGGAGTAGGGAACGCTTGGGTTTATATCATGTCTTCGGTACTTCCTACATGAGTGACACTGGGCAAGTCATTTAACTTTTCTGAGCCTTACTCAGTTTCTTCATCTGCAAGTGGGGAGATAAGACTAGCTGACTTTTGAGGTCCTTTCCAGCTCTGCATCTATGAGTTTATGATTCCTTACCTTTAGTTCTGTTAGTTGAGTGCTGGATTTTGTGCCATAGACATGTTTCACTGACTTTATATGTTGTATTTTTAATTCCATAGTTTAAAAATTAGACATTCTTCCAAGGAGACATGCAAAAGTTGTGGCTTTTAAAAAATATATTTGAGTGACTTAACTGCTGTTAGTGTGGAAATATCAAGAATTTCAACTATAAAAAGGGTATAGTTCCACCCCAAATAATGTAATCACAGAAGGCCCAGATGCCTTTAACTAATCAATCAAACAATCACTATTCCCTCAAATTGCAATCAGACCTGAAGAGGAAGTCCACAGGAGGGTGATTACTATTAAGATTGGGCTCTAGAGGCAACCATGAGGACTTGGGTTTCTAATTCTGTCTCTCATGAGCCCCCACCTATGTATTCTCCATTAACAGTTAGCCATCCACACTTTATTAGCTTTCTAGCAAAGGTAAATGGTGTTGCTAGAACAATAACTGCAAAAAATCTGCAATACATGCTCCCACAATCATACACGCCAACAATAATTTTGAATGTTTGTTTTGGAATCTTTTCCAAATTCATTTTCTTCCCTCGATTTCCTCAGACTTTAGATTTAAAGGACTAATTTATTCTGTTTCTATTGTCAAGGGCAGAGAGGAATACATATACATAAGAAACACATAGGGTAACAGGTAACTCATAACTATTTATTACTGGAAATCCTTTCTTATCTCCATATTCTTCTCTGGTTCAAGGAGTCTTGTTCAAATTGCTCCCTCTCTTAGGCAGCTGTCTTTCTGCTGGGCAGCTAGGTGGTGCAGTGGATAGAACACCAGTGTAGGAATCAGGAGGACCTTAGTTCAAATCTCACCTCACACACTTGACACTCGCTAGCTGTGTGACCTTGGGCAAGTCACTTAACCCCAATTGCCTCATCCTGGGTCATCTCCAGTCATCCTGATGAATATCTGGTCACTGGATTCAGAGGGCTCTGGAAGAGAAGTGAGGCTGGTGACCTGCACAGGCCTCCCTCACTCAAAACAAAGTCAATTGCAAATCATATCATCATTTCTCTGATGGTATGATCTTCTTCGGCAAAGAAGGATGGACACACATATCTTTCTGCATCCAAGTTTGTCCATTCTACTCATCCTGTCTTTTTGATGTCATGGTAAACATAATGGAAAGGAGAGATAAAAGGTCTCCTCACCTCCTCAGAGCCATTCCATTTTAGGGGCTTGACTACAACTTGGGAACTAGATCCTCATTTCCTGAATTTAGAACCTGCTTTTGCTAGCCCTCTGTTGAAATTCTTCCAGCTATTTAAAGCCTTCACAGGTGTGGCTAGCTTGTTTAGTGAGCAATCAGATTTCCCTTCTTGACATAATCAAAGAGGTTCACAACTCATAAAGAGATCAATGACATAAACTGTCTTGTTTACATATTTAAGACTTTATCACATCCATTTATTGATTCATTTGAGATTTAGAGCCTTCTATAATTATACTAATTAAGTTGGGCATAGAATCACCACCTGTTACACTCTCCTCCAACCCCTATCCAAATACTTATTGTCCCCAGAAGTCAACCTAAGAATTTTTTGCAAGGACCATACTCAAAAATTTTGGGATTTCTCAATCTCCCCAATTCTGAAAACGAAGGAAAGTCCACAGGACTTGCAAACTATGTTAGCTCTCTTGTAGTTGCTGATAGGTATCCAAAAAAGTCAAGATCGAGTAGTAACTAGAGTGGGCCGGGACCTCCCCCAAATCAAGATTGTTGGTCCCTTACCTCTGCAGTTCCTACGACTTCCAATAACCATTATCATGAGGCTCATATAGAAGCGTCATCAACTGTAGTGCAGAGGTTGTAGTGGTAGAGGCTGAAATGGTGTGCTTTTCCAAGGCCTTTCCCAGGACCTTGTATGAGTTTCAGGAAAGGCCATGTGGCATCATTCACAAACAGTCCAGAAATTAACATTCTGCCAAACTTCCAAAAACATGTTGATATAATTTAACAAATAAGTATCATCTTATTAAAGGCTTACAAGTTACTACCTCTATTGGTGCTTATAAATCCCTTCCATAACCCAAAAATAATAAAGAAAAAGAAGGGAAGGGAAGGAAAGAAAGTTAAGTTGTGCCCTCCCCAGAGGGAAATCCTATCTCTTAGAGAACTCTTGGATGCAACAAGCTTCCCCCACAGAGATGAGATACGTGCTCAACTGAAAGTTAGGGTGAGGAATCAAAGTAATTTGACTTAGTGCTTGTATAGCAATATTAATCCACTGTCACCAAGGTAACTGTGTTCTTCTCCCTCCCTCTCTCTCTCTCTCTCTCTCTCTCTCTCTCTCTGTCTCTCTGTCTCTGTCTCTGTCTCTGTCTCTCTCTCTCTCTCTCTCTCTCTCTCTCTCTCTCTCTCTCTCTCTCTCTCTCTGTCTCTCTGTCTCTCTCTCTCTCTCTCTCTCTCTCTCTCTCTCTCTCTCTCTCTCTCTCTCTCTCTGCTTCCTCCCTTGGTCTCTCTCCCTTTCCCTTTTATCCTCTCCTCCTCCTCCCTTTCTCTTTTTCTCTCCCACTGAGGGGTACCCTCTACTATACACTCACATGCTCAGATTTGGTTTCTCCTTGAAGAGAGGGTTGACTCTCCAGCAGCTCTCTAAGGACTCAGACTGCCAGTGTGGGTGGCAATTGGGAAACTGGAACCAAAAGAGATGCTTTACAAGGATCATTTAAGCCCACAAGAAAACAGAATCAGTAGTACTAAAATTCAAAGGTAAGTGTGGTCAAAAAGTAAAAGCAAGAACAGATTACTGATGGGGAAAGAGGCTAAAAGATCCTCAGAAAAGAAGCAAAGTTGGACAACTTTTTCTGATTTTTCTATAGTGGGTGAGAGCCTTCTTGAATTTGGAAGAACAGCGAGAAGAACTTTTTTTAAAAAAAACACAGTTGTTCCCCATTGCTGTGAAGAAATAAATGTTCTTCATGAACAATGCAATACAAAGACTAGAGTGGTGCAGATTCAGAGATGACAATGGTTACTGATGAACTTCACATTTTCTTCAAGGCTGTCCTAGACCAACAAAAGACATCTAGGTGAACCTATAGGTTCTAAACATCTTCGTCAGACTGTAAAATACACAATTCCAAAAAATATTTTGTGGATTTTCATTGTCAATTGGCCTGAAAGTTTTGTTCCCTTTAAGGGAATAATGAAGTCTCATAACTTACTGAAACTCCCAAATGGATATGGAATATTGTAACATATCATGAAAGGTTAAGAAATGTACCCAAGAGGTGGAGAAGAAAAAAATAAACACATGATTCAATGACCTAGAAGCTCACCTGATTTAAACAACACTGGAAATCCAAGTCTGGACTTGGAAAGGGGGACATTTTCTCAAAAGCATGCTTATTATCGAACATGATGTGTGGTTTCATAAAGAAAAATTAAATTATGTGAAACCAGAGACAAACCATGTAATATGAAGAATTTTAGCAAAAGGACGACATGTTGCATATATTTTTTAAGAATGTAAAAAAAAACTGTAAGGTTTATTTTATATGTCAGTGCATTTAATTACATCACTTTGTCCTAGTGAATTTGCATGCTACTGCAGTTTAGGAGGGAGGCAGGAATGTGTTAGAATCATTTGAACCAACTCTTTAAAGCCAGTTATTAAATTGTGTAAGCACCTCTATCTCAGAAATTGTAGTAAATGTTACAAATTAGAGCTTGATTTCTTGTTTTGCTAATTGTTTTGCCTTAAGAAAGTGATGGAAAGAATATTAACAATGGAAATTAAACTTTAAAATAGGTGTATTTTTTTTGGTGAGCTAATTGTTAAACATTTATCATCATGCCATTGGAGAGAGGGTACTGGCTTTTGAGGAAATCAAAAAAGATTTCCTATAGAAAGTAGTGCTTGAATTACATATTAAAAGAAGAGAAGGGTTCTACAAGGCAGAAGTGAAAAGAAAGTGCATTCTAGACATGGTGGATAGCCAGGGCAATGCCACAGAGTCAAGAGACAGAGTATTGTGTGTGTAAAAAAAACCAAAAGATGTCCAGTTTAGCTGGACGATCAAGGGTGGGAAGGAGAGTGATGTATTGTGAAGGAAGTTGAAAAGAAAGGTTACATATAGGTTGTGAAGAGATTTTTTTTTTTTATTTAACTTTTAACATTTATTTTCACACAATTTTGGGTTACAAATTTTCTCCCCTTTTATCCCCTCCCCCCCCCCCAGACCCAAGCTTTCTAATTGCCCCTGTGACCTATCTGCTCTCTCCTCTCTCCTCCCTCCCTGCCCTTGTCTCCGTCTTCTCTTTTGTCCTGTAGGGCCAGATAGCTTTCTTGACCCCTTAACCTGTATTTCTTGTTACCCAGTGGTAAGAACATTACTTTTGGTCTTAACACTTTGAGTTCCAACTTCTTTAGCTCCCTCCCTCTCCACCCCTTCCCCTTGGAAGACAGGCAATTCAATGTAGGCCAAATCTGTTTAGTTTTGCAAATGATTTCCATACTAGTTGTGTTGTATAGGACTAACTATATTTCCCTCCATCCTATCCTGTCCCCCATTACTTCTATTTTCTTATGGTCCTTTCCCTCCCCATGAGTGTCGACCTCGTATTGCATTCTCCTCCCCATGCCCTCCTCTCTATCCTCCCCCACACCCTGCTTGTGCCCCTGTCCCCCACTCTCCTGTATTATGAGATAGGTTTTCCTATCGAAATGAGTGTGCATTATATTCTTTGCTTTAGTGGATTGTGATGAGAGTAGACCTCATGTTTTTCTCTTGTCTCCCCTCTTTATCCAACCACTAATAAGTCTTTTGCTTGCCTCTTTGATGAGACATAATTTGCCCCATATAACTTCTGCCTTTCTCCTCCTAATATTTCTCTCTCACTGCTTGATTTCATTTTTTTTTTAAGATATGATCCCATCCTCTTCAATTCACTCTGTGCACTCTGTCTCTATGTATGTGTGTGTGTGTGCATGTGTGTGTGTGTGTGCTCCCACCCAGTACCCAGATACTGAAATGTTTCAAGAGTTACAAATATTGTCTTTCCATGTAGGAATGTAAACAGTTCAGCTTTAGTAAGTCCCTTATGACTTCTCTTTGCTGTTCACCTTTTCATGGTTCTCTTCATTCTTGTGTTAGAAAGTCAAATTTTCTTTCCATCTCTGGTCTTTTCATCAGGAAAATTTGAAAGTCCTCTATTTCATTGAAAGACCATTTTTTCTCCTGAAGTATTATACTTAGTTTTGCTGGGTAGGTGATTCTTGGCTTCAGTCCTAGTTCCTTTGACTTCTGGAATATCCTATTCCATTCCCTTCTATCTCTCAATGTAGAGGGTGCCAGATCTTGTGCTATCCTGATTGTATTTCCACAATACTTGAATTGTTTCTTTCTAGCTGTTTGCAATATTTTCTCTTTCACCTGGGAATTCTGTAATTTGGCCACAATGCTCCTTGGAGTTTCTCTTTTTGAATCTCTTTCATGCGGTGTTCTGCAGATTCCTTGAATATTTATTTTGCCTTCTGGTTCTAGAATCTCAGGGCAGTTTTCCTTGATAATTTCATGGAAGATGACGTCTAGGCTCTTCTTTTGATCATGGTTTTCAGGTAGTCCCAGAATTTTTACATTGTCTCTCCTGATTCTATTTTCCAGGTCAGTTGTTTTTCTAATAAGATATTTCACATTATCTTCCATTTTTCGAATCTGCGCGGTATGTTCTGAGATATCTGTCTTTCTCATAAAGTCCTTAGCGTCCATCTGTACCATTCCAGTTTTGAGAGATCTATTTTCTTCAGTGAGCTTTTGAATCTCCTTTTCCATTTGGTTAATTCTGCTTTTGAAAGCATTCTTCTCCTCATTGGCCCCTTGCACCTCCCTTGCCAACTGAGTTAGGCTAGTTCTCAGGGTGCCAATTTCTTCAAGATTTTTTTGGTTCTCCCTTAGCAGGGAGCTGATCTGCTTTTCATGCTTCTCCCTCATCCCTCTCATTTCCCTTCCCAGTCTTTCCTCAACCTCTCTAACTTGATTTTCAAAATTCCTCTTGAGCTCTTCCATGGCCCGAGCCCATTGGGTGGGCTGGGACACAGAATCCTCGATTTCTGTGTCTTTGCCTGATGGCAAGCATTGTTCCTCCCCATCAGAAAGGAAGGGAGGAAGTGTCTTTTCTCCGAGAAAATACCCTTCAATGGTTTTATTTCTTTTCCCTTTTCTTGGCATTCTCCCCAACCAGTGACCTGACCTCTGAATGTTCTCCTCACACCCACCTCGCCTCCTGGTCCTCCCAGCCAGCGTTTGGGGACTGAGATTCAAATGCTGCTTCCCGCCTTAGGGTTTTTGGTGGGGGCAAGGCTGCTATTCAGTGCGAGAATTAAGTCCAGGTGGTCAGGGGCCGGGCCGCCTCTCTGGCTCAGTTCCCTCAGGGGGTTTATGCACAGACCATCCACAATGGATCCAGGCTCCCGCCTGTTTGGGGAGCCCCTGTCTGTAGCCGCCTCTCAGCTTCTATCTCCTGGGGGGGCCCGAGCCATGGGGGCACCCCACTCCCCTCTCGACCCGCCAAAGACACTCTCTCACCTATCCCGTCAGTCACCTGTTGGTGGGGGGGCTAGTGCCGCTGGAGATCCCATCCCTGGAGCCTTCTCGGATCTGTACCTCTCGGAGCCACGGCCGCCGCCGCCGCTGCCGCAGGTCCGGGCTGGGCTCCGCATCTGCAGCGTGACGGACCTTTTGCGAGAGGTTAGCAGGTCCCTCTGTGGGTGGGGGGACCCGCGTGGCCGCTGGAGATCCCGTCCCCGTCGCCCTCTCGGATCTTTTCCTCACGGTGTCGTGGCCGCGGCAGGGCTGCCTTCTGCTCCCCGTCCCAGCGCCCAGTCCACGGCGCGAAGGACCCCCCACGAGAGGTTTGCAGGTCTCTCCGGAACAGAAATCTCCCTCACTCCAATATTCCGTGGTCTCTGGGTGCAGGATTCGCCCGGGGTTAGTCCCCTCTAGCCGTTCTGTGGTTTGTGGGTTCGGAGCTATGTGTATGTGCGTCTTTCTACTTTGCCATCTTGGCTCCGCCCCGTGAAGAGATTTTTAAAAGCCAAAGCGGGGAGTACATAGTTTATCCTAGAGATGATAGGAAATCACTGGAATTTATTGAGTATGGGAACGACATAGATCTGCACTTAAGGAAAATCACTTTGCCAACTATATGAAGTAGGGAGAGACTTAAGGCAGAGGAGATCAGTTAGGAGGCGATAGTCTAACAGAGTGGCAATGAGGGCCTGAACTAAAAGTGGTGACTGTATCAAGAAAGGGAGACTTCATATGTGTGTGTGTGTGTGTGTGTGTGTGTGTGTGTGTGTATACATGATGTTGAGATAGAAAGGACAAGATTTACAACTGAGTGGATATGTGGAGTGAGAGTATATAGAGTCAAGGACGACATCGAGAGTGTAGAGGACTAAAAGAATAAGGTATCCCTAGAAGGCAGAGACCATTTCATCTTGTCTTTATATCCTAGCGTCTTGTATGGTATACTAGCACATAGTGTACAGCTAATCCAAATGTGTTGATTGGTTGGGTGGATGAGTGATTGGGTTAACAGAAGCAAAAGGAAAGATTCTCTAATCTTCACTCTTCTATTTTTAGAGGAGTTTCTTTGTTTATTCATTACCTCCAGACACTAACTTTATTCCTATCCCCTAAATCACTTATTACAGGTATATAAAATGTCTACAAAAAACAGTATAATGGAAAGAGCCTATAAATGGAATCAAAAGAATTGAGCTCAAATTCTCACTCTCTGATTTACCTGCATGACCTGAGAAAAACCATTTAACCTCTAGGAGCTTCAGTTTCCTTATTTGTAAAATGAGGGCATTGGAACTGATTCCTTTAACTTCTCTTCCATTTCTAACTCTGATTCTATAATCAAAGTACACATAGAAGATCATATACTTATGTATGACAAATCAAAATTACTTCATCTGCTATTAAAATTAATTATGATGCCACATAGACAATACCTTCACCTGATGTACAAGATGATATAGGTTCCTTGAAAGAGAATTTTAAATATACCTGCATACATACAAACATACACATACATGTATGCATGGATGCACAGATATACATTTAAAAGTCTTTTAAAAAGAGAATTCCTCAAGGAAAATTCTGACCCTGGTCTTAAAAATAGAAAATGCTGGAAAAGTGAACACAGTAGTTTCAATCTGTCTAATCTCATCAGACTGGACACTTCTAAAGTATGTTTCTCACAGTGAAAACATCTGGTCTAACTGCCTTCTCTGTCTTTAAGGAATAAATTGTTGGGAAAAGAAAATATCTTTGTCTATTGTAAGCAAGCAAGGAAGGGATTAGCCATGATCATAACTGGGCAACAGTTGTTGTATAGCAGGCCTATAATTGTAATGAAGGTTCATAATCCTCTTATTTCCTTGCAAATCTTAATTTACAGATGTTAGTTTTTTTTAAAAAAGTTTTTTTAAAAGTTAAAAAAATGAAGTCAACATAGCCGATAATCTACTTTCCCTTAGATCTTCGACAACCACAAAATGAAAACAGCAGATTATTGTATTAAGAAAGGCTTTTGTTGTTTTAGTGGTTGTTGTTAGCAAAAGAGATTAAAAAAGAGAGAGAGATTTAAAAGAGAAACTACCTGATCATGTTTCTAGTCAGACAGTAAGAATTTATTCAGTACCTACTATGTACCTGGCACCATGCTAAGCAAAGAAAAATAAAAGTCGGCCCCAGCTTTCAAGGAACTCAGAGTCTAGTGAGGGTGACAGTAGGCAAACTATGTACAAACGAAATGTAAACCAGATTAACGGGAGATAATCAACAGAGGGAAGACATTAGCATTAAAGGAAAGGCTTCTTATAGAAGGTGGGATTTTAGCTGGAGTTTGAAGGAAGCCAATTTGCCAAGTATTCCCACCCTCAGTGACTTTTGGGTCCTCTGGAAGGCACGGCTTTCCCTTTTGCCTCATTTTAGGAGCTTTGACCAAGGAAGACTATGGGTCAGAAACTAGCTGCTCTCACCCAAAGAGAAATGTATGGAAATGGAAAATGGAAGTGGAAATGGAAGTCCCAAAAGAGTGAATCCCATCTCCCAGTCTGGAAATTTCAAGACACCTCCAGCATTTATAATAGATTTGGACATAGTATAATTTTCCATATGGGTCTAGTCTCTTCTCAGGAGTTCTTTGATAATAAGATAAAGAGGGATGTTTTGTCCGGCCAAAGTTAAAGACTGATATTAAGGCAACTCATTTTGACTTGAAAGTATCTGGAATAATTATACATTCTGCTCAGGACCCCATTGACAGGGAAACAACTTCTTCCTCCCCTTCATCTGCAGCGCTTAAGAAAAGGGCCAGATGGGCCCATGAGCTCATGCTATAAAAGAAGCTCTCCCTCTGCCTTTGGTGGGAATTTCAATACTATTGCATCTCTAATAGCAGCTGCTTCTGTTTGAACTCAGGGTTATGAAAGATGAACTACATTAAATGGTAAATCATTAAAGATCAGCTGAGTAAAAGCAGTGTGCTGCGGCACTGTGCTTAAATCACCGGCATCTGTCTTCTCACAAGCAAAGAGTTGGTCTTTGCAATCTTGCAGTAGCATGCTGCCAGAAGGGCCAAGGTGAAAAACCACATAAAAAACCTCAAATCGTATCTTTTGGGTTTTCAACTGGTGAGCAACCGATCATCGGGAAAACTTCAACTGTGAAAGGAAAGCATCGACATTGCATTTACCATCGTTATAAAATATTTAGGGATTCCTAATCCCATTTGAGTCCCATCTCTCTTACTATGTGTTTATTCTTTACAAAAGGAAAGAGGGAAAATAAAGCCTGTTTAAATTGTGTCCACCTAAATACCCTAGATTTATGGTGAGGCCTACAATTTTCTGGGCTCATTTAAATATTGATCCTTCTTACTCATGGAGGTGCACAGATTGTACCTAGAGATAAAAGCACTTGCCATTAGACTGCTTCCAAACTCAATTTGGTGATAATAAATATTTTTGGGTAGTAGTGCTGTTGCAAAAATTAGGCCACATTTATTATATGAATTAGAAGACAGACAATCACAGGTGGAATCTTGGGGCAGCTAAGTGGTACAGTGCATAGAGCACAAGGCCTAAAGTCAGGAAGTGAACTCAAACCCAGCCTCAGACACTTACCATATGTGTGACTCTGGGCAAGTCACTTAACTGTTTGCCTCAGTTTCCTCATCTGTAAAATGAGCTGGTGAAGGAAATGGCAAACCACTCCAAAATGCCAAGAAAATATCAAATGAGGTCATGAAGAGTCAGAAATAATTGAAAAATAACTCAATGACAGCAGTAATCTCAGGTGGAAATGTGGATGGTAGAAGCCCACAAACTGGTCTAGATTTTGCACCATTCTGAGTGGAACACCACTAGCAGCATCATTTGGGGACTGTTTCCACGAGAGTGTTTGCACTATCATCTCTATGTCATTTTGAACTGTTGGAAACTGAGCCAACACACAGCGTAGGAGGCAGCCATGGTACCATCTTATAACAGCTGTGGTAGAGATTCCAGGTGAATGGAGCTAGAGAAGGCACCTAAGAGGTCATCTCATCCAACTGCAGTTTTATAGATAAGAAGATTTGAGACCTGGAGAGAGAAAATGACATTCACAGACTTACAGGGAAATACGTGGCACACATATGTGTATGTATACATATATGTACATACACAAATACATACAAAATGAGCTTTACACATAATTAATAGAAAATAATTAAAAAAGGGAAGGCATCAGAATTAAGAGGAGTTTCCAGTTCTATAGACGGTGAGAAAGGAGAGAAGAGGAGAGGGGCATTTGGCATCTAGAAGGCCCAGGTTCAAATCATTCCTCCGTCCTTTTCTAGCTGCATGACGGTGAACCTTTTAAAATTCTGTGAGCCTTGAGTAACTCTCTGAGAATACTAAATTAAAGGTGATTTCATCTGTAAAGGTAGAAGATTCCCCAACTAATTTGCTGGATTTTTATAAAGTCTCTCCTATGTGGACAACATTCTACCGGGTTCTTAGGGTTGAATAAGGAGAGACAGAGAAGACACGTTACCATCCTAAAGAAATACACAGTCTTATTGAAATCCATACTGAGTAGATCAGCGTCTAAGTAAACAAATATTTAAAATAGACTAATCCAAGGATCGTGGACTCTTAGTAGAGCTGGCAGAGTCCTGAGAGGTCATCAAATCCAACCCCTTCTTTTTACAAGTGAGAAAGCTGACGTCGATAGCGATAAGGTATGTAAAATGTTTTGCAAATTTTAAAACATTATTAAATTTTGAGTCGACGTTATTGTTGGTGATATTCAGATAGACACAGTCATGAGAAAAATTGCTAGCTTACCTTACTCTTTCCCATATAATGTTTCACAATCTATTATGGCACAGATAAATCAAATGATTGCGTTTTGTTCTGTCAGCTCTCCATAACCTTCAGTACAACTCCAGATGTTATTACTTATTGTTATTATTCTTAATCAGCCAATAGACTATGTGTCAGGTACTGTGCTAAGTGCTAGATGAACATTATTATTATCATTATTAATATTAATAATAAGATAATGACAATTAGGGATAGTTGAGGCACAAGTCACTATCATGGCATTTTTTTTTTAATTTGGCTCTTGGACAGGAGAATTAAACAATCACTTTTTGTAATCAGAGTTTTTAAATGTAAACTCTTCTTCTCTAGGCACACTGGAACCATTTTGCAAACAACTTATTATTGTTCAAGGTCACATTGCTAAGGCCAAGATCAGAAGCAAGGCCCTCTGACGACCAATCCAACATACCTTATGATGAGTTTTTTCCCCAATATGCAGCTCCTTTTCTTTTCTTTCACTGAAAATCCTTATGCAGAGAGACCAATGAGACCAAGTTGCAAATATATTAACTGAAAACTTATTTAATATGGCATACACTGGCCTCTTTGGGGACATATACTGTACTCACAGAAAATGTCAGAGTGTGTCATGTTTTAGAAGAAGAAATATAAATCTTGGAGAATTGCTGGACATGCTTTTGCCTAACACAAGAAAGGGAACTGAGCACTTTACACTGCACAGAATTAAACTGAGTCCTCTGGGGCAGGGTTATCCCCAGGTTATCAGCTGTGCGAATTTCAGAGCCACACACTCCAATCCAGGTCTGAGAAAGCAAGGCTGCAAGATTATTTACAGGTAACTAAGGGTCAGCTCATTCTCTCTCACATCAGGCTTGCTGCTGTCTGATTAGAAATCCAAGAGTGAATGGGGCACATTATTTAATGCAATCTTCTCATAGTATTAAAAATATATGTACAGACAGTACAGAATGCTCAATGAGCTGGGCACTGAGGCATCACAGCTGTACAGGCTTTATGCATCTGAAGGCATGTGTAAGTTTAACCACATGGAGACAGGAACTCATGTTCTAAATAAGGAATCTTATTACCCATTTGTAAGCATTGCCTTCTCCCTCCCCCCAAATATAATTACCTTGTATTTGTTTTTGTATGTATTTTGTATACGAAAGACTGCATGGCATAGTGAAAAGAGATCTAGCCTCTCCATCAGAAAGACCTAGGTTCAAGGTCTTTGTCTAACACATATTGACAGAGTGACCCTGGATAAGGCACTTAACCTCAGAGTGTCTCAAGCAGCTCCTTAAGACTTTACATGGTTGAGCGGATGCTGATCTGAATTCCATACCAAAAGCTTCCTAAACCAACAAAATTACAGATCTGCTTAAAAAGAGAGATTAGAAAGATAGATGATAGATACATAGAGGGAGAACAGGTAGAAAGAGAGAAAGATCAGTGTATAAATAGAAAGAGTAGATAGGTAAATAGATATGAATAAAGATTAGATATAGGTATGAGTAAAGTATGGATAGATAAAGCTACATATGGATAGATGATAGAAACATAGACGGATGATGGCTAGAAAGAGAGAAAAATGGGTGTTCGGTTAGAAAGAATAGATTGGTAGATAGTTATGGATTATTTGTTTGTTGAAGAGGGCCATTATATCAGGAAGATGATGCCATGACTTGTAAGTGAATTGGATTTAATTCGCTGTGTAAAGTCATCAGATTCACTCTTTCTTCCAGAGCCATCTGGGTCCAGTGGCAAGATATAGATCAGGAGGACTGGAGATGGTCGTAAATGGAGTGAGAAACCTCTGCCTTTTTAAGCTAAGATCTTTCCATGTCTCAGTTTGACTGAGGCAGTATCCATTCAGTGATTAAGGCTAGGTAAGAAATGAAGCAAAGAATGGCCTCTTTTACCTAGTTAAAAAGAAAAGAAAAGAAAATTAACCTGGGAGGGAAGACTCTCAGGGTTTCTGACCAAAACAGAAACAATTCCTATTTATACTTACTCTGAGCCATTAGGGCCCAAAAGATGACCAAAAGGCTTGGACTGGGATCTATTGTTGGCCAATCAATGACAGCCAGAATGATTTGAGTTTAAGGCATGGTCCTATAGAAGGAAATCTAGCCAAAAATTTACATATAGATTAGATACAGGTATGAATATAAATATGAATAGGTAGATAGAAAGATAGATAGATGGATGGATAGATAGATGGATAGATGGGTAGATAGATAGATAGATAGATAGATAGATAGATAGATAGATAGATAGATTGATCGATATGTGGATATAGATACGTGGATAGATGTAGATATAGCCTCCCCTAATGGAGGACAAACTCCCTGAAGGCAGGAGCTATTTCACTTTTATCTTTGTATTTCCAGCACAGTGCTGGGCACATGGTAAGTGCTTAGTAAATACTTGTTAATTGAGTGATGAAAATTATGATAGCTTGTTTCTAAAGAGCTTTATGTACAAAGTATTCATGTATTACTACAAAATATACATACACACACACATATATAGTCATTTGAAGCTTACATTAGCTCTATAAAATACTTGTTATTACCAACTTACAAATGAGGAAACTGAGGCTCTATCCACTGTATCTGATACCTAGCTGCCCCAGACAGATATCTATCTATATCCATATATGTATATTTATTTCATCAGTGTAGGAAATTTCTACTGTGGAAACACCATCCTCAGCAAACCTTCTGTAACTTAACAGTCTTAAACTGAATAAGTGACTGCCCAAATGGTATGTGTCAGAGGCCATCCTTAAAGCTCAGTTTTCATCTTGACTCTAAAATCAGGGTTCGCTTGCTCTCTCTCTCCATCTCTCTCTGTCTCTGTCTCTCTCTCTTTCTCTCTCTCTTTCTTATGCACAACAAATATTTATAATATGGGTAGATGTCTACATTATTTTATTTTTAAAATGTTACCCATAATATGAGGCTATTTCATTCTTAAATTGATTTATTTTTATTCATTTTTTAAGCATTTTTTAATCACTTCCTGCTTACAAGGCATTATGCTGCACTCTGGAAAGAAACTAGCTCTCAAGGAACTTACGTTCCAGTTTTAATGAATCACCTGCCTCTCCTCACAGTCAGTGCCCTTGACCAAAGGGATTGAAATTACGGTGAATTCTAAATGAAGCAAATCTATCCTACTCCATACTGATGCATAGCCTTTGCTTTATTTACTAGCTGTGTGACCCTGAGCAAGTCACTTCCTTTCTCTGTTTCCTCATCAGTCAAACAGGAATACTAATAATGCCTATCTCCTAAGGTTGTGGTGAGGATAAAATGACAGAACATCTGTAAGGTGAGTTGTTATATAAATGTTAGGTATGATTACTATTCATCCTTAAGAAAAAGGCATACATCTACCAGTCCATCTTTCTATCCACAATGGTGAAAAGTTTCACCAGGAGATAGGCTGAAATATTACATTGTACTATATGTCTCTGAAGAGTCATCCAATATCTCGATATTTCTGGAAGAAAGTGAATGTGGTTGCTGGGCATTCCAGTTTTGAGTAGATTGAAAGGAGTCAGTTACAATCTCACATTCATGGAAGGCCTGAGCTCAGATGTCAGCAGAGCATCCAAAAATGGATGAAGCTCAACCGGCAACTGCCATCTGTTGAGTGTTCTCTGACAGCTGTATCTCTTGACCATCACAAGTGCAGAAAATCAGGAGAGGTGGGGGAGGAAGTATACAGCCATCCAAGACACATATAGAGAAAAATTCCAAGTTCGCTTGTGAAACAACACGGCTTCTAATTGCCCTGATAATGATTTTCTAACAGACATAGTGGTATGTAGTGTAGACTTTGAGCTGATTTAGATTCCCCAATAAACCACAGTGCTGCTGAAAAAACCAGTGGAGACTTCCTAGTGCCAGGAAGATCTCTGTCTTAGTTGAGTACTTAATAGCACTTGCCCTAGATGCTTTGTCCACAAGCTACTTTGACCAAAAATAGCTATCAGTATCCCCTTGCCACAAAAGATTTCAGAAGTAAATAAATACCCCCTTGAAATGAGCGTGTATTTTATTCCAAATAGAATTATAGGTATTTTTTTTTAATCTCCATGTAGTATTAATACCTTTTGCCTGGGGATCTTAACATGAGACAATCTAGTTGTCTTGTTTTGAGCTCCATTAGGGTCAGAAATATCACTCTCTTGCAGTTTTTTTTTAACCACTTAGCATTTTTATCCTTCCCCTCCAGTGAAGGTCTCTACAAGCCTGCTCGACTGCCATCTGGCTTTTTACCTCTTATAGAAAATCCTCTGACAAGCCTGCCCAGATGGGAGAATTGACTGGTCAGGCCTCATAATCAGGGCATGGAAAGGACCCCAGTCATACCCAGACCTCAGAGTGAGAGCCTCTACCCTGTCCCTGAGACCTTATCTGTCAGAAACTGAGTGATTAATCAGCAGGAGATCCATTCAGTGGGAGGCACCATTAAAAGAGAAAGGGGAGAGGTCAAAAAGGTAAGCAGATCTAATCCTTATTTATTTTTCTATCATCATCATCAAACAAATATTAAACTCCATCTGTGTGCAACGCTCTAGGTCCTCCCTTTCCTCCACTGATCATGTCTCACATTTGGACCATCTGCTTGAAATGACGGATCTGCCCCTCTCTCCATTCTCTCAGTCTTAGAAATCACCAATACATAATCCACACTCAGCAATCAGAGCAGGTGTCAGTGCCAAATAAGGAACTCCTATACTGTGCTTGTATTAAGTATATAAAGGCCTCACCCTATACTACACAGGGCAAAAAATATCCCTCCTCAAATGAGCGCCCCCTACCAAGAACTGTTGCATAGAATGGAAGAGAAAGAGCCCGAGTTCCTCCGGAAGTAGAACTGACTACATGATTTTGAATCTGCAGAGGAAGCCTCTTACGTACATTTGGAAAGTGTCCCTCCCTAATATGTCATTTCCAGAAAAGCTTTTTTATCCCCCCTCAAATGATCCACATCCTTTGCTGCTGAGCCAGGCCCTGGGACCAGTAACGTGACTCCATGGCTTTGCAAGAGCTTAAAATTAATTTCCACGAGGGTGCATTTGCTATCAAATCAGAATGCTGCAGTCATCTGGCCGGGGCTGCTGTTCCTTTGATACAGTGACCCAGAAATGGTTCATACTAGAAGAGTAAGAGATATATTTTGGGTTTTGTTTAAAAAATGCATATGCATATAATTCAATTGGTTTTCAACTTGTAAACAAGATGCTGAGAAAGAACAAATATGATTGCATCATCTAATTCCATGTAATTTGAGGAGAACATTTTTCAAAAGACCAGTCTGATTTAAGTCATCCGAGGTAGATCAGTAAAGTCCAGCTGGGCCTTCTGTCCCCGACTCGTTGGCTGCTACCTCCCCCTGCCTCTCCCACCAAAACCCACTGTTACTGTTTGAGAGAAGTTGCTATAAGGGCCTTTGCATCAAATTTCCCCTTCCTCCAGGGGTGCCATAATCAATTCAACACAGGGCCTTTTTTATTCTCTTGCTTAAAACAGTATGAGCTTAAAATGCCAGCCCTACCTCTGGGTCAGTGGGAGGTCCCTGTTTAATGCTACCCTAGCTTTTTGCTCAAGTGTTTGGCATTTGCTGCTGTTTCTTTTACAAGTTTATTCTGAAAGAAACAAGGGAGACAAAGCAAGCTTCCAAAAAGTCACTTTTATGTGTTTGATTTTTTTCTTTAACATGGAAAAAGGGTGGTAAACGTTAGCGCAGATTCATTAATAAGACAGCATATAAGTAGACCAGGTATTGGGCCCTCCCAAGGTCTTTTATAGAGTAATATTAACATTAAACTGGGAGGTTAAGGAGATCCAGCTTCTTCCCATGCCCTCCCTCCTTTTCTGTAAGAGTTCTATAAGATGACCATTATTTTTAAAGGAAAAACAGATATTTCCAAGGGAGTTGGCTACTAAGAGCCAGTATGACAAGGAAGACCCACAACCTGACAAGAATGAGAAGTGAATCCAGAGCTGGCTGCCATTCATCACAAATCCCAGTGAAACAGCCCAGGAAGCTAACTGAAAAAGCCAGAGAGGCCACATCTGTTTCTGTAAGGGCCACATCTGTGCCTCTGGGAGTATTCTGAGGGTCCCGTTCAACTTCAAAGAGGCTGAGCCAGGGGTGGAGAAAGTGAGTCTGCATGTGAGAGAGAGGGAAGAGAAGGAGAAGGGAGGAAAAAGGAGAAAAGAAAAGGAAAAAGGGAAGGAGAGGGCAAGAAGAAAGAAATAAGGAACAGAAAGAAGGGGAGGAGAGGTCTTGTTCACATCTTAATCACTTTCTGGATTCTGATGAAACTGAGAAAGCAGGTAAAACCTTCTTTTAAAGACAGATTAAACCTGAAAGAAAAAAAAATGGCAGGTTTTCATTTGGTAGTGTTAAATCCCAGCATCAAAATGGGGGAAAGGATAACCATCGGTCCACACTGCACACTCACCCTGTAAACTGTGATTGTGGGTTCTTTATCTCCAAGGTAGGGAATAGCACCCATGTTAATCAGGAGTACTTCCCACAGAATGTGACAGAAAAGATGAATACTTCGCAAGTCTTAGTGGCTAATTTGTAGTGGCATGTGTATTTCTTGAACGTTTGTGAAGTTTTCTGATTCATCACTATACAATTGGGCCCTTTTTCCTCCTTCTCCTTAAACAGGCTGAAATGTCGAGCCAGAGAATGGTGATGACAGAGTTTCAGAGTAAGGCATTGTCCCCTCAGTCCAGCTACTTTAGTCCACTCAACTTCGCACGAATTTCTTTCTTTCTTGGGAACCGAGTGGTTCTTCAAAGAAGGATTTCTGCACTGGAAAATGGGTGTGATTGTTGAATCTCCCCAGAAATGCTAATCCATCTGTGGGCATTTCATATGCCACTGGAAAATGCAGGAATTGAATTTACTGCTGAATGAACATAGCAGGGGGAAAGGAGGTATAAAGACCACACCTAACTTTCTAGCCTTCTTATGCTTTACTCCCCTCCACATATGATCCAGGTACATTGAACGCCTGCTTGCTTTTCCTCTGCAATGCCTCTGTTGCTCTCCGATGGCTGTGTCCCATGTCTGCAGTCATTTCCCTCCTTCCCTCCACCTCCTGGCTTCCCTCAAGCCTCAGCTCAAAGGCCACTCTGTTCTGTGAGAATTCTCCCAGATGTTAATGCCATCTCCTCAGATTATTTTCCATATACTCCAGTATATGCTTACCTATAGCGTCCCCCAATTAGGAATAGGAACTCCTTCAGGTAAGGGACACTGTTTTGATCTTTCTTGACATCCTTTTTAGAGATTAGCACAGGACCTAACACATAGTAAGCACTTAATAAATGCTTGTGACTGATATCCAGTGAAGAAAAACAGGGAGACTTTGGGACCTGGAAATGCCCTCTTGGAGTCGCTGGCTTTCACCTGGGGGCCAGTAGCCCTCCTGCAGAGGGAGATCTTTAAAAGCCACTCAGTCTAACATCTTGGTGTTTTGTTCTCAGAGCTGGATGTTGTCAGGAGCTCTGAGGAGCCATCCCAGCAAGCCTACTGGAAACAAAACAGGATGCTCTTATTCAAAGGGCTGCTTGGTGTAATTATGTTTGATTTTTGATGCCACACTTGAACTTTGGAATACTCAAGGATGCATAAGCAGCCCTTCAAAGGAGAATAAATGATTGAGGCTTTTTGCCTTAAGTGAAATATTGTTATGCACTCTTGACAAAATTAACTTATTTGTTTGTGTTTGCAATTGTACCAGTGAATTAGGTCTACTCAGGACCCATATCTGTTTTTTCAATTCCAGGCAGGAGAAGATCAAATTGTCTTTGCCAGGTCACATTTCCTGCTTATAAAAAGACACTGAACAGAATAATAGTTCTAACAGGAAAGTTTCGAGAGGGCCAACAGTTTCCCCTGTAAGACTTGGGGAAAAGACTTTTTGTTTTTTCATCTATAAACTTTTTTTTCTTCTGCTGACCCATGAGCTAATTGTTCTATTGTGTCCATGGAGCCTTCCGAATGGAAAGCACCTGACTGTAAACATATCTAGAGGAAAGGACTGGCGAAATATTAACAGTCTGTAGTTTGTACTGGAGGCCAACCTTCCTCATGAAGGAAGGAGCCCCTTGCTGAAGGGGCACACTGGTACATGCTGTCAGGAGACAGGCATCTGATCATGTCTCTTTCAAATGGGCAGCCATTCTGTGCAGCTCCATCACCACAATAGGATGTACATAATCATAAGTCAAGAAAGTGGTCTTAGCTAAAATAGGTCATTGTTTAATTTTGTAATTAATGTTTTAAATTAAGAAATATTTTTAAAAGTTATCCAAAGTTGGCTTAATTTAAAAAAAAAATGCTATGAACTGTCCCAGATCTCAAAAAGATTACTGTCCACTGGGACCTGTTTATCTCAGATAAGGCTTGGGGACTAAACCTGAGATTTCAATGGTAAGGAAACTCTACCCATCCAAAGCAGCATTCTCTTTACAACTGAGAGTCTCAAAGAGTTGCTCAAGGTGTTGAGAATATAAGTGACTTTCCCAGGTTCACAGAGTCAGAACATTTTTTTTTGAGATAGACCTTGAACTTATCTCTTCCAGTCATCCAGTCAGCTATTACACCACATAGCCTCTCTAACTATAATACAATTATGGCAAAACTAAATGAATTCAGATGGACATATAATATGAATTAATAATCCAGAAAGCATTTATTAAGCACCTACGGTGTTCCAGGAACTATCAGTCAAAGAAGATTTCTTAAGACTCAGCTATGTATCAGACACTGGGCTAAGCATTAGGAATATAAAGAAAAGCCAAAAATAATCAACTCTGCCCTCAAGGAACTCACAATCTAATGGAGGAGACAAAATATAAGCAACTATGTACAAACAAGATATGTACAGAATAAATTGAGCATAATCACAAGAGGATTATCAGTTATTGAGAAAGCACAATTTTTAAAATAATAGAGTCTCTATCCTCAAGCTCACATTCTACTAGCGTCTATTAAATTTTAATAAAGTGAATAGTGTACTAAAGGAAATAAGATTCACATTCAATTCAACAAACAATTATTGCCTACTATGTGCCGGACTCAATGCTGGGGAAATAAAAAACATGAAATGGTCACTACCTTCAAGGATCTTATACTCTATACACTCCTCTGGAAAGAGAAAGAGGATGGGAAGATGGCACATACAGCTAAATATTGTACATGGCAAGGGCAAAGGAATTTGCCTTATTCAAGTTACATTCACACATAATATAGGGCCCTACTGTACAAAAATTTGAGAGGAAGGAAATCTTTTCATCTGTGATCAGAGAAGATAGCATCAGAACAGGAAGACTTAAAGGAAGAGAATTTCTTGGCATGGGGATGACCAAATCAAGTCGTCAATAAGGTGGTAGCACAATGCATAGACGTCTGAAGTCAGGAAGACTCATCTTCCTGAGTTCAAATCTAGCCTCAGAAACTTACTAGTTTTTTGACCCTGGGCAAGTCACTTCACCTGTTTGTCCCACTTTCCTCATCTATAAGTAAACTGGAAAAGGAAATGGCAAATCACTCCAGTATCTTTACGAAGCAAATCCCAAATGTGGTCACAAAGGGTCAGACATGACTGAAGAACAACTAAACCAAAATACTGTCAGGCACAATGCCAAGCACTAGGGATAGAAAGATAGGAAACAGGTCCTGTCCTCAAGGAATTCACAGTTTAACAGAGGAGACAACATGCACGCAACTATGTACATACAAGATCTACCTGCCTATCTATCTGTCAAAATGTGACAGTGCCATGAGTAACGCAGGTCCAGTCAATCCATGATGTTTATTTTAATGGCAGCTATATTTGCCTAGGACATGACACTGGACAAGACAATGGGATGCATCTGCCCAGAGCTGTCCATGCTTGCAGGGGTATGAGAAAGTCGCCCTAAGCCAAGATCCCTTGGGCAGAGTAAGGTGGACTCCCTCATCCTGCTAGTGAGTCAGCCTCAGTGACCAGGCTGTTTGGTCTGTTCTGGCTAAGGCTGGCTAGCCAGGTGACAGAATCATGAGCAGGGGAAGGGGAGGTTTATACAATTTTTAGAAGTTTGTAGCTATCTATGTGTAAGCTATCTATGAGGGGTTGGAGGTTTATATGGGGTGAATGGCAGTGCCTTGAGGCCACCTAAGCGTGTCTATATGAAACTTATACCAACAGGGTATGACTAGTGGGGTGTGACTATGAAACATATGCTTTATATTAAGAATGAAGTTATTTTGCTAAGAAGAAGGGAGCAACGGTGGAGGTGAGGTTGGGAGGGGAGATATGCCATGAAGTTACATTGACACATAATATAGGGAATTTAGAAATTTAATTAATCTGTGGAAATAGCTGCCAGGGCCTGTGCTGTCCTGTGCTGTACCCATTGCTCCGGCTTCTTACTCTGGGGCCCACAGACCCCCAAGGGATCTGTGGACAGATTTCAGAAATTATGTTAGTTTGGATGAGAAAAAAACTTTATTTTCACTAACCTCTTAATCAAATATAGCATTTTCTTCATTCATGAAAGTAGGCAATAATAAAGTAAACAAGACCTGTGATTTTGTCAGTAATAGAAAGCCACAGATATTTTTACGTATTGTAACAGTTGTAGATATCTTAAAACATTCTATATACTCTTAATTTGAAATTACTGTAGTTGCTAGAACTATTGCTAGCTATACTGTGACAGATTTGTTTTTCAAATATTTTGATACTGTAAGCATAATTTTTCTTTGTAATTATATACATGTATATTATTTAATGCATTCAAAACCATTAGTATGGTAAAGGGTCCATAGACTTCACCAGAAAGTTTAAAGGAGTCCGTGACACACAAAAGACTAAGAATCTCTGTTCTAATCATTTCTGAGTTTTTGTTCTCTTATCAATTGGATGAGAGAGTTAGATTATTTGATTTCTAATTGCCTTTCCTTTAGTACGTGTGATTTTTTTATCACTCTAAAGTCCTATCTACTTTTAAATCTTAAGAAACCTATGACTTTGCTCTTTAAAATCAGACTCCAGGCTATCTTCCCCACCTTATTTATATTACGCCCCTTTCAATGCTAACATTACAACCAAATGGACAACCAGCTGTTTTCTGTGTTGGGCATGGTGTATCCTGGCTGCCTGCATTCATTGTGGTCTCCCTCTAAGATTACTTCCAACTTAACAGATAGATATACATATAGATAGATAGATGGACGGAAGGACGGATGGACAGACAGACAGATAGATATAGATAGATAGATAGATAGATAGATAGATAGATAGATAGATAGATAGATAGATAGATAATGTGAAACCTAAGATCTTCTCTCACAAGAAACCTGGACTGTGGATATGGACTGGATTAGACCACAGTCATATGGGTGGTAACTGTAGAATTAAAACTTAGACTACAAATCCAAGATTCTCCTAAATATGGGTTATCATTCGTTCTGTATCTTTCCTATTTGTCTAAGATTTAGAAAGAACAAAAAGGAAATAGTCAACATAGACTTGTATGACTTGGGTGAGTTCCTTAATTACCCTGGGTCTCAGTTTCCTCCTCTGTAAAATGAAGGGGTTGAGCTAGATGACCTTCAAGGTCCTTTCCAAATCCCAATCTATGATCTTTAATTGCTATATCAGCAAATAATATCACGTTGGGGCTTGTGGGAATAAGCATTTATAGGGGAAAGCATTTATATAGTATCTGCTATTTGCCAGCGTTTTGTTCTTTTGTTTTCTGGGATTTTTTTTTGCAAGTATTTTCTTTCTTGATTTTAGCAATAACCCTGCAAGATAGGTTAACAAGTATTTATTAAGCACCTACTGTGTGCTAGGAGTTTTGCTAAGAGCATTACAAATTTTTTTATTTACAAATATATTCACACTCAAACTCACACAACAATAGGGTAGATGCTGCTTTTATCCTCATTTTGCTCTGAAGAAACTGAGGCAAACAGAGGTTAATGTCTTGCCAGGATCACATAGCTACTAAGTATCTGAAGCCAGATTTGAACGGAGGTCTTCCTGGTTCCCCACCTACCTCTCTATCCACTGCACAATAGTGCTTCAGGCTTCCAGAAACAGTAGTAAAACCATGGTTTTACTGACAAGTCTAAAACCATTTGGATATGTTAATGAACTAAGCCCAACATTTACACAGATAAGAGTTAGTCTATTTAAAAAAAAAAAAAAACAAAATAAAACCAAAAGCCCTAAAAATGAAACCTCTAATGCCAAACCTTCAGGTCCATGCTACCCAGTACTCCCAAACTCTAATCCATGGTTATGTGAAGGATGTTTTGTGCCTCCCCTCCCCATGCCCTGTCTCCATGCTATCTGCCTTTGTGCCCCTTTTTGCTTCTTGTCTTGGTACTCTCTGTACTCTTTGGCCCCAAATCCTCTATCCTTATTATTAAGTTGTACTTCAGTCCTATTTCTCACTGCTGTCTTAGTCTTTCTCAGCAAGAACCGAAAGAATCAGGTATGCCTGCCCCATTTCATAATTTTATAATCTCATAAATTAATTATCAATTGAGATCTGAAGGGCCTTGTAGGCCTCAAATCACAATACAACTGTCACTTATCATTATCTTATCCAGGTAATGGATAATCCTACCCATCAGAGAATAGGGCTACATTTTTATCAGAAGAATTCCGTATCTCAAGCAACTCAAGTACAATGAGCTTTATCCTGGTTACAAATTAACTGGTGACAGGTGCTCTCGACTCTAATAACTGATAACCTATTAGGAAGCTAAAATCGATATAGGCTATAATCTCATAAACTAGGATAACTAGACTGTCCTACATCCTGTTTTGTTTGATTTTCCCTCCAATTCAACATGCCTCTCCACTCTCCTCTTTTTCCTACCCACCACACACACACATACATGGGGGGTAGGGAGGGGAGAGAAAGAGAAAAAGAGAGAGAGAGAGAGAGAGAGAGATTTTTCTTTGGTTATGAGAATTAAAATGGAGCTAGAACCCTTAGGCTAGCTCTACCTAGAGGTTTCTCCATTTTTCCTATGATAGATCCATCAGGTTTTGAAAATTCTGGTCATCCATTTAGTATCTTGTTAAACGTCTTTGTTAAAGCATCTTAAAGGGTCCTAGGAGGACAATTGAGGCTTCTCCTTCCTGTGGAAAGAGAGAAATAATTAAAGTACTTTGGGGGTTTTTTTCTCCTTTCTTTTTCAGACCTGCTTTTCATTCTAAAGCTTTTCAGGTATCACCTTTTCGTTGTGCAATTCAAAATTCGGGAGAAGGGGATGTTCCAGGTTAATTTATAAATAATAGCTATTTACCGAAGATACAACACTTAAATTATAATCTGTCTGGAAAGTTGCATTATAACTAGATGAGGGGTGTCCATCAGTGAGAAGTTCTATTCATAAGATGCCAAAGAACAAGAAATTGAAAAGATTTTGAAATGCTGTCATAAAAAAAAAAAAAGATGGGGGGGAGTGGATTGTCTGAGAATCCTACCTTGTATTTTTAAGATTAAGGCAGCTCAGAGATTCCTAATGTGAACAATCTATTGTTCTCATCAGAAATTCAAATGAGGAGAAAGAAGTGACATGACATGGCATCAATGAACAAATTGTCATTGTTATGATCACTCTGGAAGGTTTCAGTAAGTCTCTAAGAAGGGGTCTGGTACTTGCTGTCCATCTAGCCAGACTGGCTTATTGATGTTAAACAAGCCACTTTGAGTACATTGATAAAACTGTTATTAGATAAAAACTAACATTTCCCATTCCTCTGAAGCTAAATAGGCTTTTGGGGGGCGACTTAATTGAGGAGTAGACTTGATTTAAGGACTTGAGAAACAGTATGAAGGATTAACAAGTATGAAGAAATCTGTTTGGTTTAAAGACTTTCAAATATGTTTTGAGAGTGGAAAGAAGGGAAAACTGCTTAATAATATTCTTCTCACCTTAAATATATTCATGAGAAAGTAGCATCATAGGAGCACTGGATGTTTGGAAGTGACCTTACTATTCATTTAGCTAAGGGTTGGTACACTATAGCCCACAGACCAAACCCAGCTCTCTACCTATTTTTGTATAGTCAGTAAGCTAAGGATCATTTTTAAATTTAAAAACAATGTCTTGTTGTATTTTAAAAACTATGATTTATTTAAATAATTTAATTATTTAAATTTAATTTTGTTTACTATTAATTTAATATTTAATTATTTAAAATAATATTTTATTGTATTTTAAAAAGTAAAAACCATTCATATAAGGATAGTGGGACATCTGGCATGGGCCATCGTATGCTGATCCCCAAATTAGTCCAATACCCACAATTAACAGAAAAAGAAACTGAGTTTCAGAAAAATTAAGGGACTTGCCCAAAGTACAAGGTGATACTAAGTGGCTTCATGTAACTGACTCTTTATTGAGTTAAGTCAGAAATGGAACTAAAAATTCCTCACTTCTCCTGTTATACTCTTTTGATCACAGCAACCTTCTCTACAATGACAGTGATTTGTAAGAATTCTAAAGAGTACATAATTGGGCAAAGCGGAAAGAGTAGACTTCGAGGACTGAGAATCGCTGAGTTCTGACTTTCCTACCCTACCCTTCTCTTTTCAAGGGAGTCACATAAACTTCCTGAGCCTCAGTTTAATAATCTATGAAAAGGGGATGATAATACCTGTGCTCTCCATCTCACAAGGCTATCATGCATCTCTAATATAGGAGAAAACACTTCGGGAAAAAAATTAAGGTATTATTAGAATTCATTAGGAAGCTTTTTCATCTCTTATCAATTTTAGGGGAGATTAGTTGAGCCCAGGTCTCCCTGACTGGACTCCTGGCTTCCCTTTCTCTCTATCCTCTCTATCTTCCACACAGCTGTCAAAATAATCTTTCTAAACCACAAATCTAATTGTGTTACTACCAGATTCAAGAACCCTTTGTGATTCTCTTTTGCTCCTAGGATAAAATGCTAACTCTTCCACTTCAATGAACTCGAAATTGTATAAGACCCTTCACAGTCTTAGATCAGTCTAACAAATAAACACTTTCGTTCCAGTCAAACTGGCCTAGTTGCTCTTTCCTGAACCTTGTACCCCATCTCTTATCTCCTATGGTCTATGAGTAAAAGCAACTCCTTCCTTACCTCTACCTCAGGCTCTGCATATGGCCCACCTCCTATGAGAAGCCCTTCTGGATTCCCTTAGATGTTAGTGTTTTTTTCCATATAAAACTGGATGAGCACCTTGACTAGATGGCCCCGAGTTCCTTGCCAACCCTGAGATTCTGTGTTTCTGCAACTTGTTTAGTCCTAGAGAATATAAGTAGGAGTGCTTTCCTTTGAGAAATCCTACATTCCTCAAATCCTACATTATATAGGATACCTTTCCTGTTTCCTCTTCCCTCTCCACTGCTAGTGTTTTCCTTCTAAGATAACTGACTTGGAACCCAGAGTTTGCCTCCTGCCTCAGAACCTCCCTAACTGTGCGACACTGGGCATGTCATATAAACTCTCTCAGTCTCAGTTTCCTCATCTGCAAATTGGGGAAATAACACCTACCTCCCAAGGTGATAGCTGTGAGGATCAAATGAGGTCATGGGTAAAGCACTTTTTGTCCAGTTGTATCTGATTCTTCGTGACCCCTTTTGGGGTTCTCTTAGCAGAGCTATTGGAGTGGTTTACAATTTCTTTCTCCAGCTCATTTTACAGATGAGGAAACTAAGACAAAGAAGGTAAAGAGACTTACTCAGGGTCACAGAGATAGTAAGTGTCTGAGGGAAGGTTTGAACTTAGGAAGATGAATCCTCCTGACTCCAGGTCCAGTGTTCTACCCACTGCACCACCTGGCTGCCCTGAAAAGCGCTTTGCTAACCTTAAGAGCTATATACGTGTTATTATTATTTTTATACAGTATAGTATACATAATATATGTAATATATATTAAATACCATATTATAGTATAGTTGTTTGTATGATATCACTTGAATGTGAGCTCCCTGAGGGAAGGGATGATTTTGCCAAGAGGCAAATTCAAATCTGATATCAGGAAACACTTTGCCAGACACCCCAGAGTGGTCAGCTTGCCTGTCTCCAGAAGTGGCCCGTTCCCTGACTGAAAGTCTTGAAAGAAAAGCCTGGATAATCACTGGCTGGGGAGGATATAAGGAGAATTTTAGTTCAGGTAAGGGTTGGAATAGATAGGCCTTTGAGGCCCTTTAAACTCTGAGTCAGTAATTCTTCCTCAAATTAACATCTGTATGTTTGTATGTGTAGATGGTATAAACCCTTCTCCTCCCTACAAAAAAAAAAAAAAAGCATAAGCCCCTTGAGGGTGAGGACTCCTTTTGGTTTAATACTTATTCCCACAATGTCTAGCATAGGAAGAACCTCCTTTGTACACAGTAAGAGCTTCATAAATGCTTGTTGAAATTAGGATTAAGCTTTCAGGGAAGCATTTTTACTCGTCCCTTTGCTATTTTTAACATATATAAGCTCCCACAAAGGCATTTGTTGGGGCTTTTCCCTTCTACACTTTACCCCTTCCAGGGAATGTCTATAAATTCACTCCCTTAAATAGCAAGTCCAGATGGTAAGAATCCTCCACCAAATGTGTTCCCCAACATTTACCTGCTTGTTTATCTAGGCATCGAGTGCAACTCATGCCTGTGGTTTGGCTCTTAAGTGGTTGGATGTCTGTGGGCAAGATATATGCCCCAGAGGGGATTCTTTGGGCCAGTCAATTTGTCTGACTTTGGAGCAAAGACATTGCCACTGCCTCTGTAAGGAAAATTCATGACAAGGGTTAAGAACAGATGAGGCAGACATCAGCAGCCTCCAAGAATCACAAATGTACAAACAAGAGATCTAATTTTTCCCTACTGTTTTTATAAGAAGGAATGCTTTTTTCACACCAAGCAAACAGCAACTGCTTTAGTCTCATAAATTTGCATATCCCCAGTAATGTCAGTATTCAGACAGACTCGATTAGGGGGCCTCTGTGTTCTCATCCAAGGGAAAGGGGGAAAGGAACCCAAGTCACATGGATGATTAGAGCAGGAAGGGGAGAGCTGAAGCCCATCCCATGATATCCTTTGGATCTGTAGCGAGAGCCACAGTCTGTGAAACTCAGTCATTCATTCTGCTGTATATGCCCTGTGTTTTCAGTTTCATGAGAATTGCCCTCTCCAATATCATTTCTGTAAATCCAAATTATAAATCAAGACAAGACAGCTTGCAAAATATGATGATTGTCCCTTCTGAGGCCATCGCCAAGTTGTATAATAACTACAAAGTGGGGGAACTGAAGCTTTTGGCGTTTGCAAGTTTCTGAACATTCTATTTTGGGGAGCAACCACTTTTGTAGACGTCAGCTACAGAGTGGTGATATAGCTAAATAATAATGTATGTAGGAGTGAAATTTTGCTTTATTTTCCTGTTTACTCTTCACATACTTGGAGTTTATAGCTTAGCTTAGATTTTTGTCATGTTTTATAGGTTACAAAATCATATATACATGTAGTCCCATTTGAAGCTCATGACCACCCTATGTGTAGGATTATAGGATTTTCAGCTGAATGGGATTCAACATTTTCATAATATAGATGAGAGGCCCAGTGAGATTAAGTGATTTGGCCATGATCAGTTACTAAGGCACAGAACAAGGATTTGAACTGGTCTAACTATAAATATAATCCTAGGACAGATCAAACTATGCCAAGGGGACTATCCATCCTATATGTTGGGTCTATCCAGAGAACTCCCTTATTTATATCATGTTTTTCAGTCTTATTAGTAGTTCTTAAATATTTGAAGGGCTGGCATGTGGAAGAAGAAATAGATTTACTCTTTGTGATCCCAGATGGTAGAACAAGAAACAATGAACAACAGTTGCAAAGAAGCAAATTTGAGCTTCGTTTTTTGTGGGGGTGGGGATAGGCTTGCTAATAATTAGAGCTATCTCCAAGATGAATAGGTTGCATTGAGAATCAGAAGCTTTCTCTTCACTGGAGGTCTTCCAGAAAAAGCTAGATGACCATCACTACCACTGTTGTTACTGAGTCATTTTTCAGTCATCCAACTCATTGTGATTCCATTTGAGGTTTTCTTGGCAAACACTTTGGAGTGGTTTGCCATTTCCTTCTCATGTTACAGATGAGTGAAGTGACTTGTCCAGGATCACACGGCTATGAAGTGCCTGGGGTTGGATCTGAACTCATAAAGATGAGCCTTCCTGATTACAGGCCACGTACTCTATCCACTGTGCTACTTAGCCACTCCCAACCGTCAAGGTGGTTGAATTTGATGGTTTCTCAAGTCACATTTAACTCTGTCGTTCTAGGATTCCTCATTTTAAAGAAGAGAAAACCATGACTTGGAGTAATGAAGTCACCAACATCACACATCTAGTACAGGAGAGAGTTGGGACTTCCTAGTCTTCTGGGACAAAGCTTATTTTTTTTTTCAACTACTTCAACCTTTTCCCTAGGAAGGGAACTAAGTTCTTCTTCTCTCTTGGATCTCCTTTTTTGGTTAATGTTTGAGGTTTGGTTTTGTTTTTATTACAGTTATGTCAGCATTTCGACTCAGGGAACTGAAAGCCCTATCAATTACTCCATCCCCATTTGCAACTGGAAGTAGTTATTCTAGGCATTGGAAGTATTTTGATTTTCTCCTAGTCAGCTGAGCTTTGCCCTTGAATTACATTGTAAGTACCATCTCTTAACCAGAAGTCTAACTGGTTTCTAAAAGCACTGAATTTGTATTTATAACACTTCAACTTTTATCATTATAGGTTTCCCAAAGACTCAAGACATCCATCTTTCTATATTCATTTAAGGTATTTTAGGACAACTGAAAAGTTGCCAAAGAAAAGAATACACACTCTTTTGGGGGATCCAAAGGTGGTCAATTCAATGGGCAATCAATCAATTAATTAGCGTTTTTTGCTTAATAATAATGTCTAGTATCCATTATGTGCTAGATACTGTTAGGCAGTGGGAACAGAGAGGAAGATAAAAGAAATCCTTGCCCACCAGGAGCAGTGGTCTCCGTGAAATATTAGGGGAAAAAACACATACAGCACACACATGTGCAGTACATATACATTGTACAGTAGAAAGAGTCAGTGTTTGGCATCTGTAGAATAGGGTTCAGTTCATGTGTCCATCCCTTATTACATGTGTAACTTTGGACTAGTTGATTCATAGCTCTAGGCCCCCGTTTCCTTATCTATTTGGACTAGATGGCTTCTGAGGTTTCTTACAGATCTAAATCTATGATACCGTGGTCCTAAATATGTTTGTTTTGCTTTGTTTTACAAATGTGAAACACTTGAACCCAAGGGGATCAATAAGGACTCATGTCAAGTCTGGGCTACGAAGCAGCAGAAAGAGTCTAAGAGGCAGAGGTGAGATTGAGAGGGCATTCTGAAGGGATCCCACTAGAATCCTGGAAAACCCTTTTCTAGGAACCTATGGAAGTTGGACTTAAGAAAAGAGAGCTTCAGAATGAGCAGTTTGGGCTGACTTTGGCCTCATTACTTCTCCTCTGTATTAGTCAGGCCTGGAAGAGGCTCATGATTGAGTTTCATTAAAGGAAGTCATTCTCACTCTGTTATACTCAAGTTGTTATCATGCTTGGCAGCTGCTGAACCTTGCACTAGTGCGACTGAACCTCTCAAGAAAGTAGTCAAAACTCTTTGAACCCTGAATTTTCAAATCGAAGTGCCCATTTAAGCAAAATAAAAGATGGGCCAATCACTTTCAGGGCAACATTTATGACCGTGAATCTCAGCTCTTGCTTATAATTCCCTTTGCACAGTGAAATGTGGTGAGAGGTGGAGTGGCTTTCTACTTAATGTTAATTCACTCATACCCTATATGTGAACCTTGTGTTTTTTAAGCTAAAAATCTGCCTCTCTCCCAAACATTTCTTAGTCTATCGTTTTACTAAAGCACAGATCTTGCCACTGTTGTGTGATGGGGCAAGCAGAGAAATGCGTAATTCAGTAAGAGCTCTTAAATGCATCTTTCTTCCCTTAGCAAAGTAAGCCACCGTCCAGGGTCTGCCTTCTACCTTCCCACAGCCCTGTTTCTGTAATTGTGTTTCACCAAGGAGAGCTTCAAGCATTCACAGTCCAGTGAACTGCCCTTTGAAATCATCTCCAGCCCTGCTTCACAGACTTCTCTAATGATGCTGGAACTGCTACTTATTTTAAGCAAAATTTCAAGAGGTTCGTCAGCTTCCACAGTTAAGTGATGCTGGACCTGGACATAGGAAGACCTGGGTTCAAATGTACCTATACCCTGTCTGACTCTAATTGATTAACTAAACCTCTCTCCCTGTGAAATGGGGATAATAGTAGCACCTATTTCTCAAGATTGTTGGGAGGATGAAATGAGATATCACAAAACACTAAGTATCATTAGCTAGTATTATCGTTATTCAATAGTCTTCCTTCACTTACTTACGACACTGTGTCACCGGCGAACTAGAAGTACTGTATTTCAATAAAACTTCACCATGAAAGGATTGAAGCCAATCCCAGACCTCAGAAAAGGACCAGGATCACATCTAATTTTTCAAAGACCAGGGACTAACTTCCCTTATGTTTGAGGTTAGCCGGAAAGAAAACTCTATTTCTTTTCTTTTTCTTTTTCTAATTTTTTTTTTATTTTAGACAAATACTAAAACTTAAATACATCATAAGAAAAGAAAGAAAAATTATCACTAATTCATTGTTGGTGGAGCTGCGAGCGCATCCAACCATTCTGGAGAGCAATTTGGAACTATGCCCAAAGGGCTACAAAAATGTGCATACCCTTTGACCCAGCAATATCGCTACTAGGACTTTATCCCCAAGAGATCATAAAAATGGGAAAGGGTCCCACATGTACAAAAATATTTATAGCAGCACTCTATGTAGTTGCCAAAAACTGGAAGTCAAGGGGATGTCCATCAATTGGGGAATGGCTGAATAAATTATGGTATATGAATGTAATGGAGTACTATTGTGCCATAAGAAATGATGAACAAGAAGACTTCAGAGAGGCCTGGAAGGACTTATATGACCTGATGCTGAGTGAAAGGAGCAGAACCAGGAGAACTTTATGCACAGCAACAACCACAGTGTGTGAGAGTTTTTTCTGGTAGACTTAGATTTTTGTAATAACACAAGAACTTCTTACCAAAAAAAAAAAAAAAATTCCAATGGAGGATCTCAAGGCAAAATGCCTGCCACACTCAGAGAGAGAAATATGGAAGTCACTCACATATTGTAGCAGATCATGTTTGTGTATGTGTATGTGTTTGTGTATCATGTTCTGATTTGTTATACGATTTCTTTCATTTATCTTAGTCTGACTACATAGCATGACTATAGTGAAAATATACTCAATAGGAAAGTATATGTAGAATCTATACAGAATTGTATGCAGTCGTGGGGAGGGAGGGGGGTAGTGGGGGGTAGGTGGGGGGGATAAAATCACAATTGTATGGCAGTGATTGTTAAACATTACAAAATAAAAAAAAAGAATATTATAATTATTAGAAGACTGGAACTTTAGCTGCAAATAGGGGGTATTCTTTATGACTTTGAAAACAATATGTATTAAAGTGGTTAAGAGTAAGAAAAAAAGAAAAGAAAAGAAAGAAAAATTATAAGCTGAAATATTAAACGTAAATATAAAATAAGAAAAAATGTCATGTGCATAGCAGAACATAGAGGATTCAGAATATACAGCAATAACTTATTTCAAGAAAGTTTATATAATAAATATTGTGCATTGTGTTGAAAGCTGTTCTACTTTTGTTTGCTTCCTTGTAGGTTTTCTTTTGCTCTCTACTGTGTACTTTTTACTTTGTTCTTTTTTCCCCCTTCTTCCCCCCACCTGCTACCCCAAGGCTACAATTGAGCATGTATATACTTCTGTAAGTATTGATATATACATACACGTATACATGTATACACATACATACATATATAAACATGCACTTTCCCTAAGAAATTCTACTCCTAATCTTGTTTCTGTTTGTGCATATCTCTTTTATCCTCTCTCCTAACTCTTTTCCTTTACTTCTACCTGCTACCTTGCCCTCTGGTTATTTAACCCACCTCCATTCCAGCAATCTCTCCCATAACTTCCTATTCCCCTAAATTTAAATACCCTTTTATCCACTCCTTTAATTTATTCTGCCCTTCCCCTATAAAGCTCCCTCCCTTATCCTCCCCTTCCCTTAAATGTAAACACCTTTCTATAACCCCCTTTTAACCTATTCCCTGACCGTACCCTCTAAAGATCCTTCCTTTATCCTCTCCCTCTCCTCCCTATCCCCTTAGAGTTTTTTTTTCGTTTTTAAATTTAGAAGACTTTTATACCCTTCTAGATGTATATATGTTTTCCCCTCTTAAACCTATTTCCAATGCCAGTAGGTTTCCAGAATTAACAGACCCCTCCCCCATCTAATTCCTCTGTATTGGTTCTCTCTTATACCTCATTTGTATAAGATAATTATTCTTTTAACTGTTCTTGAATGATGAATTTTACTTTTAAAGTCATATCATGCTCAGGTCTACCCCAGTCTTTCTTATAAGCTACCTAGTTACTAATAATAATCTTAGACATAGGTTTTACATTTTCCATACAAAAAAGGTAAATATTCTATCCTTATTTAGTCCTTGTAATTGGTCATTGGTATGACCTTATATTTCTCTTGCCTCTTGTATATCAAGTCTTCTATTGAGTTCAGGGCTGTTGTTTTTTAACAGAGTTCTGAAAGTCTTACTGTTGATCAAATGTCCATTTTTTTTTAATTCAGAATTGCACTTAGCTTAGCTGGATGTGATATTTTCAGCCTCAAGCACAGTTCTTTTGCTCTTTAATGTATGTATAGTGTTCCAAGACCTTCGATCTTCCAAAGTCACCAACACTAGGTCTTGTGTGATTCTAATTAGGGTACCATTGTATGTAATTGTCATTTTTTTTCTTGTTACTTGTAATATTTTGTCCTTGATCTGGAGGGTTGGGAATTTAACAATAATATTCCTGTGAGTTTTCCTTGTAGAATCTCTTTCAGGTGCTGATTGGTGAATTTTTTTTTCTATTTCTACTTTCTCCTCTTGTTCTAATGCTTCAGGACAATTTCCTTTAATTATTTTTTGTATTATTATATCAAAATTCTTTTTTTTATCAGAACTTTCAGATAGTTTGATCATGCTTATGTTTTCTTTTCTTGACCTGTTCTCTAGATCTGTTGGGTTTTTTTTTTTAAATATCTCACATTCTTTTCTATTTTTTCATTCTTTATATATATTTTTTTATTTTGGACCACTTATAACTCTGCTGGTTTCCCCCTGCCCAATTTTGATTTTCAAGGGGTCATTTTCTTCCTTAAGATTCTGAATCTCCTTTTCTAATCTGTTGACTTTCTCGTCATAATCTTCTTGCTTTTTCTCGAATTATTCTTATTTTTCTTTTTAATTTTTCCTCCATCTCTTTGATTTTCAGCCTTTTTCAAGTTCTTCAATGAATTCTTTTGGGGCAGATGACCATTTGACATTACTCTTTGGGGTAAAAGAGGCTTTCTTTGCTTCAGTATCCTCCTCCAGTGGTGAACCCCAGACTTCTCTATTCCCATAGTAGCCCTCTATGGTTGGAGTCTTTCTCCTTTGCCTGTGCATTTTTTTAATAATTTAGTTTTTATAATCACCTCTAGTCCTGTGGGATGGAGGATGATGTCTGCAGCCTCAGATCATCCTTCAGTTCTACCCTCTGACCTTGAACTCAAAATGAAGACCTCCAGCCTCCTATAAGTGCCCACAATCCACAGCATCCACCCCCCCCCACCCCCCCCCACCCCCACCCCCCGCTTCTGCACTTGCCCAGGAATGTGCTGGCTCCTTCTCACCCAGGTGTTCTCCTCAGCATAGCTGGGTCTGGCATTACTTATCAACAGAGGTTTCCTCAATCTTCCCCAGGTCAGATGCCCAACTCCCCTCACTGTCCCAGGGAATAAAAGTTCCTGTGGATGGGGCTGAGGTAGTCTCTCAACCCAGCTAACCCCAGAGCTTGATGCCTGTGGTTTAAAGGGACCCAGCCTGGATGGAGTTTACGCTTCACTGGGAGGAAATCTTGTCCTGGGATTTTTCTTCAGGCCTTCTTCAATTGTCTCAGGAGGACCTTTGTTCTGCCCTACTATTATTTCTTTTCTTGGCTCTATGCTTGCCCACAGGCACTATTTTAATCTCTTTTGTGGAGGACAATCTTGAGAGTTTGAAATTTTCTGAACTACTCTGCTGCTATCTTCCCAGAATCCTCTCCTACTCCTTTTCTTAACAGCCTGGCTATATCTTTATCTTTGTCTTGTAGAATTCCTAGCTTTTTCCAAAGCACAGCTTAGATACCTTTCCTTCTCAAGGTCTCTTCTGATCTACCCATTCATTACTCTTTCTCTCTTGGAATTATTTTTACATTACTTGGTATATACCTTAGAATAATCAGGGGTAAGGAACCTGTGCCATGGAGCCACATGTGGCCCTCAAGTTCCTCCAGTGTGTCCCTTTGGCTGAATCCAAACTTCACAAAATAAATCCCCTTAATCAAAGAATTTGTTCTATAAAACTGGGACTCAGTCAAAAGACAACACCCAAGAACCTAGAAGGCCACCCGTGACTTTGAGGCTGAAGGTTCCCCACCCCTGTTTTAGACATGCTTATCTAAATACTTGTTGTGTCCCCTTAGTTGAATATAAACCCTTGGAGGGCAAGCCCTATTTCTTTTTTTTTTTTTATTTCTTTTAGTGGTTATATTTTCCAAAACAAACTTTGCAATAAGTAGAAAAACTAGTTATCAGAAAAGAAAAGAGTACATTAGCTTTTCCCATTGTATCACCATGTGTCCTGGTATTAAAATAAAAGTAATCTAAATTCTTTACCATGTACCTATACAGAGAGGTGAGTACTTAGAACTTAAATCTCATTGTTCTTTTCCAACTTCTAGGGAAATAGGTAGCGGTTAGTCAAAGGCCCTCCATTGGTAAATCCAACCAATAGATTGAATCAATTCCAACCCATCTTGAAAATTCATGTATGCAAACATTATGTTAATGAATGCCAGTTGTTTTTAATAATTAATTTTTAAAACTTTAGTAAAATTCATTGCCAATTTTCTTTTTCAGCAAAAAAAAAAAAGCAAAACTTGATTCAATCATTGATCTTGGGTTGAAAAATCATTCAGTCAATCAACAAGCATTTTTAGGAATACAAATCCAAGAAAAAAGATAGTCTCTGTCCTCAAAAAAACTTGCATTATAATGAAGAAGAAAATCTACAAGGAAATTGAAAAGGGGGTAGGAAGGGAGGGAGTATACAGCACAGGGATATGATAGAGAAGTATAAAGAACAGTCCTCCCTCCTTCCCTCTCTCTCTCTCTCTCTTTCTCTCTCTCTTTTTCTCTCTCTCTTTCTCTCTTCACATATATAAAATATATGCATGTATGTATGTACATGTGTATATATGTGTGTGTGTGTGTATATATGTGTTTATATGGTGGCTATCTCTGGGGGGGGATGAGGAGGGAAAAAAGAAAAGGAAAATAGAAAAGAAGAAATTTATACAATAAATTCATTATGTATTTACAAGGAATAGCAAGTTGTATGTAACAGATTTGCAGTTTCAATGTGCAATCATCTTTTTCTTATTATTATTAATCTATGTTATGAAAATGTTTTATTCCATAAATTAAAAAAAATCATGTCAGGTATTGCCTTGGCAAGATGTGTTCAATGTGCCACACCTTTTGCAGAACTATAATGAGATAAAATTTAGTGTGATGCAGAAAAAAAAAAAGAACAGCATGGTGGGAAATGAAGAGATGGCTGGTCTAGGCACCCTCTGGGAGAAGTCTTCCAATCAGAGGGAAAAGTCCCAAGAGTAAAGTTCCAGGGCTGAAGGGATCTCCCAGGATGAAGCAGTTTCTGGGGCACAGAAATATCACAGCACCACACCATGAGAGCTGGAAGGTACCTTAGAGATCATCTAGTTCTAATTCAACCACCTCATTTTACAGAAGAGGAAACTAAGGCTCAGCAAATGACAGAAGAAGGATTCTGGGTCTGTTGATTCCAAGTCCTTTATCAAAAGACTTATCTCATCTCAGACACCTGACACTCACTATCTGTGTGACCTTGGGAAAGTCATTAACCCCAATTGCCTCATCTTGGGTCATCTCCAGTCATCCTGATGAATATCTGGTGACTGGATTCAGATGGCTCTGGAGGAGAAGTGAGGCTGGTGACCTGCACAGCCCTCCCTCACTCAAAACAAAGTCAAGTGAAATCATCATTTCTGATGGCATGGTCTTCTTCAGCAATGAACACACACATTCTCAGCTGACCTATGTTTACAGCTAATGAGAACAGAAATAGAGCAATACTCAGCCAGCCTCCTTGCTTCCTCCATCTTCCTGCTTTTAAAAGTTCGTGACCAACTTCTAGACCATTTCTCATCTCTCTTTGCCTTTACTGTCAGATATACGTTTTTCTCTGCACTGAATACAAACACACAAAGCAAAATGGAAACTATTATTTGGTGGCCAAACAAACATTAATGTCTTGAATGATAATAATAATAAATATGTATAAAATAAAAAAAAACAAGATAAACTAATTATAAACATTTTAATTAAAGAAAAAGGAATATTTCTCTAACTACAGAGGTTAGATAGTCTGGAAGGGTCCCATCAAAGCTGAATATAGCTCCATTTTGACCTTACCTTGATAAATGGCATAAGATATTCATCTATGCCCAGTTTCTTCTATACTGCTGTCCAGTTTTCCCAACAGTCTTTCTTTTTTAACCAAGTGATGAATTCTTATCCCCAAATCTTAAATCTTTATACTTATCAAATACAAAGTTACTATAACTGAAAATTGTAAGCCTACTCTGTTCCATTAATCTATCTTTCCATTTCTTAGCCTATACCAGATAGTCTTGATAACTGCTGCCTTATATTATAGTTTGAGATCTGGTACTGCTAAACCTCCTTCCTCTACATCTTTTTTCAGTAGTTCCTTTGATGCTATTGATGTTTTGTTCTTCCAAATGAATTTTGACTTTTTTTTCAATTCAGTAAAATAATTCCTAGTGAAGAGTAACTTCCAGGAGAAGGTTTGGGGAGGAAGTCAAAGGGATCCATTATTTTATACTTTGGCAAGATATGTTGACAAGTAGAGTAGCTCAGGCATAACTAGGAATGAAAGTATTGTCACTTGTGTATTTAAAAGGAAATTTTCTCATTTTCTTCCAGTGGTTGACTAGGCATTTGTCGTTAGTTCTGGGATCATTTTTTGTTTGCTTTCTTTCTGGACTTTTCATTGCCGGCTGTTTGTTATGAACCAAGATGAAAATTCTATCCCAGAGGGCTGAGAAAAGGAACGATTAACAAGTAACAAGTGACAAGGGACACTTCTGGTTAGTGACTCTTGAAAATCTGTCTTGACCTTCATAGAAAAGAAAATGAGTTGGTAAATCATTGTATTTTTTTTAATCAAGTGACCATATCCTACTCCAGAGACATTTTTTTCCATAGGGAAAAACAAATCCTCCTACTGTTTTTATTGTTGTAAACCAAAGTGTTTTTCATGCTATACTGATAGCTTCATGAACACATCAAATCCCAGGATATTCATCACAAAGAAACCAACCAACCCCACCCCCACTGTTCACTCCCTACAGCAAGTCTACTCACTGATTGCTCCTACATCTGCTTTTGCAAGAGGAACAGGTGCAACATTTTTTCATGGGTCACAGTTTGGCCTTCTCCCTCCTACTGGCAGAGCAGAGAGAACTGGGGTGCCGGGCCAGGATGGTGGCAGCTTTCCAATGGCTAACCTGGATTTTTACATTCAGAGTAAGCATGTGGCATCAATGGGCTGTCTAAAAGCTAACAAGATAAGAGGCCGATTGATCTTCATATTAACCCCTTTCCTCAGGCTGGTGAGAGCCTTCCCTGCCCTCCTGGGCTCAGCCATGCTGCTCATTTACAAAGCTCATCCAAACGCCATTGTTGGTTTCTTATTCTTGGCCAATAGCATTTCTGGCCCATTTCTTGCTTCTCCATGACCACCTCCCCCTAGCAAACACCTCTGCCCCTACCCAATTCCATCCTTCACTCCTCCTCATATCCAGTCTGGTAAATCTTGTCCATATCAAGTTAAATGGAAGAGGAAGTTTTACTGGAGTACTTAAAATTGACCTCTGCTATCCACATTCTTTTCAATATTTTTTCAAAAATCAATAAAGACAGAAATATAGCAAGCTTTACAAATTTCATTTAAATTTCTTGATGGTGATCAGTTTTCTGCATCCAATTTAATCAAAATCATGTAGCTATTATTTTGTTAATTAAATAAGAGACAGCACAGCTTAATGGATAGAGAAGTGGTCTTGAAGTCATGAAGACCTGAGGTCAAGTTCCACCTTTGACATAGCCTGGCTGTGTGACCCTGGATGAGTCATTTAACCTCTGTTTGCCTCAGTTTCCTTATGTGTAAAATAAGGATAATAATACCATCCCCCCTCTCAGCATCGTTGTGAGGATTAGATGAAATAACGATTGTAGAACATTGCCTGTTATTTTGTAAGCACTATATAAATGTTAGATATTAATTGTAATAATCACAATTTTTTTGAGTAGAAGGAGTTTCCTCACTTGGGCTTTCCCAATGAAATCATAGGTTCATATGCATTATTTCTTTTGATCCTCACAAACACCTGGAAAGTAGCTGGGTGATCTTATTTTATCAATAGCTCATTCAAACACTTCTTTTCTTCTTTTAGGTGACAAATCATTTACTCTGAACATCTCATCTGGTCCTGAGGAACATGAAGCCTGCTCGACCCAGGTAAATAATCCATCCTCATTTTTGCCTCAGAACAATGCAAAGTTCTCCTAAATTATAACAGAGAGGAAGAGGTTTTATTGATGAAGCAAACATGAATATTTGTTAAAAGGGTTATGTTTTTCTTTTTATCTTTTAAATGGGTTGCAGTTCTGGACAAAAGGAAGAGAAAAACAAATGTTAATTAGAAAGGAAAAAAGGGAGAAAGAAAATGTTTTCTTTTTCTCAATTATTCAGTAATCTTGAAGCTCAGATCAGAACCATGTGACTTGAGAGTTTGGCCAGAACTAAATGGAAAGGAGATCCAGGTGTTTTATATCCCCTTATGCACAATTTATTTTGTTCTATTCCATAGCCTCAAGGTCACCCCTGAACCCTGGATAGCAGGTTTATAAATACATGCCCTTGGTCACAAAGGAGACAAGACTAGATTAGGGAAGGACACAGAAAGGGAAGTGAATATCTCTAGAAAAACAATTCTAAGAAGATTAGATTCAAATGAATCCAGTACTTAGTGAGTCTATGAAGTGTATGTAAGGTTAAGAAAATCAAGGCACAGACCTTGACCTTAAGAAGTTTACATTCCAATATAGGACATGAGATCTGTAACCATATGCTCATGGCCTCAGCAGAATGTGGCAAGTAGAAAAGAGAGGTCTAGACAAAGCATTGTGAGAAATTTGAAAAGGGAGAAGTCTTTTTTGACTGTGTGGTGGAGTACATGAGGGAAGACTTTGTAGGCAGACAGAACTTCAGTTTGATTTGGAGGGAAGGTTGACATTTTAAGACAGAGACTGAATCCAGTCTGGACACGGGACAATTTGAACAAAGGTAACAGATTGAATGAGATGGAAAAGTAGTGATGAGTCAAATGGGATTAGATTCCACAGTGCCTGAAAGAGGAATATCATGAGATAAGGCTAGAAAGCCAGGTTGTCCTTATGTTTTAGAAAGTCTCAAATGCAAGGATAGGTGGTTTAAACTTTATATGATAGGCAATAAGAAGTTGCCAAGAGCTTTCAAGTAAAGAAACATTATGATCAAGGCAGTAGATTAGGAAGATTAAACTGGCAGCTGTGACAAATGTCATCTTCTACAAGATCCACAATTGTGTGCTCCTATCTAGAAGCAGTGGAAAAGAGACTAGTTTATCTTGTACCTGAGAAGCTCCAAAAGGAAAGGGGAAACAAAAGAAATTTGTGTTAGGTACTTTCATTTTTCTCTTTATTACATCATGCTAATAATTCATTAATTGGGGCCTCACGATGCCATTTTTCATTGTTAGACTCCTAGATTCCTCCTCCAGATTAATACCTCGTTTCCTCAGTTCTCCCTAGAACTGAGTAGGGAGCTAAGTGATTCAATGGATAGTGCTCGGGTCCTAGTGAAGAGAATTTGAATTCAAATCTCATCTCAGAATTTTAACTAATTTTGTAATACTAGGCAGGTCACTTAATTTCTGTGCCTCAGTTTCCTCATCTGTAAAATTTAAATAATAATATTACTTTCTGGTGCTATAATGATCAAATGAGATAATACATATCAGGCTCCTTGTCAACTTTAAAGTGCTTTATAAATGCTAGCTGTTGTTATCAACTCCTGGGATCCCATCACTACCTAAGTCAGGACTTGATCTCTTCTTGACTAGACTCTTATAATAGCTGCCCAACTGGCTTCCTGATTTCAGTTTTCCATCCTTTCTAATGCCCCATTATGATCACACTACAGTTATCCTTTCCACATCTTGGGGGTTAGGGGCATGGTGCTCCCACAATCTGGAAATCCATATAAAATGTTTTGGTCTTCCCTTCATACCAGAGAAGAAGTCTGAATTCTTATGGCCTTAAAAGATAAAATATGTTGTTATCCTACAGTACTACATATTATGCACTTCTGAGTTTCCAAATTTTTTCTGTCTTCTACTGCTTCTATGAAACTCCCGCCAAATTCCCATTTAATTTTTCATGCCAACCCATAATACATCAAAACCATGATGGGGAAAGTCATGACGGGGAAGGGATAACTATACTTAAATTCTGTATTTGATACCCCCATCACACCAGCCTTTATAGATCTTAACCCTATCATCCCATGTGTTTGATACCCATCTCATTTTTGTGTTTCATGAGAGATAGTAGTGGGTAGGTCAGAGACCACCAACTCAAGTAAAAATCAGACGCTTCTCAAGGTAGAAGCAAAGCAGCAGGATTTTATTACGCTCTCGTGAGAAAGGGCATCTCCTCTCTGATAAGTAATCAGGAGAGTGAGGCAATTACAGAAGGTAAAAATAGAGATTATATAGCCCTAACGCAGATCCCACTGCCCCCTACTAGCCTTTTACCCCCATTGGCTGGGAGATAGGCTTACAATGTCAACACGACAGTCTACCCTGTGAATAACCAATAGGCATTATGTTGATGTGAATGTTGATGTGGCAACCCAAGTGGGGTTTGGGTTATGCTGATATGACAACCCAAAGGGGGTTGTGTTATGTTGATGGGGCATATGATTTCTGGGAAACCGGAACCTAGGCCTAACCATCTACTAAAAGCCTTTTGTTAAACACTGAGAAGTCTTCAGTAATTTCATTCCCTTCTGCAGTGTGTATTAGAAAGATTTCTCCACTTGGGCTCAAGCATGCTGCCTCTAACACCTCCAAATTGTTTGACTATGGACACTTCATTTAACCTTGCTAAGTCTTAGGTTACCCATCTGTCAAATGGGCATAAAATCCCTACAGTACCAGTCCTATAGGATTGTTATGAGGATAACATGAGATCATATATGTAAAAATGCCTTACGATCCTTGACGTACTATATTAATGTCAGTCATTACTAGCCTGAGAGTCATTGTGCCATATCCAATAGATAGCTACTCTAGGAATCTAAAAAGCCCTGAGTCCATGTCCTGTTTTTTATATATACTGGGTGTATAATCCTGAGCAAGTCTCAACCTCTCCATCCTTTAGGCAACTCTCTAATAAGACTGCAAACTGCAGCGAAAGTAGTGACCTACATTGGAAGAGGGAATTTCCTCACCAGGCACATCCCTGCGCCAGTGAAATCCCAGTCCCAGCCCCTACCCTATTATTATCCCCAAAGCTGCAAAACATTCTAAAGTTGTCTCCTTGTTTATTGAAAAACAATGTTGAGTGAGGGCACTCCACCAAAGACTCCAGGTTAACATCAATCACTTTATCAACATTCTTTGGCTCTGGTCCTTCATTCAGTTTTGAATCTACCCTGTCCTCCATGTGCATCCACCTTGGTAGAGGAATATTCTGAGGAACTTTATCAACTGCTGTGCTGAGATCTCTGGGTGTTATTTCTGCAGCATTTCCCTGATCTATTTGCCTAGTAACTATGTCATTTCTACTAAACGCCACCCCGTTAGACTAGGCTTATCATTCCAGCCTGTCAAGACCTTTTTGGATCTTGAATTTGTCTCTAGTGAATTAACTCTCCCTTCCAGCATCATGTCATCCACAGATTTATATTTTCATCCAAGTGTCTGATTTTTAAAAAGCCATTGATAAAAATTCCCCTTTTGGCAGTCTGACTTCTAAAAGAAACACATTATACCTCGAAAGGAGATATGTTATACCTTTCATGTAAAAGCCAGGAGGAAAAATATGACAGCAACCTCTTGCCAGTTGAAGGGGTCACTTCTAGCCCTAGGTGATCTGAAATGTAAAGGGACCTGTGAGCAGGGGTGACAGCTAGTGGAGTTCCAAGGGTAGTCAGAGGCTCAGAGAGGAAGTCTGCTGCCCTTTCAGAAACATGCAAATATCAGTTGGCATAGTTTTCACAAGGAGAAAATGGAATCTATAAAAACAAAAGGTCTTTCTAGGGTAGCTGAGGCACCTCTCCTTATAAAAAGCAAGTGGAAAATTCTAATTGGTATGTGTGACTAATGAGCCGAAAGTCAGTTAGTGACCTCCCTTCTCTGGTAAAATTCCCCAGTAGTTCCTCTTCCTCCACAAAAAAAGTATTATTTCAGACACATGTTGTCTCTTCCCTGTACTCCATTTCAGTATCCTTGCCTCAGGTCTTTCCTATTTTAATGCATCCTCTGTAGAACCACCAGAGAGATTTTCTTCAAGTAGTGGTCAGATCAGTCACAATCACCAAACCCCTAAGTAAACTCCAAAAACTCACAATTACCTTTAAGATCAAATATAAACCCCAGTTTGTCACTTAAAGTTCTTCACAATATGGCCCCTCCCTATCTTTCCAGGTCTTCTATATTTTCCCCCCCTCCATCTCTGGCACTTGTAGGACCTCAGGGAATCACTTTACCTTTAGCTTCTTTAATTTTCTCATCTGTAAAGCAAGGGAATTGATCTAGATCAGTGGTCTCAAATTCAAATAGACATAAGGGGCACTAAACAATATTAACTTAGAAAACCACATATTAACAGTATCTATGTTCTGTTGTCATTATTGGAGAAGGAAATGGTTAGCATAGCTGCCTTCCAAGAAAATGACAAATGGGGGCTCTGAAGAGTCAGATATGACTGCAGTAACTAAAATAACTGAACAAATATTCTATTGTATTTTTATTTATTTAGTTAAATATTTTCAATTATATTATAATCTAGTTCCTTACACTCAGGAGAATTGCAGCCACTGGAGAAGTGTTTGACACCTCTGGTCTTGATTATCTTTGTGGTGTCTTCTTTTCCAACTCTATATCTATGAGCCTATCCTCCAAATATTCCATGGTCCAACCACACTATCTCCCATACATGCTATCTTCCATACAGAGCTACATCTCCAGCATTCATGTCTTGCAATGGCTAGAATCTCCCAAACCCAGAATGCATTCCTTCCTTGCCTCTGCCTGTTAGAATCCCTGGTTTTCTTCAAGGCTCAACTCAAGTGCACACGATGTCTTTCTTCACCCCTTTCTCAGTTGTCTTTCCTCCCCAAATTGCCTCACATTACTTTTGCCACTATCCTATACATATTTGTATACGTACTATGCTGTCTTCCCCCACTAGAATATCTGTCCTCCTTAAGGGCAGGGATTGCTCCATTCCTCTCTTTTGCCCATGATACCCAGCACATAGTAGATGTTTATTACATTCTTGTTGGTTGATAGGAAGGATAAAAAGGGCATTGGGGGAGCTAGGTGGTGCAGTGGATAGAGCACCAGTGCAGGAGTCAGGAGGACCTAAGTTCAAATCTCACCTCAGACATTTGACAATCACTAGCTGTGTGACCTTGGGCATGTCACTTAACCCCAATTGCCTCATCCTGGGTCATCTCCAGTCATCCTGATGAATATCTGGTCACTGGATTCAGATGGCTCTGGAGGAGAAGTGAGGCTGGTGACCTGCACAGCCCTCCCTCACTCAAAACGAAGTTAAGTGCAAGTCATGTCATTATTTCTCTGATGGCATGGTCTTCTTCGGCAATGAAGGACAAATACACACACACAAAGAGCATTGATTAGTAGAAGGATCTTTCATGAATTACCAGATCTCCCTCCAACATGCTAGCCAAAAGTCTGGTTTCCAACCCTGCCACTCTCCTGTTTCTTACCAGGAGTGGTAAGGGAAGATCATAGGGAAGATCCAAAGGCATCCTGACTTAGCAGAAGACTTAAGACCTAGAGAATTCCATTTATTTAGTTAGTTAGATCAAATTCCTTAACCTTTGACAACCTTGATTTCTTGATCTCTCAAGTAGGCATGAGGCTATCTATCCTTTCTCAAAGAGATGTTGAGAGGATGAAAACAATGTGAAAGTTCACAGTCTCATGATTATCACAATGTTTTGTGGACCAGAATACTAGTGGAGCCAGGAAGGCATAAGTTAACTCTCTCTTCTCCCCACCCTACCTCCATACACATTCTTATTACACCAACCAGGTCTTCTATAAGAAAAGAAGCACTATGGGGAACATTGGGGCAGTTCTAGCTAACTATGCCCCCTGGGTGGATTGATCTGAGACCTAGTCATGGAACCTTTAAACAAGTCAAATATAAAAGGTGACTTTAAGTCTTTGGCATACAGCTCCTGAAACCACAGGGAACCTTCTCTCTGACAACTTTAAATGTCCCTGCCTATTGATTTTACTTTTTCTTTTGTGAAATGCTTTTTAACTGCCTTGGAAACTGTTTTTACCTGTGGGTATTTGTATATATGTTTATTAAAAGGATTGAGGATTGATTATTTGAACCATCAGGCTCTGAGCAATCTATTTCACCAGATATTGAACACTATTGGGACACAGGACAAACATTAGGGCTATTCATCTGCTCATCTAGAAGCTGTATGTTATAGTTAGTAGAACATTGGTCATTGAGTCATAAACACCTGGTTTCTAATTTCACTTCCAATATTCACTAGCTGTGTAACCCGGGGCAAGTCACTTAACTTCTGTGGGCCTCAGATTACTCATCTATACAATCAGAAAGTATATGGTGAAGGTTAATGTTGCTTCTTACTCTAAATCTACGATCTCTGTTATCCTTCACTCTTTTGGCATGACTTTCTTTACCTCCTCATCTGGTCTTACACATTAGATGAACCCATCAATCAACAACATTAATGAAGTGCCTACTGTGTGTCAGACCCCAAAGAAAAGAAGAAAGCAAAGACTTGTAATGGAGAATGAACACAAAAGCATGACATGGTCTATCAAGAATATTTTGGGGAGTGCTAATCTTCAGGAGTGTTGGGTTTCCAAAGGAAACTAAAAATAAAATGGTAATTCTTTTTGCCATTGTAATTGTTTTTTGTTGTTTTGCCTGATTGAGATAAAGACGAGAAGAGAAGGGAGGGACCATTGCTTGTGGTGAGCAGCACAATGATAAGAAGGTAGAACCACTCACCTGTAGTTGTACTCGTTTTCTCTGCCAAAAAGAATAATCTTTGGACAACGAGAGAGAGAATAAAGGAAGCTGGTGGAGTCATAGGTGTAGATCTGGAAAGAACCCTAGAATCTGCCAAGTCCAACCCCTTCATTTTAGAGATGGAGAAAGTGAGGTCAGGGCAATAAAATGATCTTTTCCCCAAATCACGGAGAGGAATGTTAGAAGCAGGATAGTTTGGAATGCTCAGACTCCAGGGGACAAAACTTAATCTGTTGCACCTTGAAATTCAAGATAAGAAGGGAAAGGGAAAAAGATTGCCTAGCTTTCCTTGATGAGTTCAGATCCTCGAGTCCAGAAAAAACTGCATACCAGCATATTACATTGAAATGAATAGCAAATTTCATTATGGAGCCACTGTCAGTGGTTTGGGAAAGAACATGAAGAATGAGAGTCTGTACTATGTGTCACTGCATTTGACTTTGATTCCTGACAAAATTCTAGATACTTATTATTAAAGGAATGGTTTTTAAATATCTAGAATAGGAAGCAATAATCACTAAGGGGCCGTGTGGCTTTATCAAGGATGGATCCTGCCAGATTTCACGGGGGAGGCATGATTTCATAGATCTAGGAATTTTATAGACATGCAAGTAGAGTAAGAGTCAATAAGGTGATACAGGAATCAAATAAACTAACGCAATCTTAGATAGTATTAAGAGAAGTAAAGTGTCAAGGGCTGGGAAGGTAATAGTCCTATAATTATCTATCTCAATCTAGGAATCTATTGCCTATTCCGCTTCTAGGGTACTGTGTTCCATTCTGGGAATTATGTTTTAGGAAGGACATTAATAATTAATTACTGATTGCTGACTGAACCAAAGGAAGGTAAACAAAATATTGAATAGTCTAAAGATCATATCAAATGAGGACTAAGTTGAAGGAACTGAGAATGTTTCACCTAGAAAAGATAAGACTTGGGTGATGGAGGAATTCATAACAACTGTCTTCAAGTATATTTGAAGGTATATTTGAGTATATTTGAATATATATTTCACGCAGGAAAACAATTAGCCTTTTTCTGATTGACTCTAAGATTCAGAATCAGAAGCAGCAGCTAGACGTTGGAAAGAAACAATTGAGAATCGATATAAGGAAAAGCTTCCTAAGAATTAGACCTGTGAAAAAATGGAATAAGCTGCCCCCCAAAGTAGCTGGGATGCTGTCATCAGAGGTTTTTGGACCAATACCAAAGTACTTTCTGTTGGGAATGTTTTGTGACCAGGCATGAGTTGGTCTAGAATGTTTCAAAAGTCCCTTCCAATGCTGAAATTTGGAAACTCATAAAAAAAAAAAAATCAGATGTTTTCCATTGTTCTAACATGCAATTTGGGCACAAATGATAACAATATTTCTTTATTTTCTTGTTTGGAAAAATGTTCAGAAAACAATAAATAAAAGCAGAACTGGAAATATATAATCCTGGGAGAGTAAGGCAAGTAAGTGTTAGAGCTGAAGGGATAATGTTAGGGATTAATACAATGCTTCAGTGTAATCCTTTAAAAAATTAAAATTAAGTTTTATGTTAAAATATTCCAGTATGATTTTTTTCTGGGGTCTTTATGCTATAAATAATTTTGATTGCTATGGTAATGTGAGAAATATGAATGGATAATATCTATTCCCTGTAACCAGCATTTTAGGAGAGTGTCATGGTTAAAAATAGATGGCTGGGAAAAAGAACTTCTGGGTTCTATTCCCAACTCTGCAGCTGAACTCTTTAAGTGATCTTGGGCAATTAGCATCAATGTGATGAAGTTTTCTCATCTACCATTTGAGGGAATAGATGAAGGGGACTTAACTAGGAAGAGCGGGGATTTTTTTAAAAATCCTTTCGGTCCATACAAATTTTTGTACTCAGCGACAAATATATAGGAATTCACTTTGGGTATAAAAGCACTTTTTCCCAGAGGGCCCAGTTAATAGTAATGGATAGAAATCATAATGATATATATTTAGGCTTGATGGAAACAAAACCTTCCTAAGGCTGAGAGGTAGCGAAAAGTGGAACTGGCCTCTTAGGGTTATGCTGAGTTCTACCTCTTTGGCAGTCTTCAATCAGAGATGCCATAGAGAAGACTCTCTTTCAGGCATAGTTTAGATCAGATGGTCCTCTGAAATTCTATGATTCTATGATCTCTGCCCTTTTTTTATAAGACATTCCCACCTTTCTTATTCATAGAATATTCCTCCACTCTCCATCAGCCTTGTTTTCACTTATCATTCCTTATTTTTCATATGGCCTCCCCTCATACACAGTAATGTCTCACATTTAAGTGATGGTTTAAAGCTTGTAAAGCACTTTTCTCACAACTTATCTGGTAATGTGATCATGAATGTTGTACTCCCTCCATTCTGCCAACAATCTAATACCAATAAATGTATAGGTTTTCCTTCCCATTAGACTATAAACAACTTGAGGTCAGGGATTATCTGGGGGGGGTTGTTTTTTTTTTGGGGGGGGGGGTTGTACCCTGAACACTTTGCATAATGCTGGCACATAGGAGGCACCTAATAAATACTTGTTGGTTAAATGAGTAATTCCTAGCATCTGAGGCAGGATTTAAATCCAGGTCTTCTGTATCTGGAAATCATTCCATGATGCTGTTTCCACCAGTTTATTTCCATCAGATCCATTCCCTGGCACTCCCCAGACATGATTCCCTTACACTGGAAAAATAAAAATAAAAAAAAAAGGAGGGAAGGAGATTAGAATCACGGGGCCTTAATCTGGGACCTATCTACTTTTAAAAATATTTTAATGGTTCTGTTTCAAAATAAGTGGCTCTCTTTGTAATCTTCTATATTTGATTTTATGCATTTTCAAAACATTATTTGATAAAGGGGTTCTTAAGCTTCATTAGACTGTTAAAGAAGTCCATTACACACAAAAAGTTAAAATCCCCAGACTTGATGACCCTCAAAGTTAGTTCCTTCCACCTCTAAATTTATTGTTCTTCACTCCTATGAATTCTTCAGAATTTTACCATGCTATTAAAATCTTAAAGTAGGGAGGAACCTAAGGAGAGGAAACAAAGACTTAGGAAAAAGGTCTTTGTGTCTATCTTTTTCTCTTCTGCTAGACTGGAATCTCTTTGGAGGCATGGACCAGTCACAGTTTTCTTCACATCCCCTCCTTCGGGGTTTCTAACACAAGCTTACATGGACCAGAATCTCAGAATGTATTTGCAGTGATTATCAAAAGGCTGATAGAACAAAAGCACCTGCCTGAACAGATACATTTAATTTCCACGTGTACATGTTGGAAAAAAGCAAATAAATGAAAAAACTCTCTTGCTCACATGAGTAAGATCATAGTTTTGCAGAAGTGCTGAAAAATAATCATTGAAAACCTAAAACAGTCTAGGAGGGACAGAGATCATGAGTTTACTGGGGGCATGCTTTATATTCATGGGACCACTTTTGACCACTTTGGGGAAGTCATGTCTGAATAGTTTATTTTGGAAAGCACTCCATGGTTTACAGCACCTTTTCATGTCAATAAACATTCATTCAATGCCTGCTATACACAAAAGCAGCTAGATGGCTCAATGGATAGAGTGCCAGGCCTGGAGTCAGGAAGACCTGAGTTCAAATATGGGCTCAGACACTATCTGTGTGACCCTGGGCAAGTCACTTAACCTTGTTGGCCTCAGTTTCCTCATCTGTAAAATGAGCCGGAGAAGGATATGGCAAAGCACTCCAGTATCTTTGCCAAGAAAACCCCAAATGAGGTCATAAAGAGTTGAAAACAGCTGAACAGCAATATACCAGGCACCAGGCTAAGTGCTGGTCTTGTTCTACACTTACAACAACCATTTAGGTGTATGTAGCTCATAAGTCCCAGAACAGAACTGGGAAGGATCTCAGAGCTCATCTAGTGCAACACCCTTGTTTTATAAGTCATATCAGTCAAATCAAGTCAGCAAACATTTACTGAGCATATCCTGCCTGCCAGATACTACGATCAACTTTGGAAATACAAAGGAAAAACAGTCCTGGTCCTCTTGGAACTAGCAGTCTAACAGAGGAGACAACAGGCAAACTACTGTGCACAAGCAAGATTTGGACAGGGTAAATGGGAGATCATCTTAAAGGGAAGATGCAGAAGAAAAAAGTGAGGCCCAGAGATGTGAAGGGGAATTGCTTAAGCTAAAACATTTATTGACCTCCTATTCATGACACTACACAATGTAGTAGGTACAGAAAGAGATGTAAAAAGTATAAAGCACAGTCTCTGCTCTCCACCATCTCACTGGGGAGATAAAACTAACAGAGGTGAAACCAGAGTGATGATTTTAATGATACATTTCACGGCATATAATTAAATGATAAATGGTATAGTACCGGCTATAAGGAGTTCACAGGAGGGAGAAAGAAATGTGAACTGGAGTAGACCAAGGACAGTTTTATGGATGAGATTAGATACAAATTACCTCTTGGGTGCTAAGTAGGATTAGAACAGTTGTTGATATATTTTGGTCATCTGGCCAGCAGCATGATCTCAATGTTAGTCCAAACCCTTCCTTTAATAGTGAATCCCTGTAAAGGAAGATCACGGCAAGCTACGTGGATATCTTTGAATGAACATCAATCTCCACTACAATAAAGAATTTGGGGGTATGGCATAGGCAACTACCAGTATTCTGGAAACTCCCTCCACAACCCTTATAGACTTAGTTCCCTGGGATAAATATCCAAAGGTTGACTGACTGGTCCAGGGTCACGTAACTCATATATGCTGGAGGCCAAGCTTGAACCAGTATCTTCCTGCTCCCTATCCACTGGGCTACATTCCATCTCTCAACAAAAGTCAACAAGCTGAGTCAATTGGCATCTACTAAGGGCTTGCTATGTGCAAAGCTTTGTGCTAAGCACTGGAAAAACAAATACCAGCAGACAGTCCCTGACCTCCGGTGCCTTACATTCTAATATATGTGTGTATATGTATATATGTGTATGTGCTTATATATATGTATATGTATATATATATAAAATATATTAATATATGTGCATGTGTATATACGTGTGTATGTACAAGTGTATTGTGTATTTGTGTATTTGTCTATACATGTGTATATATATAATATATATATGTGTGTGTGTGTATGTATGTGGAGAGAGACAGAAAAAAGAGAGAGTATGCTTTTTGCATACCTTTGCTTATTGTCTCTTCCATTTGATATTGAGATCCTTGAAGGCAGCAACTGTCTTTTGCCTCTTTTTGTATCCCCAGGTTCGTCACAGTGACTGGCACATAGTAGGCACTTAATAAATGCTGTTTGACTGATTAATGGGGACGGGTGGGAAAGGAAGCTGAAAAGAGTGGAAAGGTGGAGCATGGCAATATCTGGAGAGCTTGGAGTAGAGCCCAAAATAGAATAATGCCATGAATGGTCTGGGTACTTTCCTTAAAATGCAGGTTCTGGGAGGAACAAATCATTCAGAAGAATGGGCTGAAGGGGCCGAAGGGGCTTCTAATGCTGGAAGGCTAGGGTAGAGTGAGAATCCAGAGGGAAGAGACTTTGGGGAGGCTGCTCTGGTCTGGTAGAGAAGTCAGGAGAAAAGTTTAGAGAGGAAGGAAGAGAGGACTTAGTTCAGATGCCAGATCTGCCCCTTAATATCTGTGCATGTGACTTTGGACAAGTCATTTACCCTCTTTTGGACTTAATTTCTATGTCTTAAAAATCAAGAGCTAAGACTTGATCCTATCTATGGTCCCTTCAATTATAAATTGCAAACCTTAAAGTGCTATTAAAATGTCAGCTATTATTGTTGTAATTAATTTATCATTAATTATAATAAAATAATTGATGCTTATAACAAAATAATAAATGATGACAAATAACTCTCTGGTCCTCAAGAGATGGGATTTCAGTTATGACTTAAGGACTCCAGGAAAGCCAGTAGGTAGAGATGAGAAGAGGGAAGGGAAAGGACAGTCTGAGACAGTGTTTGGAGTCAAGAGATGGAGCATCTTGTTTGTGGAACAGTAAGAAGGCCAGTGTCACTGGACTGAAGAGTACGTGTTAGAGAGTAAGGTATAGAAAGAGCAGAAAGGTCACAGAATTTAAAGAATTCCAAAATCACAAAATTCTAACTTTGGAAGGGACATGAGTCCAACTCCTACCTTAACACCTCACCTCCCCCACCAACACATACAACAAGTGGTTGTCCAGCCTTTCTTCACAGACCTCCAGTGAGAAGGGAACCACTGCCTCCTGCTATCCTTCTCATGATCTGCTTGGTATATATAATACAAACATGGATTACTGTAATACAAAACGGAACATGATAAGTGAGGTATAAACAAACATTTGTTCCCACAGCTGTCTAAAGGCTTCTGCTGTCTCCAAAGCTGGAACAGCTGAGACCTACCTGAGTGGCCAGGCCCTCTGGATTTATGAGGCCGTTTAGGGTCCCTGACCAGTCATCCTTACAGTCAGTGTTACTTGGAGTTGGGATACAAGAGGAGTAGCTGAACATTCCGGGGCTAGTTAGGACCCTGGATACCCCTATTACTTCCAAGAATCACCATTGGCTATTTGGATTAAGGATCTAGTCACAGGAACTCTGAGAGAAGGAAAAGGCATTCCAAGTGGGAGCAACCTAGACAAGATAAATAGAAATTAATTTGACACACGTATTTACAAACTAAAATAGTACTTATCATCCCAGACAAGAATCAGTAGAATTTTCCTGGTCCACTTTAAGGAGACAGCCTATGAAAAGACAACAAATATCATTGTCCTATAGAGGAAAGAAAGACTTGGGTTCAAATGTGAGATCTGCCACTTAGTTCCTGTATGACATTGGGCAAGTGGCTTAACCTCTCCCTGGCTCCGTTGCTTATCTGTAAAATGGGAGGGGAGAGGGGGGTTTGGACTAGATGAGCCATAAAGTCTCTTACTGCTTTAAGTCTATAATGGTCAATGGGGGAAAATAAGGTTAGCTAGGAAGGGTGAAATCCTCCTAGATTGTAGGTGCTCTTGACAGTAAGATGAAAGAATTTATATTTGATGAAGTAGGAAATCAAAAGCCCCCAGAAATGCCCATGAATAGAGGTGTAACGTGATTTTACAAGTACTTAGGAAACTCTAACAGCAATATGATAATAAAAATAGTTAATATTTATATAGCTCTTTAAGGTTTGATGAGAAAAATTAAGTGACTCACACAGTTAAGTAATATCCGAGTCAGGAGTTGAACTCAGATCTTCTTGGCTTCAAGTCCAGCACTCTATGGAACATGCCACTTAGCTGAATTATTTGAATAAAAGGAAAAACTGCAGTCACAAAAGCCCACTTGAAGATTACAGACAGCAGGTGGTAGATAGTCTCACTGTACTCTGCCCTGGTCAGACCACATCGAGGCTGTTGTGTTTAGCCCTGGACACCACATTTTAGGAAAGAAATTTGCATATTTCAGTGCCTCCAGTGAAAAATGGCCAGGATTGTGAGGAAATTCAAAGCTATTCCTTAAAAGTATCATTTGAAGGACCTGACAATGATTTAGGTTGGAGAAGGGAAGTCTTTGGGGAGATATCCTAGCTAATTTCAATATTCTAAGGTTTCTCTTCTGGAAAAGAGATTAGATTTGTTTTCCTTGGCATCAGGAGACAAAACTAATACCAATGAATAGAAGTTGTGGGGAGATTGATTTAGGCTCTATTTAAAAAATCTCCCTAAAGAATTTGAGTCATGCAAAGTGAATGGGGTTACTTCTATAGGTTATGTTAGTCGGTAGGTAGAGAACTCTTTTTCTCCAGAGGTCTTCAAGAAGGAGCTGATGCCATAGAGATGTTTCCTGCTCAGAAGTGGCCTGAATTTGATGATCTCTGAGGTGCCTTCTTGCTCAGAGAGTCTGTGACTATGTTAATAGTGACAGTAAGGTCAAAAAGGTGAAGACAGTTTAGAGAAGAATGGGACATGATCCTTTTGGGATTATCTGTCTCATAGACAACATCTAAGGCCCTAAGGATCATTGCCTCCTGGAGACAAGACATCTTTATACAGAGCAAATTATAAAAAGAGAGCTTGTGGATGAATCACTGTCTTGAAACTAATAACAGATTATACTGAGAGTAAAAGGTCCTCTAGTGGGGTCTCATACTGGAATAATGTCTCGGTCATACATTCAAGTTTGCAGAGAAGATAACTGAGTTGAAATCATTATTGCTTCTATGAACTGAATGTAGGTCCATTAACATCAGCCAATACTATCTTTTAGTCCCTAAGAAGTCAATGGATGTTTTGTGAGCAGATGGTCTACAGATTCAAGGGGGAATGGTGGGGGGAGGAAATCAATGGATATTTAAGTAAGCAACTGAGTTATGAATAGTAAAAGCTTTATATGTTCTGATGTGCTCTTTTTCTTGGTGATATAGACAAAACTATAGCGTTAATAAAACAGGGCCAATGCTAGTGATTTATAGCCATAGAAGTGAAAATCGATCTCACTTTAAACTCAGGTTGCTTCGTGCCCATAGAATCTAGAGTGCTGGATTTAGAGGCAGGATGGCCTGAAATGTGGGCAAGTAATTTCATTTCTGTAGGCCTCATCCTTTTGGACTGTAAAATGGGGCTAATAATACCTCTAGTAACCTCAGTAGCAACACCAGCAAGAGCATTTATATATCTTCTAATATGTTCCAAGCACTTTGCTAAGGGATTTACAAATATTATCTCATCTGATCCTTACCACACATTGGGGCGTAGGCTACTATTATCCCGATTTTATAACTGAGGAAACTGACACAGTCAGAGGTTAAGTGATTCACCCAAAGTCAGACAGCTAGTGATACTAAAAATAAGGCTAACATTTATAAAGTCCTTGCTATGTGCCAGGCACTATGCTAAACACTTTGCACTTATTGTCTCTCACAACAACCCTGGAAATAGGTTCTATTTTTATATTCATTTTATAGATGAGAAAACTGGGGCAAACAGAAGTTAAGTGACTTGCTTAGAGTCACACAGCTAGTAGGTGTCTGAGGCAAGATCAGAACTCAGGAAGATAAAGCAGGTCTTCCTGACTCCAGGCCTAGCACTTTATCCACCATGCCAACTAGATGCCCTAAAAAAGAAATCTTCATGACCAGTCATAGCAAGGAGCCCTATCACTTAGCTAGGCTGGTCCTCAATACAAAAGACTTGAAGTCCATACATAGTCAGATTCACAATGCTTTTCCAGTTTGGTAGGTCCTGCCAGAGTTAAATCAGGTCAAGTTAAGACATCATGTCAGTTTGATAAAGAAAGTCCAGAAAGTCAGGAGTGTAGCCAAGGGAGGAATGAAAGAGTGAAATGTGACTGGCCTGGGTACTTTCCTTGAAATGAAGATTCTGAGATGAACTAGTCAATTTAGGATGGCATGACATAGAGTGAAATAATCTTTCAGGGAAAGAAGGCTCCTAAGAAAGTTTGCATTCCAACATTACCTTTGAGAATAAACTCAGAATCTCCCTCAGGTCTCAATGATTGCCATGACATTGGAAATCAATCTCTAGCTGGTCCCATCAAGCTAGAATATTTTTGAGTTTGGGCCCCAAGAATCAGTCAATCAGCCAGTCAACAGGTAATTATTAAATGATTACCCTCTACCATGTACTGTACTTAATTCTTCAAGTCACTTAATGTCTAAGCAACTAACATGTCAAACTCAGAAATGGGCACCATATTTAAAGATTTCTGGAGGCCACATATTGACTTGGAAAAAAACACATTAATATTATCTATGGTTTATTGTATTTTTTACTTATTTTGTTAAATATTGCCCATTTACATTTTAATCTTATTCAATCTACACTCCAGAATATTATGGGCCAAATACAGGAAATAGGCTAAGCATTTGGCAACTCTCTAAAACAATAAGTTTTCATTAGGAGGAGTTTTTTCACTTGGGAGTTCCCTATAATAATGAAAACACAGGTCCAATCCTTCCTCCCTACATGTTTTTATGAACTATAACTACATCCCCTATATGAATCTTTGGTATCTCCCATTAAATCTTAAATTTATGTCAATTTTTACCCCTTCTTATGTGCCCCCCCCCAAAAAAAGAAGCTCCCCAAACACAGGAAATGTTTCTTTTTTTTTTTCCTTTTCAACAACCAGGCCACCAAACATACCATTGACCCTTCCAGACCACATTCCCACTCTCCAACTATCTCCAACCCCCACCATATCTTGGTCTCTATCTATGCACTCCCCTCCTCACAGGGGAGTCATTTGCTTTATTTTCTCCCAAAGCAGTCTATAACTCTACTGGTACTTCCTGCAGTCTCTTTGACATGGTCCCTGACCCTTTCCTTTTCTCCCATTTTCACACACACACACACACACACACACACACACACAGACACACACACATACACACATACCATCAACCCATCACTTACTATCTTCATTAGAATGTAATATTTGAAATCAAGTTTCACTTGCTTTTTTTTTTTTACAGTGACTAAATTTCCCCCCAGGGAAGCCAAAATGGTCAGTGGATAGAGTGCCAGACTTGGAGATAGAAAGACTCATCTTCCTAAGTTCAAATCTGGCCTCAGACATTTACTAACTGTGTGAGCCAAGGCAAATCACTCAACCCTATTTGCCTCAATTCCTCCTCTGAAAAACTGAGCTAGAAAAGGAAATGGCAAACCACTCTAGTATCCGTGCCAAGAAAACCCCAAATGGGGTCATGAAGAGTTGGATACAACTCAACAACAACAATATTCTCCCAAACCACCCCTTTCCCTTCTTCACCCTCCAAGAGAGCCATCCCATGTAACAAAGACTATTTTTAAAAGGAAAAAAGGGAAAAAATCACTAAACTCAATCTATGCTCCAAAAAAATCTGAAAATATATGCAATGTTCTACACCTGTGGATTTCCTGTGTCTGCAAAAAATCAAGAGAGATTTCTTCTCATTGCTTGTTCTATGTAATTTTGCAATGTCCAACTTTTGACTGTTTTGTGATTGTTACTTTGCTTGTTTTTACATCCCCAGGCCTTAGCATATTATCTGGCATGTAGTAAGCGCTTACAAAATTCTCTTTCTTCCTCCCTCCCTCTTCCTTTCCATTCCTTTCCTCTTCTTTCCTTTTCTTTTTCCCCAATACCTAGCACAGAATAGGCCCTTTAAAAAATACCCAACATCCCACTGCACAGAGTTCCTCCACTCTCCCCACCATGAAGAGAGCAGATCTGGGGAAAGCTGCATCTCAGAAGAGTTAAAAAGCAACAGAGCCTTTGTGAAGCAGCCCTGCCCCCTTTTCTGGGAGATCTAATGATTTCTTAAATGTTACTGATCCCTCACCTCTGAAGATCACAGCCTTTCCCAGACCTTTCGATTCTCCCCACCCAAACAAGATATCAGAGACTCTATCCATGTTAAGCCCCTGCTTCTATAATCATTGACAAACCACAAAGTCTGTTCTCTGGGCTTGTAATGTGGAGTTTACAGATGAAGATAAAGGAGTGTTCTTTGAATGACAGGCTTTGAATCCAAGCCTGAGAACCTGGGTACCTGAACTAACAATGACAAGGCTACCTGGGCCTCAGCTCTCAAAGGGTGGAAACAGGAGGTGTCAGAATGACCAAGCCCCACTTCCGGCTTGGTGGATGCTGCCAGCAAGAGGTCTGGGTTTTATTGAAGCTTGCCCTAATTTCTCTTGTTTTATACTATTGAATGGTTCATTTGCTTTCAAAGCCTCAGGGGGCAGGAGAGGAGGCAGGGAACAAATTAAGTCCAAAAAGGGCAAATGACTAGTTCCAGCTACCCTAGGTGTGTCTGGCTCCCTGGTTTTGGGTTGGTTTTTTTGTTGTTGTTGTTAGGGGATACACATGGGGAGGAGGAAAAGCAATTTCTCCAGGAATAGCCTCAGTTGACTCAGGAACAACCTCACAACTGACCTAACAAGTCAAGCTTTGATACAGGTCTTGAAAAGGAGACAGACTAAAGAAAGGCTGCCAATCCCAGAAACCAATCAAGGCTTCACTTACATGAAATTGCATTGGCACTGTTGGGAGAAGGAGGAGGAAGGGGAAAATCCAACAAAAACAAAGCTATCCCCATGAATCCACCGTGGAGAGTTACTGATTAGTGGAGAGTCTGGGCCTGAGCCTTTGGTGTGCTGTTAAGGACTTAATAAGCGGTGATTATGAGCACGCTGTTCCATGGTGTTTGTTACTTAAGACTTCCAAATGGGAACACCAAGAGAAACAAGGAAATAGAAACATTTATGGCCGTTACACCACATAATACATGCACACACAAACACACACCCTTGCTTAATCCTGGTCTATAAAACTTTATTTACATAGCTGTCAACAGAAAAAATCTTGTGCTTAGAAGTTTCTGTAGTCTTAACAATAAGAAATTACTGCTGGGTCCCAGAGGCTGGGGCCCTGGGCCCATTCTCTCCCCCTTAGGGACCTCTCTGCTCAGAATAAAAGTGTGCTGACCAGACCGGAGTTCAGTTTAGAGGTGAGGGGATGGGTAGCAGGGCCCCTAATGAAAATGAAGCTAAATTTCTTTTTTTTCACCCTCCTTGGCTTCTTAATAACTGCCCTATTCCTTACTTATTTATAACCTAGATTTAGACTCTTGTCTAGGGTTTCTCCAAAGGTGGAGAAGAGAAAGGTACTCTGTATACATTATGAATCAGATATGGAAGTTGTTTCTTTCTGACATTTAAAAAAGATTCTTAGAAGGGTACCATGACAGGAATACTGACATTAACAGAAACATGCCACAGTAAGGTCAATGCCACACTAAGTGGCATTGCTACCTGGTTCACTTGACTGTGAGACTGATCCTTAAATCTCATCAGTTCATAGTTTATGGGATTGCTGATTAAGCGTTTTGCCTTTCATCTTGGGTCTTTGCTGTCTAAGCAATTTCCAGTACATGGCTACTAGCAAAGCAAGCCAGGTTTGAGCTCTGTTCCCCTCCAGTGCTGGAGCTTGATTGGCCACCAGACAGTGGCACTCAGTGAACCTTCAAAACTCTTGAACTCAGGCAACCAGAGAGCTAGGCATAAACTCACCTACTAGAGTTCCCCTTGAACTAACTGCCACTTGTATAAAGTCACCATGATTCCATGAAAAATGGCCTGTCTTGACCACCTTTCACTAGGAGTCCCAGACTTACTTAATGCCACCTCCTTAGGTCTCAGAGGAAGAGACAGAAGCTGCTTTTCTTTAATTAACTCACATCTTAACCCCTACTTTGTCACCTCCCTAATACCCTCCCTTTCTGTCATGGGCTAGGGACAGTCCAAGGGACCAGTCAGGGTTTATCATGTATACCAAAAGACTTAGTCTTCTTAGAGGCAGATAACTGACCAGAAGTACTCAGGGATTATCTAATCTCTCGTGGTACCAAACGCTGAGTTATCTATTTGTTTGGCCAGAAGCAATAAGGTAATATCACGCAAGCTAATTATAATGCACCTTACAATAATAATGCACTACAATTTGGTGGACCAGCTAGGGGGACTTCCTTGGAATATTTGCTTTTTGAGTGCATACAGACCTACTTACCTGTCTCTCTTCGGAAGGAAAGGACCCACAAGTGTGAAAAGCCCATCATGTTACCTGAAGGCTGAAACATACCAACACCACCTTTATAACACTTAGAATTGTGTCAAGCTGGGAAACCAAATGAACTTGCAAAGTCATGCACACTGGCTCAATCTGGGAGAGAGAAAGAAAAAAAATCTTCCTTTGAAGGAAGCTAAATCAATCCCTAGTTCAAATTGAATTTGGACAATTCTGCAAAGCTCCAAGAACAATCGGTACTTAAGGACTTAAGGTGCAGGCAAATAATGTTTCATTTAAAAGAAATTGAATGAGGATTACTGACAGAGAAAGTTTTGATGCCATTTTGTCATTAGTTAAAGTCAAATTATGCCACTACTGGCAGTGTCTTGGATGTCTCAATCCTGCCTCCTTTCTCTTTCATGCATAAGTAGCCCCATCCTAGTTGGGCTATGTCTCCATCTCATTAAAGCCTTGACATGCAAATGTTTCATAAGTGTTGCCTGAAGACTTTTGTCTCATGCAAAATTTAGCTTAAATTCGAATGGCTTGCAATACTTTGTTATTCACAAACCTTCTGTTCGGTTTGCTGACACTCCTTCTTAGGCGGCTCTCATGGTGATTCATTATCTTGTGATATAGATTTCCAAGTATCATCTTTGTATTGATTTTTATATCTTTAATAACCACTCCACAGAAGATGGCTCCACTTGGTGTCATTGATCGCATCAAAAATTCAAGGCTTACAGAAATACTAGAGGGCTAATTGGTAGCAGAACATTTCAGACTTAATCTTAATGCAGGCTTAATCTTCTGTACTAAACCTACCTGAAGGTTTCCCCTTAGAACCTATCAGGGAAACTTGAAGACTGGGTTGGAAAAACACCTGGAGAAAGCATGACAGAACCCAGTGGTGAAATGGACAGCCCACTCGGACAATGCAGATAGCAAATATCTGGACGTGGAAATCAATCCTTTCATCTCTTGTCTCTACACCTGGAACGGTAGTTACTTTCTACCTCTACCCCCTCAGGCTCCATAAAGTCAGATCATGTCTGTATGTCTGAAACCAGAAGCTATCAAAGGAAATGCCCCAAATTCTCCAGTAGAATGTTATCCTGGCATTCAATCTGTCTCCTTTTTATTTTTTTTTTACATTTCTAGAAATGCAGAATGAAAGTCACACTTATATTAACATACTAAAATAGCAATTCATTTAGGAGTCAGGATGGAATATCCAAAAAGTCCTCAACATTATGCATTAACTAAGGACATGAATGGTTTCACTGAACAAAAGAATACAAAAATTATAGGCTTAGGTTTGGAAGGGACCTCCTCGGTAATCTATTCCATCCCTTTTGTTTTTGGATAGAGCACCAATGCAGGAGTCAGGAGGACCTGAGTTCAAATCTCACCTCGGACACGACACTCACTGGCTGTGTGACCTTGGGCAAGTCATTTAACCCCAGTTGCCTCATCCTGGGTCATGTCCAATCATCCTGATGAATATCTGGTCACTGGGTTCAGATGGCTCTGGAGAAGTGAGGCTGGTGACCTGCACAGCCCTCCTTCACTCAAAACAAAGATGGTATGGTCTTATTCAGCAATGAAGGACTAACCCACCACACAAATGAGCTTAAACCCAACAGTTTAAGTGTCTTGCCCAAGATTACATAGGCATTAAGTAGAAGAACCAGGATTCAAACTCAAGTCTTCTGATTCTAAATCCAATTTTCTTTCCACACTGTTACCCATGGCTGTATGGCCTAGTGGAGAGAATGCTGATCCCAAAATCAGAAAAAAACTGGGTTCAGTTCCTACCTCTGAGATTTACTTGCTGTGTGACTTGGAATATGTCATTTATGCCTCAGCTTCCCCACCTAACTTTGGATTAGTTAGCCTCTTAAGTATCTTCTGGCTTTGAATCTACAATAATGTCCTTTTTTAGTCTGGATGGGATGAACACATCCATCCTTTAGATGGAATGGGAACAGAGGGAAGGCCCTGGAAGTAAGAGAGATTGGGAAAGGCTCCTATAGAAGGTCATATTTTAGCAGGAATTTAAAGCAAGCCAGGAAGGAGAGATAAGGAGGCAGAGAATTCCAAATATGGAAAGACAGAGAAAATGCCTGAAGTTGGATGATGTGTTTTATGTGAACAACAATAAAAAGGCCAGTTTTGCTGGAACACAGTGACTGTTGTGCCTTTCTTTGTATCCCCAGCCTTTAGCACAGGGACAAGTTTATAGTAGGCTCTTAATAAGTGCTTGTTGACTTGATGTGACTTGATTTAAATACAAAATACATAGAAAATAAATTAAAAAGTAATTTGAGAGGAAGGAGAGAATGTACTAACTCCCTCAGAGATCAGGAAATTCCTCATGCAGGAGATAGAAATAGGAAACTTCTGGTATCTCGTAAAGTTCGTAATGTTTTATTTTGTGTTTTTTTTCCTTCTTGCTATTTAAGTTTGTTTAGATCTTGAAATCCTATAAAATATATATTCTAAATATTACTCACTAGTAATTTCCAAACTCCCAAATTTTTCATTCAGCATTGAGGTAGTTCTTTGGAGGCTGTGCCATTTATTCAAAGCTTCATAGTCATACGGCATCACAGGAAGAATGCTGGTGTTCAGAGATGACCTTTGTTTCAAGGAGATGTTTGGGGTCATTAAAAGTACTGCACAATTTCCCTAAGACCTATTCTCTTCCTCCTATTCAATTCTGAGCCAAGTTCATTGTGTATCTGTAGAGCTATCCATGACAAACACTCCCATGAACAAGCTCTGTGGGTTATCCCAACAATACGTATTCTTCATCCATCTCTTATAAGAATACTCTTGGTTCATATTTCCTTAGCACTTTAAGGTTTACAAAACACTTTCCCTGCACTGATCCTATGAGGTGGATAGTATAAGTATCACACGCATTTTAGAGATAAGGAAACTGGGGTTTGAGTCCCCCCAGTGATAGTTAAAGGATGTGTGCAGAGAATAAATTCAAAATATCAATATTCACATAAAAAATGAAAAAAGTTCCTAATCATTAATAATTAAGGAAATACAAATTAAAGCAGTTTTGAGGTTCTACTTCAAACCCATCAGATTTGCAAAGTTGACAGAAAAATAAAATAACAAATGTTGGAGGGCCCGAGGGAAACCAGGCACATTAATGCATTGCTGGTAGAGCCCAATCCAGTCCAGTTGTGTCAGGTCAGTAGTCCAGTCCTTATTATGTGTTGGGCACAATGGTGAGCACTGAGGAAAGGAAAGGAAAGGAAAGCAAAAATCTTCCCTGACTTCAAAGAACTCCTAATCTAATGGGAGAAACAACATGTTAACAACTTTGTGTGAATAAGGTATATAAACAGGAAGTAATTTCAAGGGAAAGGCATTCAGGAAAGCAGTTTAGAAGTACAACAAAAAATTATTCAAATGTACATCCTTTATCTGAGCAAAGCCTTTATCAATCCTGTATCCCCAAAGAGATGAAAGAGAGAAAGGACTTATAAAGACAAAAATATTTCTAGTAACTCTTTTCATGGTGGCAAAGAACTGAAAATGAATGAGTATCCCATCAATTATGAAATGTCTGAACAAATTTTGGGACTTATGGATGCAATAGAAACTATTGTGTCATTAGAAACAATGAAGGAGATGTTTCCATAGAAACCAGGGAAGACTTAAATGAACTGATGCATACTGAAGTGAGCAGAACCTAGAAAATAATTTATACTATAATGATATGATATAAATGAACAACTTTGAAAGACTTCAGAACCCTGATCAATGTGGTTGCTCAGTCATGATGCCAGAGGCTTGATGAAGAATGTCCCCCACCCCTGACATCTCAAGAGAGGATGCACCAAATATGCAGAATTAGCATTTTGGATTTGGTCAGTATAGGAGTTTAACTATGTTTATTTGTTACAAGGGCCTTGTTTTTCTTTTTCTCCCACCCTACCCCTCTCCCCCAAGTGGCAAGGGGAAATATGAGAGAAAATACATGCTTGTTGGTTGTATAAAAAAAAAGAAAAAGAAAAAGAAAGAAAGAGAGAAAAAGAAAGAAAGAAAGAAAGAAAGAAAGAAAGAAAGAAAGAAAGAAAGAAAGAAAGAAAGAAAGAAAGAAAGGAAGGAAGGAAGAAAGAAAGAAAGAAAGAAAGAAAGAAAGAAAGAAAGAAAGAAAGAAAGAAAGAAAGAAAGAAAGAAAAAGGGGGAAGATGGGTGCTTAAAGAGATTAGATGATTTGCCCATAGTCACAAAGCTGGGATCCAAACCTACATTTTCCTAACTCCAAATCAAGTGTACTTGCCCACTATATTGCTTGATAATGAGAATGTGTGTTTCTCATGTAATTAAATTTATAAGAAAGGAAACAAGCTTTTATTAAGTACCTATTGTGTGCCAAGCATTATGTTATGCACTTTACAAATATAATCTCATTTGAACCCCACAACAGCTCTGGAAGGTGAGTGTTATTATTATCATCCAGTTTTACAGTTAAGGAAACTGAGGTAGACAGAGGTTAAGTTACTCGCCCAGAGAACAAAGCTAGTAAGTGCCTGAGGCTGGTTTTTATTTCAGGTCTTCCTAACTCCACTACAAGAACTCTGTTCCCTCCCTCCTTGTAGCCATTATAATCCTGGATACACAATGTGTTGAATCGATTTTTGTTCTATATGAAGTGTTATAGTCATATATTAATGTTAGTTTAAAAGAAGGTGTCAAGGATGTGATGTTCAAGTGAATGGCCAATGCCCCAAGTCATAAATCAACCTTCCCCCCTGACCTTATCCATTTACATCACTTTCTTATAACTTCTTTTTCCTCGTTTCCCAACCCTTTCCTTCATGGATTTTAGTCATGGATTACTCTTCCCTTCCCCCAACCCAGCGCACTTTAGTCTAACTGCTAATTTGCAGTCATCTCTGGGTAGTGCTATTTTCTCTACAGCCCTCCAAGGAGACCCAGCTCACCTCTCCTAATCAGGCTGCACCTGTCAACATGGTAAATCCCCAAATTCCAAAGCATTAGAGTATTCACTGATTTCATAGCAGGGTAACCGAATTCCAGTCTGCCACTAGTTAAATGGCCTTGATTTGGACCCCTCTATTGTTTCTTAGAAGGAAAAAAAAGACCTCCCCCATCTTTCATGTATCTGTGTTTGTAGCCCTGTATTTAATTTTTGCCTTATCTGGTTATTTCCTAATACCTGAAACCAAATGGGCTGGTTCTTAAGCAGCTTCAGATTTGGTTTAAGCATTCAGATCCATTAAGGAGCAAAGGAACGACTTTCCTCCTAGATCCTGCTGAAGCTAAATTCATTTTCCATCTGTCACAAAGCAGGATTATGACACACTCAGAGCTGGGGAGGAGAGGATGAGAACAGCCCCTGGGGGGATTCAGGCTCCCTAAGTCCAGTGAGAACGATCTTCTCCTCACCAAGCAATTGCCAGTTCTCCCCTGGGCTGTCCTAACTAATTTGTAATAAACTGGGGGTTTTTAAGGGATCTGTGTTTCTCAGTGTATGCATTTCTTTTGCCCTACACATACACCCACTCTTCCAGTAACACTAGTTGGTATAGATTATTTTAGATCTACGTTAGGATGTTAGGATCTTGTTGCCCCTTCAAGGAGTGGTTTGCAGAGGCAGTCTTCAGAAGTTAACTTGTTTTTGAAGGTTCTTTGTGAAAGAAACAATCTGTTATCTCTGCATTATCCAGGTTGATCAGAGATGGAGGAGATGAGGAATTTTTTTTTGGACCAAACCTGTAATTTCATCTTCCTAGGAAACCCTGTTTAAGGAAACTCCCTGAACCTTCTGAGATAAACTCTTTCTTACAATGTAAGGAACCCTGTTACAGTCTTAGTTGCCTAGAGCTCTTGCCCAGGGTCACATGCCCAGTTGTATCTAAGTCCTTCTGACTCCCCTAAAGGGCTTGCTCTATCTCTCAGAACACATAGTTATAAATCAAATACTCCACCTAATTCAACTGGATTATTATTAAGAGCAGTTAATATCATTCTACTCTATGGTGTAGAATAGTGGAAAGAGCACTGTCCTAGGTAGGAGTCAGATCTGAATTCTAGTTTCTGTTTATTTGCCCCTATCTGAGCTCTTGGGCCAGTCATTCTAATTCACATTTACAAATGAGGGGACTGGACTGAATGATTTCTAAGGTTCATCCACATCTCTATGAGGTGAGATGTGGAAATGAAAGTTACCAGAAAGAAAGAATGGAGGGAGCAGGGATGGAATACATACATACATACACACATACATGTATGCATGTGTGTATACATACTTACATATACCTATATACACACATATAGATATACATATGTATATATGTACTATATAAAGAAAATAAATACAATTTAATATAGTCATTAACTACAAAATAGCTTTAAAATAAGGATGCTAGCTAGTGTTTGAAGACTTCAGTAAAGAGGGTGGTACTTCAGTTTCATCTCTAAGGAAAAGAGGGATTCAATGACCCAACAGTGAGAAAGCATGGGGAGGAAGCAGAGAGGGGAGGAAGCAGAGGGGGGAGGAGACACAAAGAAACAGAAACAGGGATAAAGTGTCACGTGTGAGAAACAGAGAGAAGACCAGTTTGACTGCATCACAGAACACCAGAGGGAAAATAATGCATAATGAGGCTTGCAAGAAAGGTTGGAGTCCAGATTGTGAAGGGCTTTGAAAGTTAAACAGGGCAGTTTGTGCTTTTTCCTAGAGGCAATAGAGAGCTACTGAGTAGATATAGAGAATCTTCCTATTAGGGAAGAGGATTTCTATTAGAAGGGGCCACAGGAATGTTCTAGTTAAAACAGGCTGGCAAATTGTATGACTGCCAATGGTGAGGAATAATTTATCTGAGATTTTCGCCTGTCAATTTAATATATCTCTATGTATAGCTATATCTATCTTTCTATTTATATATCTATGTAGATAAAGATCTTATCTATAACCTCATGGATAGAAAAACAATAACATTTTATTTCATCGAATAAGGTTAACACATCCAGATTGTCATGACTTGGTTAATTTTTGCTTCTCCACCAAACAAGTAAAAACATCCTGTTGCTTTTCTAACGTTTCACAAATGATCAGATGGTGAAGTTCACTATGGAAATTGAACTTTAGAAACAAGTCTCAGTCATAATATTTCATAACTATAACCCAAATGGTGGAATTTTTAACCTGTAATGAGTTTCAGGGAACACTTGTTCAACCCTTCCATACCTTATAATCCTTCAGGTAGGAAAATTGAAACAGAGAAGTTGAAATTTAACCAAAGTCACCAAAATAGTTAGTGGCCAACATGGCTCAAGAACACATCTTGGTTATTGGTCTGGCTTTTCCCATTATTTTCATACTGTCTCTATAAGCTGCTTTTTTTTAAAAAAGTGGAAAAAGCTAAGTATAACACATCAGGGACTGGAAGAGAAATCTCCAGGGTTTAAGCCCTCCTCCCATAATTGGTGGGCTCTTCGAGGCCATACATCTTCCATGCTTTAGTCAGGTGTATATTTCAGACCCAGTTCAAAAAGAAAATTTCAAGACTTATACAGATGTGTGTCAGCATATGGATAGGATTTAGATGAGTGCATTCTTGCACCTGGAAATCAAATATAAGCATAGGAAACCCCTCCTGCTTGCCTACGGCAGTAACCTAACAGGGGACTAAGAAGAGAACTTCCAAATCAAATACAATCCAGATGTCTCTTCCATCTTCTCCTCTTCCACATACAATCTGCCATTATTTTCTTTTTTCCTTTGGCAATATTTTTAAGTTTTGAAAAGGAAAAAAAAGGGGGGACAAGGAAAATAGTTCTAATACATTTTTAGAAGAAAATAAACACACTACTCATTGAGCAATAATTAGTTTGGGAGCTTTTTTATTATATTTTAAACAATAGATTAGCTATTTTTGCATCTTCAGTCAAAGGCGTACAAGAAATATACATTTTTTTTAGCCTAAATTACAGATTAGGGAAAGCCATTTTCAAGAAAGCATTATATTTCATTTAGTGTTGATAATGTATTAAGAGTATCAACTTAAAGATGACTTTTCCCAACCCCTCTTAATTATAATGCTTTCCCCTCTTGATAATTTCCTGTTTATCCCACATATATGTTACTTTGTATATATTTGATTGCCTGTTATCTCTCTCATTAGTCATAAGGCAAGGACTGTCTTTTGCTTCTTTTTGTAGCACAGTACTTGGCACATAGTAGGCATTTGATAAATATTTACTGATTGGTTGATTTTTGCTTTCTTTTGTTTTACTGTCTGATCATGTATCACAGAGCATACTATTGACTAGTATTCAGTCAAATCAACAAAGATTTATTAAACGACTGCTGGGTCAGGTACTATACTAAGGGAGGCTATGTAAATGCAAGGTCTTAAGGTCTTGAATTCTCTTTCAAGTTAGCTGAGTGTTTTCTTGGTCATTGAGAGACTTGTGTGGTGCAGTGGAAAATCTTGGGAGATGGAATAATAGGACTTAGAATGCTAAATACTGGGTCAGAATACTGGTGGTGTCACTTACTACCTATGTCAATTGAAGCAGGTGTTCAAACCTCTCACAGTCTCAGATTTTTTGCCTCGGAAAGGATGGTATCGAACTAATAAATATAGCTCCCAGGTATATTGTACTTTAAGGTTAATAAAGTGTTTTACACATTACCTCATTTGATCCTTCCAACAACCCTATGAGGTAGGTGCCATTATTACCTCCATTTTACAGATAAAGAACTGACAAACAGAGGTGAAATGACTTTTATCTGAGGCAGGATTCAAATTCAGGTCTTCCCCATTCAAAGTCTCACCTTCTATCCACTGCACCACCTTTTGCTGTCTCAATGAATTCTGGGATGCCTTCTCACTCTAAATCTATGATTCTTTGTATGTTCATTTCCACATTTTCTTTTTAGTTCAACAAGACTATTTCAAAGGGTTAGAATGTTATAAAATGTGGTGGCACAGGGAATAGAGGAGTAAGTCTGAAGTCAGGAAGACCTCCGTTCAAATCCAGCCTCAGACACTTACCAGCTCTGTGATCTTGGGCAAGTCACTTAACCTCTGGATACCTCAGATGATTCAACTGCAAATTTGGTGTGATAATAGCAACCAACCTCAAAGAATTATTGTGCAGAGCAAAAGAGATCTTATTTGTCCATTACTTTGCAAACTTTAAAGTGCCACATAAATGCTAGATATTATTCTCAGTATTATTAATAGCACCTGTTTTCTCACGAAGCTTTAAGTCTTTTGAAAACTACCTAAAACAAAATTTTAAAATAAAAATAATAAAACCTTACTTTGTGCGTGGGGGAAGCGGGGGGAGGGCAAGATTTCAGGTTAAGCAGCAAAATACTATACTCCATAAAAAGACAAATGTACTGCTGATTCAACAAGCAATGGGTTGGCTTTATTTGTCTATAACTGCCCTTTAAAGCATAGGGGGAAAGATACCCTTAAAGTTTTCATTCTTGATTAAACAGAAGAAAGGCTCCAGATAGCTCTGTTACTCATTTTTTTTTGGAGTCATCATTTGGGAGTGTCAGATTGGAGTAAGAATAGCAGGGTTTGTGATCTAACACAGAGTTCTTTTTGTCTATTAGACATCTTTATTTATTAGTATTTGGGGCTTATTAACATTGGCACCTTTCCCCCTGAGATTCTCAAGATGCCATGCCAACAGCTTCAGTACTTAACTCTCCTGACATTTCTGTCAGGTAGGATATAAGTATGATATTCCATTATGACTTACATTTACATTCTGTCTCTTCTGAGGAGTAGAGAACTTTTGGAAGGCATTATAAAAAAGAAGTTGGAGTTCAAGCAGATGGGGAAGGAGAGAAGTAAGAGAAGAAAATTGAGCAAAAGGAGAAAACAGAACGACAAGATAAAATGGAAGCAGTAAAAATATAATTCCTGAAGAACTGGTCATGCAATATTGGATAGCGGTAGTGAACAAAAGTTCTTCTCTAAAGTCTCTTCTCCATTCTGTGCTCGAGGTCACTGCTTGCATCTGGAGCTCCTGCAGTGGTGTGATGGATCAATGCAACATCCATTGAAAAGGTTTCCTTCTCTCTTCTGATACTGTCACCATCCTGGTGCAAGCCCTCATCTCCTCACACTTTGATTACTGCGATAGCGGATGGTGGGCCTGCCTTGAGTCTTCCCCACTCCAATCTGTCCACCATTCAGCCACCAAAGGGATATTCACCTCCAAGCTATTCCACAAACAAGACTCCATCCCTCAGCTCCAGGCATTTTCTCTGGCTTTTTCCCAAGCCTGGCATGCTCTCTCTCCTTAGATCTGCCTCCTGGCTTCACTAACTTCTTTTAAGTCCCACCTAAAGTCCCACCTTCTACAGGAAGACCTTCCCAACCCTCTTCATTCTGGTGCCTCCTATCAGCTGAGTATTTCCACTTTATTCTGTTTTTAAGCTTGTTTCTACATAGTTATTTGCATGTTGTCTCCCCCATTAGACTATGAGTTCCTCAAGGGTAGGGACTGTCTTTTACCTTTCTTTATATCCTCCTTGCTTAGTACAATGCCTGGCATATAGTAGGCTCTCAATAACTGACATAGTATGAATTTAATAAAGACTTGTTGATTGATTGCTCGCTAAAACCAGGAGCTTTTCTGAGATGACGCAAACTCCATCCTTAGCTACTGTCTGGTTCCCAAGAGAAGAGTCAAGTCAAGAAGTGTGGATGAAGGGTCAACTGTGTGTCAAGTACAATGCTCTATGCTTTCTCACATGAAGTTGATCTGTTTCGGAGTCAATTGGATCTCTTACCACCGCATAACTTTTCAGGCTACTTTTTATTTTGTTTTCCATGGACTCCTTCTTTTGGTAAAATGGGCACTGAAATTAAGCAGGAAAAAGAAAAGTTAGTTAAGACAGTTTGCCCCAGCTTATTTCATGGGAATCTTTAAGATAGCTGGGGCAAAAATCACAAAGTACCTCTTGAATAATCAGACTAAAGCTCCAAGACATTGGCTGCTGCTGGAGAAACTTGTGATGATTAGAAAGGTTCTCCCAAAGACATCATAAGATGGGAAAAGGACCCACATATACAAAAATATTTACAGCAGCTCTTTTGGTGGTGGCCAAGAATTGGAAATTGAAGGGATGCCCAACAGTTGAGGAATGACTGAACAAGTTATGGTATATAATGGCATATAATGGAATGCTATTGTGCTATAAGAAATGATAAGCAGGCTGACTTCGGAAAAACTTAGAAAGACTTAGACGAACTGATGCTGAGTGAAGAGAGCAGAACCAGGAGAACTTTGTATGTAGTAACAGCAACACTGTACAATGACTTTGTACTTTGATAGACTTAGCTCTTCTCAGCAGTGCAAGGATCTCAGACAACTCCAAAAGACTCATGATGAAAAATGCCATCCACATCCAGAGAAGAAAGATAGTCTGAATATAGATTGAAGCATACTATTTGCTCTTTTTGTTGTTGTTTTGAATCATTTCTTCTTTCTCATGGTTCCTTCCATCAATTCTAATTCTTCTTTACAACATGACTAATGTGAAACATTTTTTTTTAAAACAAGGTTCGAGAGTCACAGTTTCTGGTTAACTTAATAATTTTATTATTACTACGTTCACCAGTTTATTAACAAAAGGATGGTCATTTGGCCATCTCTCTTAGACCCAAGACAATCATGGTGGTGGGGCTCACAGTGTATATACCCTTTGAAGCAATGAGGGCCTGCTAGTGATATCATGTCAACCTTGGATACAGAAATTATCTCTAGATAGCATTGCGCTATCTAGACAAAATGATCTGTCTCCACCTAACTTTGAGTAGAACATACCTTGGATTAAATTTTTGTAAAGTTTGGTCTCATCTCACCAAGATGAGGACAGTTAATATAATCTTACCAATTTTTTAAGAGTTTTAAGAGAAACTTAAATCAAGACTTTGGAATAAGGGGAGAGCTCTGAATCTCCCTAAGATACTGGTTTTTAAAAATTATTTCCCAGAAACTTCTGCATAGGGAATAAGGGACTCAATCAGGAAGCCCACCACCTGGGAGATTCCTATATAACTGGTTTAGTAGATAAAGCACCAACCTAGGGGTCAGGAAGATTTGGGATCAAGGCCTGCCTCTGACAGCTACTGACTCTGTGACCTTGAGCAAGTCCCGGTTCCTCTCAAGACCCAAACAACTCTCCCACACTCCAGAC